>NC_072373.2:26924015-27227045 GCF_028885625.2 Pongo pygmaeus
TCTTGAACTTTCCAACCTCCAGAACTATGAGAAAACAATTGTGTTGTTTAAGCCACACAGTCTGTGGTATTTTATTATGGTAGCTTGAGCAGACTAATATTCTGTATATATAAGTTAATAGATAGGCAAGAGAAGGTGAGGGAGAGCACATTTTATAATAGCAGTTTTGTTGATAAAGTGTGAGGCAAGATCATCTATGGAAAGAGAGGAATCTAAGGGCTGAGTAGGAAATAGATGGTAAACATTTGGAATAATTTTTGTGGGGAATAGAAAAGGGTGTTGACCAATGACAAATCAAAGGCTTGTTGGTTAATGTCAGAGGCAGATGAACTTGGAATCCGTGAATATGCAGTGGAGCCAATCCTGTGAACTACTGGGTCTTTCTCAGCAGTGTATCTGGTAGACATAGGGATAGGAATTGGAGCATTGATTCAGGATTGGGATTTTCCTGAGGAATATGGTAGAAAAATAGGGACCCAAGGTAGTCAAAGTTCAAAGACAGAGAAGAGTTCAAACAATCCATCCAGAGATACATCTCTGGCAGGAAAGAAAAAGTGCTGCTGGTTGGAAAAAAAAAAGAAAAAAAGAAAAAAAGAAATTGGAGGAGTCAAGGAACGAGAATACACTGTGAGGCCAGGAAGCAAGTATAGTAGGAATAAGGAAATGAGAGAACTCAGAAGACTGGAAAATATGGCCAAGAAGTAGAATATCAGGGTTCAGGATTGTTGGGTGATGACAAAACCCAGCCAGAGTGTGGCCATGAGGAGAGATGGTCCAAATGCAGTACAGCAGCACTTCCAACCTTTTTGGCACCAGGGACTGGTTTCATGGAAGACAATTTTTCCATGGACTCGGGTTGGGGATGGTTTCAGGGTGATTCAAGCGCATTACATTTACTGTGCACTTTACTTGTATTATTATTATACTGTAATATATAATGAAATAATTATACAACTCACCATAATGTAGAATTGGTGGGAGCCCTGAGTTTGTTTTCCTGAAACTAGACGGTCCCATCTGGGGGTGATGGGAGACAGTGATAGATCACCAGGCATTAGATTCTCATAAGGAGCATGCAACCTAGATCACTCACATGCACAGTTCACAATAAGGTTCGCATTCCTGACCTCTGGGGTCAGGGCACAGACAAACAAAAAGACAGCAGTAACCTCTGCAGACTTAAATGTCCCTGTCTGACAGCTTTGAGGAGAGCAGTGGTTCTCCAAGCACGCAGCTGGAGATCTGAGAACGGGCAGACTGCCTCCTCAAGTGGGTCCCTGACCCCTGACCCCCGAGCAGCCTAACTGGGAGGCACCCCCCAGCAGGGGCAGACTGACACCTCACACGGCCGGCCAGGTACTCCAACAGACCTGCAGCTGAAAGTCCTGTCTGTTAGAAGGAAAACTAACAGAAAGGACATCCACACCAAAAACCCATCTGCACATCACCATCATCAAAGACCAAAAGTAGATAAAACCACAAAGATGGGGAAAAAACAGAGCAGAAAAACTGGAAACTCTAAAAAGCAGAGTACCTCTCCTCCTCCAAAGGAACGCAGTTCCTCACCAGCAACGGAACAAAGCTGGACGAAGAATGACTTTGACGAGCTGAGAGAAGAAGGCTTCAGACGATCAAATTACTCCGAGCTACGGGAGGATATTCAAACCAAAGGCAAAGAAGTTGAAAACTTTGAAAAAAATTTAGAAGAATGTATAACTAGAATAACCAATACAGAGAAGTGCTTAAAGGAGCTGATGGAGCTGAAAACCAAGGCTCGAGAACTACGTGAAGAATGCAGAAGCCTCAGGAGCCGATGCAATCAAATGGAAGAAAGGGTGTCAGCCCTGGAAGATGAAATGAATGAAATGAAGCGAGAAGGGAAGTTTAGAGAAAAAAGAATAAAAAGAAACGAGCAAAGCCTCCAAGAAATGTGGGACTATGTGAAAAGACCAAATCTACATCTGATTGGTGTACCTGAAAGTGACGGGGAGAATGGAAACAAGTTGGAAAACACTCTGCAGGATATTATCCAGGAGAACTTCCCCAATCTAGCAAGGCAGGCCAACATTCAGATTCAGGAAATACAGAGAATGCCACAAAGATACTCCTCAAGAAGAGCAACTCCAAGACACATAATTGTCAGATTCACCAAAGTTGAAATGAAGGAAAAAATGTTAAGGGCAGCCAGAGAGAAAGGTTGGGTTACCATCAAAGGGAAGCCCATCAGACTAACAGCGGATCTCTCGGCAGAAACCCTACAAGCCAGAAGAGAGTGGGGGCCAATATTCAACATTCTTAAAGAAAAGAATTTTCAACCCAGAATTTCATATCCAGCCAAACTAAGCTTCATAAGTGAAGGAGAAATAAAATACTTTACAGACAAGCAAATGCTGAGAGATTTTGTCACCACCAGGCCTGCCCTAAAAGAGCTCCTGAAGGAAGCGCTAAACATGGAAAGGCACAACCGGTACCAGCCACTGCAAAATCATGCCAAAATGTAAAGACCATCGAGACTAGGAAGAGATTGCATCAACTAACGAGCAAAATAACCAGCTAACATCATAATGACAGGATCAAATTCACACATAACAATATTAACTTTAAATGTAAATGGACTAAATGCTCCAATTAAAAGACACAGACTGGCAAATTGGATAAAGACTCAAGACCCATCAGTGTGCTGTATTCAGGAAACCCATCTCACGTGCAGAGACACACATTGGCTCAAAATAAAAGGATGGAGGAAGATCTACCAAGCAAATGGAAAACAAAAAAAGGCAGGGGTTGCAATCCTAGTCTCTGATAAAACAGACTTTAAACCAACAAAGATCAAAAGAGACAAAGAAGGCCATTACATAATGGTAAAGGGATTAATTCAACAAGAAGAACTAACTATCCTAAATATATGCACCCAATACAGGAGCACCCAGATTCATAAAGCAAGTCCTGAGTGACCTACAAAGAGACTTAGACTCCCACACATTAATAATGGGAGACTTTAACGCCCCACTGTCAACATTAGACAGATCAACGAGACAGAAAGTCAACAAGGATACCCAGGAATTGAACTCAGCTCTGCACCAAGCGGACCTAATAGACATCTACAGAACTCTCCACCCCAAATCAACAGAATATACATTTTTTTCAGCACCACACCACACCTATTCCAAAATTGACCACATACTTGGAAGTAAAGCTCTCCTCAATAAATGTAAAAGAACAGAAATTATAACAAACTATCTCTCAGATCACAGTGCAATCAAGCTAGAACTCAGGATTAAGAATCTCACTCAAAACCGCTCAACTACGTGGAAACTGAACAACCTGCTCCTGAATGACTACTGGGTACATAACGAAATGAAGGCAGAAATAAAGATGTTCTTTGAAACCAACGAGAACCAAGACACAACATACCAGAATCTCTGGGACGCATTCAAAGCAGTGTGTAGAGGGAAATTTATAGCACTAAATGCCCACAAAAGAAAGCAGGAAAGATCCAAAATTGACACCCTAACATCACAATTAAAAGAACTAGAAAATCAAGAGCAACCACATTCAAAAGCTAGCAGAAGGCAAGAAATAACTAAAATCAGAGCAGAACTGAAGGAAATAGAGACACAAAAAACCCTTCAAAAAATTAATGAATCCAGGAGCTGGTTTTTTGAAAGGATCAACAAAATTGATAGACCGCTAGCAAGATTAATAAAGAAAAAAAGAGAGAAGAATCAAATAGATGCAATAAAAAATGATAAAGGGGATATCACCACCGATCCCACAGAAATACAAACTACCATCAGAGAATATTACAAACACCTCTACGCAAATAAACTAGAAAATCTAGAAGAAATGGATAAATTCCTCAACACATACACCCTCCCAAGACTAAACCAGGAAGAAGTTGAATCTCTGAATAGACCAATAACAGGAGCTGAAATTGTGTCAATAATCAATAGCTTACCAACCAAAAAAAGTCCAGGACCAGATGGGTTCACAGCCGAATTCTACCAGAGGTACAAGGAGGAGCTGGTACCATTCCTTCTGAAACTATTCCAATCAATAGAAAAAGAGGGAATCCTCCCTAACTCATTTTATGAGGCCAGCATCATCCTGATACCAAAGCCTGGCAGAGACATAACAAAAAAATAGAATTTTAGACCAATATCCTTGATGAACATTGATGCAAAAATCCTCAATAAAATACTGGCAAACCGAATCCAGCAGCACATCAAAAAGCTTATCCACCATGATCAAGTGGGCTTCATCCCTGGGATGCAAGGCTGGTTCAATATATGCAAATCAATAAATGTAATCCAGCATATAAACAGAACCAAAGACAAAAACCACATGATTACCTCAATAGATGCAGAAAAGGCCTTTGACAAAATTCAACAACGCTTCATGCTAAAAACTCTCAATAAATTAGGTATTGATGGGACGTATCTCAAAATAATAAGAGCTATCTATGACAGACCCACAGCCAATATCATACTGAATGGGCAAAAACTGGAAGCATTCCCTTTGAAAACTGGCACAAGACAGGGATGCCCTCTCTCACCACTTCTATTCAACATAGTGTTGGAAGTTCTGGCCAGGGCAATTAGGCAGGAGAAGGAAATAAACGGTATTTAATTAGGAAAAGAGGAAGTCAAATTGTCCCTGTTTGCAGATGATATGATTGTATATCTAGAGAACCCCATTGTCTCAGCCCAAAATCTCCTTAAGCTGATAAGCAACTTCAGCAAAGTCTCAGGATACAAAATCAACGTACAAAAATCACAAGCATTCTTATACATCAATAACAGACAGAGAGCCAAATCATGAGTGAACTCCCATTCACAATTGCTTCAAAGAGAATAAAATACCTAGGAATCCAACTTACAAGGGATGTGAAGGACCTCTTCAAGGAGAACTACAAACCACTGCTCAAGGAAATAAAAGAGGATACAAACAAATGGAAGAACATTCCATGCTCATGGGTAGGAAGAATCAATATTGTGAAAATGGCCATCCTTCCCAAGGTAATTTACAGATTCAATGCCATCCCCATCAAACTACCAATGACTTTCTTCACAGAATTGGAAAAAACTACTTTAAAGTTCATATGGAACCAAAAAAGAGCCTGCATCGCCAAGTCAATCCTAAGCCAAAAGAACAAAGCTGGAGGCATCACACTACCTGACTTCAAACTATACTACAAGGCTACAGTAACCAAAACAGCATGGTACTGGTACCAAAACAGAGATATAGATCAATGGAACAGAACAGAGGTGGCAGAGATAATGCCACATATCTACAACTATTTGATCTTTGACAAACCTGAGAAGAACAAGAAATAGGGAAATGATTCCCTATTTAATAAATGGTGCTGGGAAAACTGGCTAGCCATATGTAGAAAGCTGAAACTGGATCCCTTCCTTACACCTTATACAAAAATCAATTCAAGATGGATTAAAGACTTAAATGTTAGACCTAAAACCATAAAAACCCTAGAAGAAAACCTAGGCATTACCATTCAGGACATAGGCATGGGCAAGGACTTCATGTCTAAAACACCAAAAGCAATGGCAACAAAAGCCAAAATTGACAAATGGGATCTAATTAAAGAGCTTCTGCACAGCAAAGGAAACTACCATCAGAGTGAACAGGCAACCTACAAAATGGGAGAAAATTTTTGCAACTTACTCATCTGACAAAGGGCTAATATCCAGAATCTACAATGAACTCCAACAAATTTACAAGAAAAAAACAAACAACCCCATCAAAAAGTGGGCAAAGGACATGAACAGACACTTCTCAAAAGAAGACATTTATGCAGCCAAACAACACATGAAAAAATGCTCACCATCACTGGCCATCAGAGAAATGCAAATCAAAACCACAATGAGATACCATCTTACACCAGTTAGAATGGCAATCTTTAAAAAGTCAGGAAACAACAGGTGCTGGAGAGGATGTGGAGAAATAGGAACACTTTTACACTGTTGGTGGGACTGTAAACTAGTTCAACCCTTATGGAAGTCAGTGTGGCGATTCCTCAGGGATCTAGAACTAGAAACACCATTTGACCCAGCCATCCCATTCCTGGGTATATACCCAAAGGACTATAAATCATGCTGCTATAAAGACACATGCACACGTATGTTTATTGCAGCATTATTCACAATAGCAAAGACTTGGAACCAACCCAAATGTCCAACAATGATAGACTGGATTAAGAAAATGTGGCACATATACACCATGGAATACTATGCAGCCTTAAAAAATGATGAATTCATGTCCTTTGTAGGGACATGGATGAAATTGGAAATCATCATTCTCAGTAAACTATCGCAAGAACAAAAAACCAAACACCGCATATTCTCACTCATAGGTGGGAATTGAACAATGAGAACACATGGACACAGGAAGGGGAACATCACACTTCGGGGACTGTTGTGGGGTGGGGGGAGGGGGGAGGGATAGCATTGGGAGACATACCTAATGCTAGATGACGAGTTAGTGGGTGCAGCACACCAGCATGGCACATGTATACATATGTAACTTACCTGCACATTGCGCACATGTACCATAAAACCTAAAGTATAATAATAATAATAATAATAATAATAATAAAAAGGTTCGCATTCCTATGAGAATCCAATGCTGCCACTGATCTGACAGCAGACAGAGCTCATGTGGTAATGAGAGTGATGGGGAGTGGCTGTAAACAAAGATGAAGCTTTGCTTGCTCATGCCTGCTGCTTACCTCCTGCTGTGTGGCCCAGTTCCTAACAGGCCACGGACAGATACCAGTCCATGGCCTGGGGATTGAGGACCCCTGCAGTAGAGTAACCGTGAATAGTTAGGAAGACTTGTGAATTTCAAGAACTCATTGTTGAAAGGGTCATCACATGAGTGATTTATCTTCATGGACATGCTTATCAGCTAGGATTTGGTTAGGAATAAGAGTAGAAAGAACTGTGAGTGAGGTCTCAAAGAACTATGGCGTGGGGAGCACACAGTGCTTTGAGGGTCCATAAGTGGACCTCCTAACCCAGATTTGGGAGTTAGGTCAGACTTCTGGGGGAACTGATAGCTAACATGAACCCTGAAAGATGAATGAGGTTAGCCAGGGAAGGGAGAGGCAGAGTGGGGAAGAGAGTGATGAGAGAGGAGGATTATTCCACATAGAAGGAAGTAGAGTGTTCAATAGATGAATGTTTTATAAAGTGCCTAGGTTCATAAAAGCTAATCTGGAGATATGGAACCTATTATTAAATAAAATAGTCTATAGCTTAGTAATCCTCTTCACTTACAGTCACTCCTGTGATGTTATTTTTAATTTTTAAAACTTAAAAAATTAATGCAGGCTTTTGGGGACTGCACTCCACATCCTTACATTCACAACAGATTATGAAACCATTTGGTATATGGAAGGAGAGGAAATGTTCCCCACGACCTGTCTTCCTCACAAACTGCATGACTTAGCCCTTTCTCTCCAGATTCATTTTCAATTATAGAACAAGTGCACTTTTATTCTACATGGCTGAGTTGCAAAAGACAAGACATGGACTGGTAAAGCAGAGGAGAACAAACAGTGAAAGATGAATAATATACCCAAGAGCATTTTGACTTGTGCCTTGATGAGATGTAAATGGTGGGGGGGAAGACATTCTCAGTATTCATATTTGATAGTTTTTTGAAAGTATTCATATTTGCATGTGCAAATAGTCACATGCTAAATGCGAATTAAGAAAAGAGAGGAGCACTCACAGAAGAGAGCCAAAATGTCTGCAAAGAAAAGTAAAGTCAAAAGAAGCCAACTCTATTTCAACTAAGTATCCCGGGTCATAAATTATTTCCAAGGAGATTTTTCTAACTGACACACTGGACTTGGAACCTATGCACCTTTTCCCACCTTGTTCTCACTGTGAAAAGGGGCTGGAGGTGGTGCAGTGTGAAGAGTTCAGGCTTTGAATCAAGATGGAATTGAGCCTACATTCTGACTCTGTCGTGCTGTTGGTGAGCAGTGTGACCTTGAGCGTGTGTTCAAACTTCTCTCAGCCTCCATTTCAGCATAGTAGAAGAAAAAGCAAAAACTTAAGTTAAAAGGGGGATGTGAAGATTGGAAATTATGTATGTAAAGTACTAAGAACAATATCTGATACAGAGGAGGCATCCAATAAATGGCAGCAATTAGCTACTACTGGTACTACTACTAGCACTCTCTTCAATAAATGAATCTGCACAATAGAGGCAGTGCCTGCAGGGGATGTTTAATATGTGTATGCTGCACTCTTAATAAATTCTTGCCTTAAAAACAGTCCAAAATGCAAATAGTACCTCTGCAGTGCTGTGCACAGAGCCAGACTTCCTCTAGGGTTATGTCTAAAAGGCATTTTTTGGTGAACTTATGTATATGTGTATGTTTGTGTGGGTGGGGTCTTGGGGAGACAGGAAGGTGGTGGAGAGGCTGGGAGTGGCTTTCTTCCTCTAATAACACACTTTAGAAGTTTAGCACTGCAGGACTTCTCTCAAACTGACTTAGAGAAATAATCCAACCCTAGTAGCGTTGCACAAATGCCACTGGGATCCATTTTTCAGAGGGAAGATAGTGGCTCTCTTGGCAGTATCCCTAGCTCTTTCTTTGAAGAAGAGCTTGGAGAAGAAGGCATCAGAGTAATTGCCATAAGGTCTGTGATCTGCTGGAAGGGAGATTAAGTGCCAGGCCTTCTTGTAAGAGCCCCTGTGTTACAAGTTGTGGGGGGGCTTTACTGTTCACCTTCCCGGTTTAAGCAATGGCACATGTCCAGCTGTACTGCATGCGGTATGGCTTTCACTTCTAATTGTGCACCTGTCCTGAATAGATGCAAAGGAGCTTCCATCTTCTTGCTTGATAAACAAACTAAGTGATGTTTAGACTTGACTTGTTTGCATAGACTCTAGTGCATACATTTTTAAGTGTATAATTCCTGTTCTGATGCCCCTGGAAATAAGAAAAGCAAATTTGCTGTATTAGAAAAACTTCAAGGAAAGGTGTCACTAGGATAATATAGCAGGGATCAAGGCACAATGGAGGAGATGAGGTGAATATTGGCTTGGTGATTTTGGAACTGGGAAGCACAATCACTGGAAGGACAGGCTTTCTTTTATTTTTTTTTCTCTTCAGTAAACACAGTTCAATTTCTAGGAAAATCCCTAAGAAAGCTGTGAGCACATCTTTTTTGGACTTCCTGAGGATAGAACTTCATCTGCTTGGAATGAAAGAAGGAAGCCTACCTATGGGCAGGGAGATTGATTAAGTAACTGCTAGTCTCATGCTGTACCCAACTGAGTCCATATTAAAGAGTAAGTGGCACATTTTAAACAAAGTATTTAAAAATATTTAGATGAGCAGATTTCTGGAGCTATACAACTAGCAAAGTATTTATATTGTTCTAATCCACTTAATTAAACCTGGCTCATATTGGCAAATGCATACTAGTAATTGACAAGATGCTACCACAGGTATAGACACTGGAAGATTTATCCTGGTTGAGTAACATCCTTTTTTGGCCTGAGACCTTTATTCCATTGCTGGCTGAAGGCTCAGAACTGACAGCCTGGTTTGACATCCATTTCTAGCTTGGTCTTGGCACCACCCCTGCTTCACCCCACAAAGACATGAAATATGAATCTCCTTGCTGACTTCACCACCGTCACTTTCTCTCGTCCTCTATAGCCCCATCCTGGGCCCCAAGGAACTGAATAATGGGACCACCTGGCATCTTGTCTCATATAACTCTACTCTGTTAGAGGAGACAGAGTTGCATTAACCTCTTGGAGCTAATGTCTCTGTTAAGGAAAGAACAATTAGAAAATTTATAATGCCTATTACTGTTTTCTAAAACAAGGGTATTCATCTTCTTTACAGATTTCAGAAAATAAAATTATACTTCTAATTCTGCCAGTTACATTTAAATTTGCAAGATATTGCATATCAATGCAGGGAATTGAGTTCAGCAAGCCTACTTTCAAAGCTAACAGTTCTAATGATAAGTCCTTTTAATTGAAAATTTAGCTGAACTTCACTGGTTGATCACAGACATAATCCTTTAGCAAACAGAACATTGCATCTAACTTCTTTTTGCCTCTTGACTATGCTTGAAGAAGTGAGAGATTCTGAGATCCAGTCTCTTCCCATCGTGAGAGTTGACTGTGGGCATCTACTGCAATCTCATTTACAGAAAAGAAATTCCTGGGAGAGGTAAATTTGTTCCACAAAGTTCTAATCATAATTATTCTGCTCACTAAAAATGAATATGGTAATGAGAACTGTGCCAGATCTGTGAAGGACATCATCCATCAATCAATCCATCATCATTATCATCATCATCATGTCATTGAAACCACTTTATGTCTCATCTCAAAGTTCACAAAACAATATTTCATGAATGATCTTGTTTGATTCTTCTGACAATCTCAGAGGTAGACAGGTTAGGCATCATTTATCCTCATTTTGCAGATAAATAAACTGTGGCCCAAAGAGGTTGAGACTTGCTTGAGTTCTCGCAGCTAGAAAGTGTCATGGCTTTCAAAGAAACAAGCTCTTTGAAATCTCAGTCTATCCTTTCACTGTGGTGCCATTCTTCATTGAAAGTGTGTATTTTAACAATGCAAGGGTCCTGCCAGGTGCTTTGTAAGGCTGATAAATCATCCTACAAAATGCCTTAGAACCCATCAACATTATTATCTCTTCACTTGTTGATCATAGTCTTTGGATGGGGAATCTAGCCTGTTAACACTGAGCATCCCTCAGTTGTGTCCTGCATTACAGCAAGAGGGGTTCATTGTTCTGATGTGAAGCCTGCTGCTTTGGGGTATGGTCCCTGACAAGCCACTAGCTATCCAAGCCAGGAGAGGCAAGAAAACAGGACCATCATTTACTATGAATCTTTATTGTGGCTCTATATTCCATGAACTTTGTGTGTGCAGCTAATAATTATAGAATGAAAACAGTATTTTCAGGGAAATTAAGCCACTATGGGCAAAAGAGAAAATGGATTTACAAATAACAGTTACATGATAATAATGATGATGATACATATTGCTACATCTTTTATTCCAGACCAAAGATGATAGAACATGGCATTATATTGCCTGCTGAGGCCCACACCATCTTAAAAACAATAATGTAAATGGCTGGAAAGAGCCCTGAGTTGGCAGTCAGCAGTATTCTGGTTCTCCTTGCCAAGTGTCTTCAGCTATAACTATCTTTATCAATCCTTTGCACATTTCTCTACTTCACCTTGCTTTCCCTATCTGTAAAGTTAGGATAATTTTGCCTAGACTTCATCCTCTATAACAGGATGGATCAACCATATTGCAGATGTGAAGCACTTGAAGGAACTATTGGATAGACAAGATGATAACAAACATCTCTGGCTGCTTGGGCATGTGAGGGAATATTTGGGAGATATCATTAGTTGATATTTCATAATATTTTATGAAATATTTTCAAATGGGTTCTTCCTTTGTGTGTCCCAAACTATTATATGTGCCTGCCTTTTACACATCAGGAAATGGAGGCTCTTGCTCAGGTCCTGTAACTGGTAAAATGCAGAGTTGCATACGGCTTCTGACTCTGGAACACTTATCCTTATCCCTGCATGATGCTCCTCCTCTTATGTAAGGCCCAGGCTAAGTCTTGGACTTTATCCCAATTTAAGTATTCTGTGTTTTGGCCAGCTGCTTGGGTGTTTCATTTCTGTGTTCTCTGTTTCACTACAGTATGGGAAAGTTTATCTTTCACTTTTTTTGGGGGGTGGGAGGAACAGCTCCCCGATTGGGGTCTGAGCCCCTGCACTGGGCAGTAACACAAGACTCAAGAAGCTTCTCACATAGCATAATTATCAATGCCAGAGCACAGTCTTTAATGCTATCTCATGGCCAATATCATAAAGGTAACTGCGATTCTACCATGCCTTAGGTGAGAGATGAGTAAACAGAGTGTTGGTTCATGGCACCCAAACCTTTGGGTTTACCCTTATCTTTCATTGTGATATTGTTTTATTAAGAATAAAATTGGAAACAATCTACATGTCCATCAAGAGGGATGGGTTAATATCTCATAGGATTGTTGAAGGGCTTGAAGATTAAATACATATAAGGTCTTAGAATAATGCCTAGCACATGTTAAATGCTAAATCCATGTTAGCTATTATTTTTAGAGTTATGAATAAAGAGGAATGACTATATTTGAGCTCTGCCAGAACCACATGTCTATACACAGAATAAACTCGGGGCTTTATTTCCAGGTTTGCCTTCACTTGAGCCTAAAGTGATAGGTGATGACAGGACTCAGCCTCAATGATTCTGCCTGTCTCTTTCCCCTTCATGACTACAGATGGCAACCACTTTGTCTTTTAGTAAGGTAGAAGATGTTGTGAAGGTCAGGTAAATGGCATTTCCAAACTGTTTATTTCAGATTGAGGACAAACTAAGTCTGACATAATAAAAAATTTATCTGGCCTTGTCTCTTGTCCCTAGTTCTTGGCATAGAGATTCAGAAACCTTCAGAATTTCCTGAGTGATAGGCATATCTTTTTTGTGCTAGATAACTTCAAGGTGGAGACTAGTCACCAGAAAGACCCAGCATGTGGTTAGGGGGTTGGAGCTTTGGAACAGCTTGACTCTGAGGAAGAGAAGGGGCTGAAGATTGAGTTCAATCATGTGGCCAATGATTTAGTCAATCATATCTTTGTAATCAAACCCCAGTGAAAACTATGGACACTAATGCTGTGAAGCTTCCTGGTTCATGAATGCATTGATGGGCCAAGGGTGATGTGCTCTGATTCCACAGGAAGAGGACATGGAATTCCTGCAGTCTTCCCCAGACCTTAGCCTATCTGAATCCTTTGTAATAAAACTGTAATGATAAGCATAGCACTTTCCTGAGTTTTGCGAGTCATTCTAGCAAATTATCAAATGTGAAAAGATCATGGGAAGCCTTGAATTTGTGGCCAGCTCATCAGAAGTGTGGGTGGCCTGGGGATTCCCAGAATTTGTGGCTGCCGTATGAAGTAAGGGCAATCTTGTGGAGGACTAAGGCTTTATACCTGTGGAGTCTGATGCTAACTCTGAGTGATTAGTCTCAGAATTGAATTATATTGTAGTATACCCAGTTAGGGTGGAAATAGAGTATGCAGTCACCTGGTTTAACCAATCATTAGCAAAATCTCACATTCTCTCTTCCATCATCTGAAGAGCCTCATTTCACTACCATTGTTTTCTAAGATGGAGTAACCTAAACCAGAGGCTGGAAATATCTGGCTGTTACCATGCACCCTATTCCCCTCACTTGTTCTCATCCTATGCCCTTTGATGCTTGTGAAAAGTTATGAGCAAAAATGATGGCAAAACCACTTAAATGCCATTATTTTTTCATTTGTACTCAGGAATTCTGCTCATGCATCAAATGCAACCTTTCTTGGTGTACAAATTGCGGTAATTGGTTTTCCTCATTTTCTTTCTTCCCACTGACTTTCCTCGACTAGGGACCACCAAGGACACATCCTTTCTGAATAACAATTTCACTTCCAAGACCGCCCAATCTGTCAGACTTGGAGCTCACGCAAAAGTTTAAATGCAACTCATTAATTTTAAGACACTTAACTCTTCCTCACTGCTTAGATTTTTAAGGAATGCAAATTGCACTTTATTTCAAAGCTGGAAAAAGCAACCAAAAAACTGCCAAGAATGATCTTGACTGGTTTTAAGTAATTGTTAAAGGAAGACATATAAGCATTCTGACCACGGATTAAACAGCACCCCAGGGGAATCAGAGATCTTGCTCTGTGTCCTGATGCAGAGGTTTTCTTTTCTTCTTTCAACTTGATTATCCATCTGCAAACCAGACACCATTTCCCATTACCAGCTGCATATTCTAGCATTTCCTCCTGTCAAATTAAATTGGTGTGGATTTAGGAAATGCAGACCCATTCCAATAACAAGCATAACAAGACAATGTAAGAAATACAAATATGTTAGCAAATATATCTAATGCACAAGCATCTCAAGGCCAGATAGGTACAGGCTTTCAGAATATGCATGGATTCCAATTATATTGGTCTGTATGACTCTCCTCGGGAAATGAGGTAGAGACAATGGCAAACCATACTTGTGAAGACCACACAGAATTTGAACATCTCATAGGTGAAAAGATCTTCTTACCCATGAATCCTGTTTATAACCCTATTACCTCCAATAAGCAGTCATCCAGCTTCTGCTAGAATAGTCAAAATATAGCCAAGGGTATCATGGGCTTCTGGAGTGGCCCACTCTTAGCTAGATAGACAGCTTTAATAGTTACATGGGCTGTTGTCCATTAGTTGTCCTATTGCTCTGTTCACAATCCTTCCTGCAGAGGTACATGCAACACTTTGGAAGCCTTCCCTATTTTTATCCCATTTGGGATCCTGACCTGGCCATTACTCATTTTGTCATGGCCTAAGCCTCCGGCTGTGTCCTCTGCTACAAGCAGGGATTTGGTGGTGAAGGGATGGGAAGGAGGTTACACAGAGAGGGTAAAAACATTTAGGGAGTCACTACTTATGCTAAGGCAATGGTGCTTACAAGAATCCTTGGGTAAGGATTCCCAATGTTACAGCCACAATGCATTGAAATCAGAAAATACTACAATTAATTTCTATAGCTTTTAGGAAACATTTTAATTCTTACCACACATATGTTCCTGCATTTTTAACAGGAGGGAGTGTAATTACTGAATGGCCGTTCATTACAGAGGACATCAATAATACATTGGATTTTGCAGTATTTTCCCTAGTGCTATCATTGTAGTGATAGATTGTAAGTCTAAGCAGATTCAGTAATGCTACTGTGATTTCTGAGAACATAATGTTTTTAGAAGGGCCTGGAAGTAAACTCTTCACACAGGGGTGAGAGAAGGAGGTTGTCATGATGGTGGCGAGGGGGTGGTAACTCTGCTATTCTATTAAGACTTTAGAAATATAGACTGTACCCCTGGATCCTTAATTAGCCATCTGCTTTCTTTGCCTGTTTGCATCTCCAGAGAATTGTTGCAAGTATTTGTATTTCTATTTGTAATGAGGTAGGATGGAACAAAAAGCTGGTTTGTGTTGATGTTTATGGGAAAAGTAGAAATTGGAGTAGAGTTTTGGTGCTAATATATTTCATGGGACCAATGGGCCAAATAGATTTTGATCATTTGAATGACTGTTTTTACTTATTGACTTGAATCTAATGAGACAGACTCAATTGCATTTAATTAAAGCATTTATGGAGTGTCTACTGTGCATAAAGCACATGGCAGTTGGTGTGGGTGAACCCGTCAGAATAGCTTTAACACAGACCAGTATAAATAAGTAACATCCATAAGAGGAGTTAAAAGTACCATTTGGGGTCAAAAGAAGAAGAGATCATATTTATCTAGTGTTTCAGCTGGATTCTTATGAGAAAAGAGCCTGAGGCAGAATTTTGTATGCTAATAATTTACTAGGGATGCAACATCAAGGAAGCAACAGTGAGGCAAAAAAAAAAGTGAGGCAGGAAGGGAGAGAAAATGCAAGGCAGTGCATCATCAAGCTGATTACAGCTTCCTACAAATCCAGATGGTTGCTCAGTCACATGGGCCGTCTCCAGAGAGAATGCATAGGACAGTTATCTCTCTGTCATAGACAAGGAAGAGGGAGCAATTTGTTTGCTGGCTTTTGCCTCTCTCCTGTCTCTCATTATTCTGAGTCTGCTTCATGAACACTGACTTCTTCACAGTTTTGGGTTGTGTTACTTAGCCCTCTAGGAGGTTTCTAGGGGAGGCCAGAGCCTCAATAGGTCCAGTCAGTCCAGTGCACGGGGATGGTCAGTTGGTGTCTGTTGGTGCTTCTTGGTTTGTGGTGGCAGCAGTGGTGGCTTGCGATTTATGATTATTAAAACAACATGAGCGGCCAGTAAGGTCATTCTGGCCTGGGAGTAAGGTGGGTGGGTAAGGCTGGGAGTGAGGAGATAGGGCTGAGAGAATCCAGGGTGCTCCGTATCTATACAGTTAGGATTAGGAAAAGCCTTAGAGAGAAGATAACTTATAAGATGGCACTTAAAAATGACAGGTAAGATTTTGATAGGCAGAGATAGAGAGGATGTTGGTACTTATATTTGAATCAAGCAAAGGCATGTTTTGGTTGAGGGCACACTGAGCAGTCAGTCCACTTCGCTTCAACTGTAAGATACGTTTAGAGGAGAATGGAAGAGAATATTGGAAATGTAGACAGGTTTGAGCAGGAAAGGCCTTGACAGCAAGTATATCAGTCAGTTATTCCTGCATAAGAAACACAAAATCTTAAATCTTAATGGCATATAACAATAGGCCCATATTTCTTGCATATCTGCTGGTCAGTTGAAGTGGTTCTCCTTTAGGCTGCAGGTCTGTGGGTTGGCTGGGCAGCTCAGCTCTACACAAATTCATTCTGGGGTCCAGGCTGAAGGGGCAGGAGGTCTCTGAGGGAAGCTCTTCTCATGGCAATGGCAGAAACTCAAGAGGGTTTGTCCAACCACATAAGCACACTTCAAGCTGCTACTTGTGTTATGTTTAGTAACATAGCATTGTCCTGAGAAAGTCACATGGCTAAGGCTAAAGTTGGTGGAGTCATGAACATATCCTCTCCTATGAGATCATGGCAAGGATTCTTTACTTTCCTTCAGGGAAGTAAAGAATTGTGACCAGTAATTCAATATAGTAGAGTCAGGATGAGACACTTATAGACTCAAGGACAAGAACAATATTTCATTCATTATGTTTGTTCTTCTAGTCCCAAGCACAGTGCCTAAAACATAGTAGGTGCTCAATGTTTGCTTAACGCATGAATGAATTAATACCAACCACCCTGCACTCAGCACCGTGGTAAGCATTGTAAATTGAATTTGTGGCCTACCTCTTTGAGAATTTTCTCCAGATTAGGCTTTAAGATATATAAAACTCATACTCAACTAGATTAAAACACTTATTTCAAGATAATTTTTCCAGAACTTTGCTTTTCCGTGTCCTTTTCTTACTCAAGAAACAATTATATCTTTTTAGTGGCCTTGTCAAAGATTAGTTGAACATATATGCTTGAGTTCATTCTGGGATTTGCATTCTGTTCCATTGGTTTGTTGTCTGTTTTTATGCCCAGTACCATACTGTTTTTATTACTCTTGCTTTATGATTAATTTGAAATCAGGAAGTGGGATGCCTCCAACTTTGTTTTTCTTTCCCAAGATTGTTTTGCCTACTCAGGGTCTTTTGTGGTTCCATACCCATTTAGGAATTTTTTTCTATATATATATATATATATATATATAGAAATATATATATATATATAGAAATATATATATAGAAATATATATATATATAGAAATATATATATATATATATGATGGAACATTATTCAACCTTAAATAAGAAGAAAATTCTGCCATTTTTGGCAACCTAGATGCACAAGAGGACGTTATGCTAAGTGAAATGAACCAGACAGAGAAAGAAAAATACAGTATGTTCTATTTATATGTGGAATCTAAAAAGAAAAAAAATCAAATATACAGAAACAGAGAAGTAGAAAGGTGGTTCTTTCTACTTCTACCAGGGGTTGGGGGAAGGAGAAAATAGTGTGACATAGGTTGAAGGGTACAAAGATACAGTTAGATGAATAAGTCTAGAGATCAAATGTACAGCATGAGAACTATAGTTAATAATACTGTATCATATACTGGAAATTTGCTAAGAGTGTAGATTTTAGGTTCTCTTACTACACACACACATGAAAGGTAACTAGGTGAGATTATAGATATGCTAATTTACTTGACTTTAGTAATCACTTCACTATGTATATGTATATCAAAACATTATGTTGTACACCTTATATATATGTAATAAGAAACAAGATATAACCTCTTTTCCATTACCTTGTCAAGCTCCACATTTCTCTGCCTGACTTTCCTTAATCTGACTTTATTTGCCAATGCTCCTGACACAAACTGTCCTTACCAGTCACACCCTGTCTTTGCTGTTCCATTCCCTTCCTCTCCCTCTCTGCCCTTGATCCCTATTATGGTGTCTTTTTCCTCAGTGCCTCTGCCCGCAGGGCTGACTTTGTGAGGGATGACTTTTTGTCTCTCAGGTCCATCCATATACTGTTTACCCTTCTGGTTTGGCTAAATATCTTCTTTCCCCCATAAAACCTTCTGTGACTGGAACATCTTAACTCTATTGCTCAATAATTGTCTCTTGTGGGTTAATCCCATTTGCCCAATCAGTTTGTGAATGGTTTCAAGGCAGGGCCCAAATCTTTTGCTGCTGTGGGTCTCTCTCACAGTGTCCAGCATGGTGCTTGATGCACAGTAGATAAATAATAAATAAGTACTGATGGACTGATCCTATATGCACCATGTCCATATCTGATAAACTTGGCTACTGATCATCTTGTGTGCATTAGAAATAGACCCTTGGCAGCAAGAGAGCCTTCTACCTATATGTGGCGTCCACCTAGTTGACCTGAGATAGCCCCCGCATCAGTAATTGGCAACTTTTTTTTTTTTTTTTTGAGATAGAGTCTTGCTGTGTCGCCATGCTGGAGTTCAGTGCCGCAATCTTGGCTCACTGCAACCTCTGCCTCCTGGGTTCAAGCGATCCTCCTGCATCAGCCTCCTGAGTAGCTGGGACTACAGGCGGGCACCGCCACCACGCCCGGCTAATTTTTGTATTTTTAGTAGAGACTGGGTTTCACCATGTTGCCCAGGATGGTCTCGAACTTTTGATCTCATGATCTGCCTGCCTCGGCCTGCCAAAGAGCTGGGATTACAGGTGTAAGCCACCGCACCTGGCCAATTGGCAATTTTTGGTGGGTGATCAGTCCATCTCTTCATAGTGTATTATTTAGAAGCCCCATGATTTAGTGGCTTTAAGAAAAGAGGCTGACAAACCACCATGGCTCGTGTATACCTATGTAACAAACCTGCACGTTCTGCACATGTAACCCAGAACTTAAAGTATAATAAAAAGAAAAAAAGAGAAAAGAAAAGAGGCTGAAAAAGCAGGGCAAGGACTTGGCAGCCCCTGCAAGTGAACCTGTGGGAGCATGCCTCCCCCCTCTGCTGGGGCTAAGAGGATGTAGGAGATTATGTCGTCCAAACCCTGAGAAGAGTGCCCATTCTCCTTTGGGCTAGGTGTTTCTGCTTGTTCATTATGCAAAGGAAGTATGAAAATAATAGTTTGGTTTTTATTTCTCCCTCTGAAACCATGAAAACTGAACATATAGTTCCATCTCTGCCTGGGATAGAAAGGAGACATTGACATTGTCCTTTTTTTTTTTGAGAGATGTGGTCTTGCTATGTTGCCCAAGCTGGTCTTGAACTCCTGGCTTCAAGTGATCCTCTAGCATTGGCCTCACAAAATGTTGGGATTACAGGCATGAGCAACCATGTCTGGCCCTGATATTGTCCTTTGTGGTGAGGAAGACTCAATGTTTCTTTTACGACCTCCTAAGCTCTACTGATTCAGGGGCTGTCTGAGTGAAGCTATCATTTCAAAGGACCGTTACGCTGCTTAGAAGTCTGAATAAAAGCATTAACTCTGCTTCCTCTCTGTTTTATATGCTACTTACAACAACCAGTAGTTTTGTTGTTCTGGAGGATAGCTATTCAAAATTGTGAATACTCTAACTGTATCCTTTGTATACCTCTTTTGCAGTCTTTGCTTTTTTTTCTTTCTCCGTGGATTTCCAGTTCCCTGTTTCTTACAGCACCTGTTTCTGCAGGATGTTTTCCCCAACAGCTATGCAGGACTGCACTACAATGTCCATTTGGAATGGTCAGGGTTGTATGTTTCCAACTGTTCTTATTTTTCTTCTTCCCAACTTCAAAACTTATCTAACTTGTGCTTCATTTTCTCAGGGCCTGCTCTCTGCTAAGGCTGATCCAATGGGTGTCATTCATTGTTTTAAATGGCTTCATGATACACTTCTTAAACAGATCTTCCTGGTGGAATACAAGAAAATGCTCTAAGTTATAAGATAATCCTGATGTGTCTTTTTCCAGCATCAATTTTATTCAGTGGCAAGTAATTTAAAATATCCTAGAATACCAAGACGAATGTTGATAAATTATGAAATAAAGTGCAAAGTTCAAATGAAAATGTATGTTAAAGCATAGGATTTAATAAATCTGTGCTTTTTGTGGGGGTATTTTGTGACCTCTACTTTCCCATGTTTTTACTCATAAAGGCTTTGAAGGGCAAAGCTTAAAAAGCATTTTGTAAACACTCTCTGGCATAATGAGAGGTTGCACAGAAATGCAAACCAAAAGGGTCAGGGTAAGTTCAGGGAATCAGTGAATCAAAGACCAAGTCACTCCATATCCTAGAGGCAAAGCAGCTAAGGCTTGTATGGGCATTGCTGGGAGAAACCTACAGTCTAGTAGGGTAGATGCTAGAAGAGTGTCAGAAAAGAGGCAAGGATTTGGAATTGGGAAGCATAGTCAAAGTTGTGAGAACTCGTCCACTGGTTCTGTTGAATTCAACTGCTTCTAAAGGGTGTGGCGTTTCTCCCTTATGACTTAAAGGAGTGATCTTCACACTGGACAAATATGTTCAAGGTAGTTCACAAAGACTTTCCAGGGTACTTTCAAGGGAATCAATATCACATCCTCAACTCATAAACATTTTGTCTCCTAAAATTTCTCCCTCTTAAAATAAGCCTATGGTCTTCTCTCTACTTCCCTATTTATAATAAGCCTTCTCCCACTTGACAAAATAAATTAACATTTGTCACCATTTTGGGTCTTACCATGGTACATTGTCCCAGGGTATCAAAACCTCCAGTGTCCAAACAAAGAGAGATTTCAAAATAATGGTTTTGAGAAAGCAAATGACTAATGGCTGGTGATGTGTGAGTCAGATGGTTTCCAATTCTTTTTTGTTTTTTCAACACACCATTGTTGACTTGAAGGTTTCCAATTCTTTGCTTTCAAAATTGAAGGAGGACTAAATTGAATTTTCAGCTGTAAGATCATTACAAATAAGTTTTGATTATAGATTATTTTATGTGAATTTTGACATATAATTTAGAAGTTAAAGAAAGGTGTCATCACTGTAACCAAACTCCTTCCATTCCCATCACCACAGATGTTTTAACAAAGTTACTTAGTGCTTTTGTCTATAACAATAAAAGGTAGAAACATAATTTATTGTTACAGGATAATTTTCCTAAAGGAAAAATATTACACATATATAGGCAATCATGAATGCTAAAACGAATTTGCTAATAGATCAGAACTGGTTGTTATCTTAAAGGGAAAAAAATCTAATGTTTAGAATTATGTTTTCTAAAGAGCAGGGATCAATTGTATCTCTATCAGACAAAATTAGTTTACATTTTCATGGACAAGCATCATTTTCTTTACTTTCAACTTGCTACAGTTTACAGAGTTATAAAATAAACTGTCAAAGACTATCAAAGACACATACTCTTATAGAATCAGATAACCCCCTGGTGGTAGGAGAGTCCTGCCAGACCACACCCAGCTTTTCATTGAAAGGACACCAAATAATCTTTTGCCCATGTCAAAGTCTTTTACAATATTCTTAACAGTTCCTAAGCTATGTCTTAGTCTAGCAGTAAGTAATTTTTATCCAAAGATAGATGAACTAATTGAAATTAAAAACCTCAGCAATCCAGCTTCACTAATCTCATTAAGAGATGTAGTTTCTTTTTTAAAAATTGCATTTATGAGCTGGGTGCAGTAGTCCCAGCTACCTGGGAGGCTGAGGTCGGGAGGATAGTTTGAGCTGAAGAGTTTGAGGCTAGCCTGAGCAATGTAGCAAGACCGCATCTCTATATTTTTAAAAAACATTTGTTTAATAATTATTAAGCAAAAAAATTTAATGCATTTATGTTATTTTGACAAATGTTATGCTAATAATTATAATGATAAATCAACTCTGGAGAAAAAATTTAAACACTTAAAGTCTTATAGTTACCAAATATTCAAAAATTATTTAAATAATACACATATTTTATTGCAGAGAGTTAGGGTGACCAATAGAAGATGTTTAAGCAAATAAAATATTACATTAGGATAAAATTTTGTGAAGAAGTAGAAAGAAATTAGTCAAGAAGAAAAAGGAGTGATGTAAGTTTTCTGACTGTTATAAAAATCACTCAGTGCCAAAAAACTTGAAATCATAACAAACAGTCTCTCAGACCACAGTGAAATCAAATTAGAACTCAGGATTAAGAAACTCACTCAAAACCACACAATTACAAGGAAATTGAAAAACCTGCTTCTGAATGACTCCTGGGTAAATAATGAAATTAAGGCAGAAATAAAGAAGTTATTTGAAACCAATGAGAACAAAGAGGTAATGTACCAGAATCTCTGGGACACAGCTAAAGCTGTGTTTAAGAGGGGAATTTATAGCACTAAATGCTCACATAAGAAAGCTAGAAAGATCTCAAATCAACACCCTAACATCACAATTAAAAGAGCTAGAGAAGCAAGAGGAAACTAATCCAAAAGCTAGCAGAAGACAAGAAATAACTAAGATAGAGCAGAGTTGAAGGAGATAGAGACACAAAAAACCCTCCAAAAAATCAGTGAATCTAGGAGCTGGTTTTTTGAAAAAACTAACAAAATAGATAGACTGCTAGGTAGACTAATAAAGAAAAAAAGAGAGAGCCAGCAAATAGATACAATAAAAAAGGATAAAGGGGATATCACCACTGGCCACAAATACGTACAAACTACCATCAGAGAATACTATAAACACCTCTAAGCAAATAAACTAGAAAATCTAGAAGAAATGAATAAATTCCTGGACACACACACCCTCCTAAGACTAAACCAGGAAGAAGTCGAATCCCTGAGTAGACCAATAACAAGTTCTGAAATTGAGGCAGTAATTAGTAGCCTAACAACAACAACAGCAACAACAAACAGCCCAGGACCAGATGGATTCACAGTCGAATTCTACCAGAGGTGCAAAGATCAGCTGGTACCATTCCTTCTGAAACGATTCCAAACAATTGAAAAGGAGGGACTCCTCCCTAACTCATTTTATGAAACCAGCATCATCCTGATACCAAAACCTGGCAGAGACACAACAAAAAAAAAAACTTCAGGCCAATATCCCTGATGAACATCGATGTGAAAATCCTTAATAATATACTAGCAAACCAAATTCAGCAGCATATCAAAAAACTTACCCATCACAATCAAGTCAGCTTCATCCCCGGGATGCAAGGCTGTTCAACATATGCAAATCAATAAACGTAACCCATCACATAAATAGAACCAAAGACAAAAAACACATGATTATCTCAATAGATTCAGAAAAGGCCTTCAATAAAATTCAACACCCACTTCACGCTAAAAACTCTCAATAAACTAGGTATTGATGAAACATATCTCAAAATAATAAGGGCTATTCATGACAAACCCACAGCCAATATCATACTGAGTGGGCAAAAGCTGGAACCATTCCTTTTGAAAACCGATACAAGACCAGGATGCCCTCTCTCACCACTCCTATTCAACATAGTGTTGGAAGTTCTGGCCAAGGCAATCAGGCAAGAGAAAGAAAGAAAGAGCTTTCAAACAGGAAGAGAAGAAGTCAAATTGTCTCTGTTTGCAGATGACATGACTGTATATTTAGAAAACCCCATAGTCTCAGCCCATAATCTCCTTAAGCTGATAAACAACTTCAGCAAAGTCTCATGATACAAAATCAATGTGCAAAAATCACAAACGTTCCTTCACACCAACAACAGACAAGCAGAGAGCCAAATCATGAGTGAACTCCCATTCACAATTGCTCCAAAGAGAATAAAATATCTAGGAATCCAACTTACAAGGGATATGAAGGACCACTTCAAGGAGAACTACAAACCACTGCTCAAGGAAATAAAAGGACACAAACAAATGGAAGAACATTCTATCCTCATGGATAGGAAGAATCAATATCATGAAAATGGCCATACTGCCCAAAGTAATTTATAGATTCAATGCTATTCCCATCAAACTACCATTGACATTCTTCACGGAATTAGAAAAAACTACTTTAAATTTCATATGGAATTAGAGAAGACCCTGTATAGCCAAGACAATCCTAAGCAAAAAGAAAAAAGCTGGAGGCATCACTGTACCTGAGTTCAAACTATACTGCAAGCCAAAACAGCATGGTACTCATACAAAAACAGACATATAGATCAATGGAACAGAACAGAAACCTCAGAAATAACACCACACATTTACAGCCATCTGATCTTTGACAAACCTGACAAAAACAAGCAATGGGGAAAGGATTCCCTATTTAATAAATGGTGCTGGAAGAACTGGCTAGCCATATGCAGAAAACTGAAACTAGACCCCTTCCTTACACCTTACACAAAAATTAACTCAAGATGGATTGAAGACTTAAATGTAAAAACCCAAAATCATAAAAACCCTAGAAGAAAACCTAGCCAGTACCATTTAGGACATAGGCATGGGCAAATTCTTCATGACTAAGACATCAAAAGCAACGGCAACAAAAGCCAAAATTGACAAGTGGGATCTTATTAAACAAAAGAGCTTCTGCACAGCAAAAGAAACTATCATCAGAGTGAACAGGCAACCTACAGAATGGGAGAAAATTTTTGCAGTCTACCCATCTGACAAAGGTCTAATATCCAGAATCTACAGGGAACTTAAAACAAATTTACAAGTAAAAAACAACCCCATCAAAAAGTGGGCAAAGGACATAAACAGACACTTCTCAAAAGAAGACATTTATGTGGTGTATTAGTCCATATTTATGCTGCTGATAAAGACACACCTGAGACTGGGAAGAAAAAGAGGTTTAATTGGACTTACAGTTCCCCATGGCTGGGGAGGCCTAAGAATCATGGCAGGAGGCTAAAGGCATTTCTCATATGGCAGCAGCAAGAGAAAATGAGGAAGATGCAAAAGTGGAAACCCCTGATAAAACCATCAGATCTCATGAGACTTATTCACTACCACGAGAACAGTATGAGGGAAACCACCCTCATGATTCAAACTGTCTCCCACTAGGTCCCTTCCACCACACATAGAAATTATGGGAATTCAAGTCAAGATGAGATTTGGGTGGGGACAAAGAACCAAGCCATATCATTCCACCCCTGATCCCTCCAAATCTAATTTCCTCACATTTTAAAACCAATCTTGTCTTTCCAACAGTCCCCCAAAGTCTTAACTCATTTCAGCATTAACCCAAATGTCCACAGTGCAAAGTCTCATCTGAGACAAGGCAAGTCCCTTCTGCCTGTGAGCCTGTAAAATCAAAAGCAAGCTAGTTACTTCCTAGATACAATGGGGGTACAGGTATTGGGTAAATACAGCCATTCCGAATGGGAGAAATTGGCCAAAACAAAACAGTTACAGGGCCCATGCAATTCCAAAACCCAATGAGGCATTCAAATTGTAAAGCTCTAAAATGATCTCCTTTGACTCCATGTCTCACGTCCATGTCACGCTGATGCAAGAGGCGGGCTCCCATGGTCTTGGGCAGCTCCACTCCTGTGGCTTTGCAGGGTACAGCCTCCCTTCTGGCAGCTTTCACGGACTGGCGCTGAGTGTCTGCAGCTTTTCCAGGTGTACAATGCAAGCTGCAGGTGGATCTACCATTCTGGGTCTGGAAGATGGTGGTCCTTTTCTTTCCACTAGATGGTGCCCCAGTAGGGACTCTGTGTGGGGGTTCCAACCCCACATTTCCTGCACTGCCCTAGCAGAGGTTCTCCATGAGAGCCCCACTCCTGCAGCAAACATCTGCCTGGACATCCAGGCATTTCTATACATCTTCTGAAATTAGGTGGAGGTTCCCAAACCCCAATTCTTGACTTCTGTGCACTTGCAGGCTCAACACCACATGGAAGCTGCCAAGGCTTAGGGCTTGCACCTTCTGAAGCCATGGCTTGAGCTCTACATTGGCCCCTTTCAGCCATGGCTGGAGTGGTTGGGACACAGGGCACCAAGTCCCCAGGCTGCACACAGCACAGGTACCCTGGGCCCTGCCCACAAAACCATTTGTTCCTCCTAGACCACTGGGTCTGTGATGGGAGAGGCTGCTGCAAAGGTCTCTGACATGCCCTGGAGATATTTTCCCCATTGTCTTGGGGATTAACGTTTGGGTCCTTATTACTTATGCAAATATCTGCAGCTGGCTTGAATTTCCCCTCAGAAAATGGGATTTTCTTCTTTTTTTTTAAATTATACTTTAAGTTCTAGGGTACATGTGGACAATGTGCAGGTTTGTTACATACGTATACATGTGCCATGTTAGTTTGCTGCACCCATCAACTCATCATTTACATTAGATATTTCTCCTAATGCTATCCCTCCCCCAGATCCCCCACCCCCTGACAAGCCCTGGTGTGTGATGTTCCCTGCCCTGTGTCCATGTGTTCTCATTGTTCAAATCCCACCTGTGAGTGAGAACATGTGGTGTTTGATTTTCTGTCCTTGTGATAGTTTGTTGAGAATGATGGTTTCCAGCTTCATCCATGTCCCTGCAAAGGACATGAACTCATCCTTTTTTATGGCTGCATAGTATTTCATGGTGTATATGTGCCACATTTTCTTAATCCACTCTATCATTGATGGACATTTGGGTCGGTTCTAAGTCTTTGCTATTGTGAATAGTGCCACAATAAACATATGTGTGCATGCATCTTTGTAGTAGCATGATTGATAATCCTTTGGGTATATACCCAGTAATGGGATGGCTGGGTCAAATGGTATTTCTAGTTCTAGATCCTTGAGGAATCACCACACCATCTTCCACAATGGTTGAACTAATTTACACTCCCACCAACAGTATAAAAGTGTTCCTGTTTCTCCACATCCTCTCCAGCATCCATTGTTTCCTGACTTTTTAATGACTGCCATTCTAACTGGTGTGAGATGGGATCTCATTGTGGTTTTGATTTGCATTTCTCTGATGACCAGTGATGATGAGCATTTTTTCATGTGTCTGTTGGCTGCATAAATGTCTTGAGAAGTATCTGTTCATATCCTTTCCCCACTTTTTGATGTTTTTTTTTTTTTGTAAATTTGTTTAAGTTCCTTGTAGATTCTGGATATTAGCCCTTTGTCAGATGGGTAGATTGCAAAATTTTTCTCTCATTCTGTAGGTTGCCTGTTCACTCTGATGATAGTTTCTTTTGCTGTGCAGAAGCTCTTTAGTTTAATTAGACCCCATTTGTCTATTTTGGCTTTTGTTGCCATTGCTTTTGGTGTTTTAGTCATGAAGTCTTTGCCCATGCCTATATCCTGAATGGTATTGCCTAGGTTTTCTTCTAGGGTTTTTATGGTTTTAGGTCTTACATTCAAGTCTTTAATCCATCTTGAATTAATTTTTGTATAAGGTGTAAGGAAGGGATCCAGTTTCAGCTTTCTACATATGGCTAGCCAGTTTTCCCAGCACCATTTATTAAATAGGGAATCCTTTCCCCATTGCTTGTTTTTGTCAGGTTTGTCAAAGATCAGGTGGTTGTAGATGTGTGGTGTTATTTCTGAGGGCTCTATTCTGTTCCATTGGTCTATCTCTCTGTTTTGGTATCAGTACCATGCTGTTTTGGTTACCATAGCCTTGTAGTATAGTTTGGAGTCAGCTAGCATGATGCCTCCAGCTTTGTTCTTTTTGCTTAGTATTGTCTTGGCTATGCGGGCTCGTTTTTGGTTCCATATGAACTTTAAAGTAGTTTTTTCCAATCCTGTGAAGAAAGTCATTGGTAGCTTGATGGGGATGGCATTGAATCTATAAATTACCTTGGGAAATATGGCCATTTTCGTGATATTGATTCTTCCTATCCATGAGCATGGAATGCTCTTCCATTTGTTTGTGTCCTCTTTTATTTTGTTGAGTAGTGGTTTGTAGTTCTCCTTGACAGGTCCTTCACAACGCTTGTAAGTTGGATTCCTAGGTATTTTATTCTCTTTGGAGCAATTGTGAATGGGAGTTCACTCATGATTTGGCTCTCTGTTTGTCTGTTACTGGTGTATAGGAATGCTTGTGATTTTTACACATTGATTTTGTATCCTGAGACTTTGCTGAAGTTTCCTATCAGCTTAAGGAGATTTTGGGCTGAGAATATGGGGTTTTCTAAATATACAATCAAGTCATCTGCAAACAGAAACAATTTGACTTCCTCTCTTCCTAACTGAATATGCTTTATTTCTTTCTCTTGCCTGATTGTCCTGGCCAGAACTTCCAACACTATGTTGAATAGGAGTGGTGAGAGAGGGCATCCTGGTCTTGTATCGGTTTTCAAAGGGAATGGTTCCAGCTTTTGCCCACTCAGTATGATATTGGTTGTGGGTTTTTCATAAATAGCTCCTATTATTTTGAGATATGTTCCATCAATACCTCGTTTATTGAGAATTTTTAGCATGAAGGGCTGCTTTATTTTATCAAAGGACTTTTCTGAATCTATTGAGATAATCATGTGGTTTTTGTCATTGATTCTGTTTATGTGATGGATTGCATTTATTGATTTGCATATGTTGAACCAGCCTTGCATCCCAGGGATGAAGCCGACTTGATCGTGGTGGATAAACTTTTTGATGTGTTGCTGGATTCAGTTTGCCAGTATATTATTGAGGATTTTCACATCGATGTTCATCTGGGATATTTGTCTAAAATTCTCTTTTTTTGTTGTGTTTCTGCCAGGCTTTGGTATCAGGATGATGCTGGCCTCATAAAATGAGTTAGGGAGGATTCCCTCATTTTCTATTGATTGGAATAGTTTCAGAAGGAATGGTACCAGCTCCTCTTTGTACCTCTGGTAGAATTTGGCTGTGTATCCATCTGTTCCTGGGCTTTTTTTTATTGCCTCAATTTCAGAGCCTGTTATTGGTCTATGCAGTGATTCAGCTTCTTCCTGGTTTAGACTTGGGAAGATGTATGTGTCCAGGAATTTATCCCTTTCTTCTAGATTTTCTAGTTTATTTGCTTAGAGGTGTTTATAGTATTATCTGATGGTAGTTTGTATTTTCAGGGAATTGGTGGTGATATCCCCCTTATCATTTTTTATTGCATCTATTTGATTCTTCTCTGTTTTCTTCTTTATTAGCCCTGCTAGGTCTATCAATTTTGTTGATCTTTTCAAAAAACCAGCTCCTGGATTCATTGATTTTTTGAAGCGTTTTTTGTCTCTATCTTCCTTAGTTCTGCTCTGATGTTAGTTATTTCTTGCCTTCTGCTAGCTTTTGAATTTGTTTGCTCTTGCTTCTCTAGTTCTTTTAATTGTTATGTTAGAGTGTCGATTTTAGATCTTTCCTGCTTTCTCTTGTGGGCACTTAGTGGCATAAATTTCCCTCTACATACTGCTTTAAATGTGTTCCAGAGATTCTGGTACGTTGTGTCTTTGTTCTCACTGGTTTCAAAGAATATCTTTATTTCTGCCTTCATTTCGGTATGTACCCAGTAGTCATTCAGGAGCAAGTTGTTCAGTTTCCATGTAGTTGTGCAGTTTCGAGTGAATTTCTTAATCCTGAGTTCTAATTTGATTGCATTGTGGTCTGAAAGACAGTGTATTGTGCTTTCTGTTCTTTTACATTTGCTGAGGAGTGTTTTACTTCCAATTATGGGATCAATTTTAGAATAAGTGCGATGTGGTGCTGAGAAGAATGTATATTCTGTTGATTTGAGGTGGAGAGTTCTGTAGAAGTCTATTAGGTCCGCTGGGTGCAGAGCTGAGTTCATCCTGAATATCCTTGTTAACCTTCTGTCTCGTTGATCTGTCTAATATTGACAGTGGCGTGTTAAATTCTCCCATTATTATTGTGTGGGAGTCTAAGTCTCTTCGTAGGTCTCTAAGGACTTGCTTTATGAATCTGGGTGCTCCTGTATTGGGTGCATATATATTTAGGACAGTTAGCTCTTCTTGTTGAATTAATGTCTTTACCATTATGTAATGGCCTTCTTTGTCTCTTTTGATCTTTGTTGATTTAAAGTCTGTTTTATCAGAGACTAGGATTGCAACCCCTGCTTTTTTTTTTTTGTTTTCCATTTGCTTGGTAGATCTTCCTCCATCCCTTTATTTTGAGCCTATGTGTGTCTCTGCACATGATATGGGTGTCCTGAATACAGCACACTGATGGGTCTTGACTCTTTATCCAATTTGCCAGTCTGTTTCTTTTAATTGGGGCATTTAGCCCATTTACATTTAAGGTTAATAGTGTTATATGTGAATTTGATCCTGTCATTATGATGTTAGCTGGTTATTTTGCCTGTTAGTTGATGCAGCAAACCACCATGGCACACATATATCTATGTAACAAAACTGCATGTTCTGCACATGTATCCCGGAACTTAAAATTAAAAAAATAACATTGTGGATGACATAGGGAAAATCTAAGAAGACATAAAGGAACCAAATCTTTAGTCAATAAACAAAGGTAAGATCATTAAAAAAAAAAAAAGAATGCGCATCATTTCCATCCTTCAAGTGCAAAATTTCCCCTATTCTGGCACACCCTGTGTGTTTTCAGTTCGTATCTATGCAATCACTTTTTTCTGTTAAAAAGAGGCTCAGGTAGTCTAAGAATGTGCAGAAGAATGGGCTACCTAGCCCAAGCCTGGACTACCCTGCAACTCCCCCAGGTGTGTGTCCTCTCTTCATGATGATGAAGGTGACATTTCCCTCACCTTCCCTTGATGTAATCATCACCTTGACTTTTATGATAGACATTTTCTTGCTTTCATGTTCAATTTTACCACCTACATATTTATTCCTAAGCAAAATAGTGTAGTTTTGCCTGTTTTTGAAATTGACATATATTTTTCAAATTGATATACATACAGGACTCATCCTGTATATCTTGTGCTGCTAGCACCAAGAAAATAAAGCTACTCAGTAAATGTTGATTAAATAAATAAGCAAATAGCTGGAAAAAAATAAAAATTGCTCATATTAAAAATGGATAATGGTGGGTATCAAATGATATTTAAGTTTATTATCTATACTTAAAGAGGAATACAGTTATTGTAGAATATTAATATTTACAATACCCCATAATTGACACCCTTTGTGACGCTGAGGTTATCATAGAGAATTTTAGATGTCATCTGAAAAAGTGAAGGATACAAAGATTTTCAAAAATCTTTTAGGGAGCATGTGAATGAAAGTTTGAAGAGGAATGTCATAAGGAAGCCACCTGGCATCAAATAGGAACATAAAATTTTTATTTTGATATTTACTTCTAATACAGGATTTGCACATAAATGGCATAATACTATTTCCCCTTCAGTACCAATGGCAGACATTGGTAATTGATCACAGAATTTTCCTCTAGAGCCTGGAAATGACCTCAGTATTTCAACACACTGCTTCAGTAAATCACTACCAGTGGATCAAGCTGGCACATACTTTAATTTAAAGGTTTCTCAAACAAAACTTCTCTGAAACCTCTGGTAAAGTGGAACTGCTTCCATTTAAGTATGAGGTGGGCCTCTGGAGCACTCCCGGCTCCTTCTTATTCCCACAGGTTGCTGATGGGAGAGCTGGAAAGATTTGTCTACATGGAGCATTGTGAAAATCAAGCCCCACCTCTCAGATTTATGGCTGCAATCTGCTGCTGACTACCAGCTGTATGGTACTCACCTCATATGACTGCAAAGTCAAGTATCCCATTTCTGGAACTTTATTTCCCACTCCCCTGTCCAACATTAGGCACATTCTTGGTCCCCTGTGGGACTGCCCCTGCCCCAGCTGAAAACCTGAAGTGAAAGCAGTTCTCAGAAAGCCGGAAGTAGTTCTCAGAGACTCGGAAGTAGTTCATGAAGAGTCTTCTGGGGACTGCATTTCACCTGTCTGTGTGATTGCTTGCTTTTGAAAGGAGGCTATCTGGTGACTAAGACCAAGAACAGATGGTATTTTTTAACATTTTGGACCTGGTGACTCTCAACCCTTATCTACTTGTGACAATAATGACATTAAACTTTCACTGTCTCAGTGGCCCTATCTATAAAATGGGACTATTTCTTTTATCTTAAGGAAACATTGAAAGGCAAACAAGGGTATATACATTTAACGTTCAGTTAAAACCAGATTCGAACCCCACATAATATTAATATAACTTTTTCCTGCTGGACAAGCCATGAGTATAAGTAGATGCTGGGGAGTTTTGCCCATTTGGACTGGAGTTGCTACTCCAGGGATCACATGAGATGCCAAAAGGAGTAGTTCAGGAACAAATTTCCATGGCACCTAGGCATTTGTGGGTGGATGGCAAGTGCCTTATCATTAATAGAACAAGCAGGCATATCATATCATATATATGCAGATATATAGAGATATATATTCAAATATATTTGTATAATGGAAACTACTATACTTGGAATAAACAAAAGGCAACCTAAGTACAAAAATCCTCATGAGGCATCACAAATCATTAAAAATCATGAGATTGTGATTAGTTATTACACATTATCCTTGCATTTCAAACTACCCTAAATAGACTTGATCTAGATATATAAACATGTTTAGAAAAACTGAGTTGTGAGATGAATGGAAAGATTAGACCCTAAATTCATGAGAATGGTCTTGTAACTATGGATGCCTGTGTGTGCATGTGTGCTTGGGTGTATGTGTGGGAATACACAGGGGTGTCTCAAGGGAATGAGAGAGGCAGAAGATGGCCTATAAAGGCACTTCATCTTTTATTCTGTTTTATTTCTTTTTACCATTTAGAGTCACATATAACAAAATGGTTTATATAGTAAAAAAATTCTAAAAATTTTTGTATTTTTTATATTTCCTTAAAAATTATAACAAAAATCCTCAGTTGTAACAAAGTTGCATTCCTAAATATCCATTGTGTTTTGCTCAACTTGCTACTTGCCGTAGTCATCTTCTTAGAGCTTTCTGTATCTATTTGACTCCATACCTTGCCTTCCTGAGCTTGTTTTTGATGACCACTTGGGACATTCTTTCTCTTTTAGAGGAATTTCAATCATTGGAAAGACTTGGCCCTGTAAGACTGAGTTGCTGTGAATGCGTTGCACCCAGCTTCCTTTCTGGAAGATGGAGAGGCTCCGAAGCAGGTGGCTGCCTCAGGTTAGAACAGTGTAGAGTCCCCAGTTGCCCTTGCTTTCTTTTTGTGTCTTTACCAAAAATCATGGAGTGTCTTGATTGCTCTGTGACTCAAACAGCTGCAGGATTTTCCCAGCAGGCTTGAACCCAAATCAGGGTTTTGAATATTCCCAGGCACTGATAAAGGTATCTAGGTTTACTAGAAAAAAACCTGACCCTGACCCAGACCCTGACCCACATTCCTTAAACACTCATGTAAACTCCACACCCTGAACTCCTGCTGCAGACATATCTAAGTAGAACACCACTTTTCTCTTACTGTTCATTGCCAGGATTGCTGTAGTCTTCTGTAAGTTCCCCTAATAAATGCTTTGGATTGATCACCTTAGTGTTCAGTGCTTGTTTCTTTGGAATCCAAATGAACTCCATCTCAGGACAGTTTGGGGCTTGCTTTTGTGGGGATTCCACTGCCGCTGCTTTTGGGACTCTAGCCATGGATTCAGTGGGACAAAACAAATAGCGAATATTAGGTGTCTAAGAAAGAGTGTTCTGCTCATGTGAGTGTAGATATGTGAGTGTAGACATCACTCCTTCTGGGTCAAAGCTTCTGGGGTTTTTCAGGGCTTGGTCTGGAGAATGGGAAACTGTCATCTCTTTCATGTCTGAAGGGCTTGTCTGTCTGGAGCTAACTTTGCTTGAGCTTTAATCAGAATTTAAATAAATGCTTTCACCAAAGACATCTGCAGTATGATGGACACACAGGATGATTTGGGACTAAAACTGGTTTTAGCAAATAATAGTTTAGAGAGATGCTATCTCTAAGTGGGGAGGTGGTGGCTGGAGTAGATGACCTTGCAAAGTACTTTCACAGATAAGAGTTTCAGAGTTGGAAGGGACCTAAATGGAAGATAAATTCTCTAATCCAATCTTCTCATTATACAAATGAGAAAACTTCAGCCCAGAAAGGTGGAAGTGACTTTCTTCAGGTCACACTGCTAGTTTGTGGCCAGCCAGGGTACTGAACATAAATATGACACCGAAGACACAGGATTTGTGAATCCATCTGTTACCACTTCACCTTTTTTATTTAGCAGAATCCATTGTGTCTACATTAGCAATGTTATATTAATATGGACTATTAAATGGAATGTGGAAATAACCTCATTAGGGAGAAGTGGACATTATAATGGTATCTATTAAAATGAGTTTTCTCATCTGTAAAATGAGAGTATTGCAGTAGATAAACTTTAAATTCCTTCCTCTTTGAAAGTCTCTGAGTTGATGAGATCCTGCTTGTGTGATTAAAGATACAGGTGCTAAATTTAGACGCTTCTTAGGCCCACCTCTTGGCGAGAAGGGAGTACTTGAGTTGCAGTCTGTAGACTGAGTCCTACCTGTGCCACTTATTTGTCTTGTCACCATGGGTGAGTCACCTTTCTTAACTCTTCTGTAAATTGGGAGTAATGATGTCTGCCTTCTACCTCATGGGTTCCTCATCTGAATCATCAAGCACAGAAAATGATATAAGTGATTATTTTGTCAATTCTTTTAAAGGTGGTACATAGATAGTACCATGCACAGAAGAGAGTTAATTCATTATGTATTATGTATATGCATGTATGTATGTATGGAGGTGTTTGCCTTAGGGCATTAGGGCTAACTTTCTCCTGGAATTGCAGTTGAGCAGGGCCACTGAACAACTGTGCAGCACACTGGACAACATGTACAATGATAAAAATGTAAGGGATTATTTTCCTTTGTATTCAGCTGTTAATCTCTGTTAATTACATACACAAATCCCTGCCTGGAGAGTATGGGTGAGGGCCTGATGGTTCCTTATTCTAAAAATGAGGTGGTATAACTTTGCATCCATGGGGGCAGGTTATGGGTGGTACAGTGCGGGGAACTCTTTGCTCCTTATCATTCTAATAGAAACTTCTAATAGTGTCTCATAGTGGCTTCGTTCTCCCCAAATTCACTCCTTTCCATGTAGCACTTATGGAGTAAGAGGCTACCCGGATTTGGGGTTGGCTGCAAAATCAAGTAAGGCTCATAGGTAAGGTTGAGGAACTCTCTGAGTCATAGACATCCTTTCATGAAGCTCTTCAAACAAGTACCTCAGTGGTTCTTGTGTGGGCATGATCCTAGATTAGGTGAGTTGAAAAATAATCATTGCTACTAGTTATTGATGCTTTCAATGTGTCAGGCTCTGTGCTGAGCACTTTTCATATATTATCTAATTTGATCCTTAGAATAAGTTGGAGATGTAGACATTAAAATGGTCACTTTACAAATAAAGAGAACTGAGGACTAGGACGGCCAAGCTCTTTCTCAAGTAATACTGTTAGTTCATTGCTAATAGCTAGTGGATAGGGCCATAGCATGTTACAACTCCATTGCGGGGTTGGGAGTGGGGGATGACCATCCACATTGTATTCTCCATGAATCTTATGCCTGGAGGTAAAAGTGTGAATGGTGCTCACTGGAAAGTGTGAATGGTGCTCACTGGAGCTGTGCAAAAGCCTGAAGAATGGAAGAAGTGAGGTATGAATTCAACTCCATCTGACCCTGAGTTCTGTTCTGAGCCACTGTGGCCCATGCTGTCCCTTCACCATGAAGAATTGTTCTAAGTGTTGATGGGGTGGGAGTGGGTGGCACTTACTTCCTGCATCTCAATCCATGTGTGATCTAGGTGTGAAGCCTGGTCAAGCTGGGCCTTTGAGAGAGCCACTTCTGACCTCAGCAGGGGACTTTGCTGGACAGATTGATGAGTGAGAGCATGGGGAGGGAGTGTTTATTGGTGTGTGTGTAACTGTGGTTCCATCTGCCAGGTCTGTGATTTTTAAGGTGAAAGATCAGAAAACCTTAGGATCAGGACTGGGAGCCCCCCTTAAGTAAACTATCTCCTTATCTCCATGACTCTGACTACAACTGTGTGTGTGTGTGTGTGTATGCATGCACGTGTGCTCATGCATGTGTGTATTGTGTGAGTAGTGCAGGAGGATGTGCAAGGGGCACCTCTCCATGGTTGCCTCTCTCTGGCTGGCCAAGTGGGTATATTCTCTGCAGGGTGGGGAAGGACTCATAAAGTCTACACTCCACTTTTCTGAGTGACCATGTGGAGCTGAGAACAAAGAACAAGATTGGGAGTCAGAAGACTTAGATATTGGCAAATGGTGAACCTGTATGAATTCTAGTCTCCTTAGAATAAAAAGGTGAGGAAGACGATGTTACTCATTTCATCAGACAAATGTGGAGCTCTGGCTTTCACACCATCTTGGAAAAGCCATCTGTAAGCCATGCCTTGGAAGGGAAAGAGGCTTTAGTGTTTTTTACCATTGTGGTTATTTGAAAGAATTTTTCTAGCCCAAAGCCCCTTTCTCACTGAATCTTCACTGTCACATAGACTCTCAAACTTACATACCTTATTGGAGGTGCCTCCCCTCCCTAGAATTAACTTTCAGTAATACATTGTTCTAATTATGCATTTCTGTTTAATGCAGTTAAAAGAATCGAATTTTTCTGTTCGTTCTCCATGCTCATTAAAGATCTCTCTCTTTTTAACACATCACATTTGGATTGGTTTGATTTTGGAGATTACAGAAGAAAAGAAGTTGTGAAAAGCATGGCTGTTGTCTTATATACTGGGTGAATCACCAATGCAGTTATTTCATATGCTGACCACATTGCATCTGTGGTCTGTATGCAGGGCTGGCTCCTCGCTGGCTTTTTGGAGGTGTTAGTTTTAATCCACAATTCTCCTGGTCAGAATTAAAGTTATTTCACAGGGGGATGGGGAGAATGAGCAAGCTAAATTTCACAAAGTACAGCTAGATAATTCTCATTTCCACCTGGAATGGGACAAAACGTCCTTATATTTTACCCCTTCCATCAGTTCATGGTCAAATACCTGTCCTCTGGGCGGCACCTCAGGTGAGTTCATGGGTGGATGCGCTACTCTTCTGGATGGATGTGGCTGGTGGTGGTGGGGTAGAATTGTGCAACCCAAATCTAGTTGTGTGTTCTTCTTCCCTCACATTTTCTAGAAGTTCTTACAAACACCAGTAGTTTTGTATGACTGTGGAGCTATGTAGGAGCCACACCATTGGAGGGAAGGAGCACAGGAGAGACAACTTCTCAAAGCTCATTTCCTTGAACAGCTACCTCCATACCTAAACCTTGGAGATGTGCAAAGAAGTTCATAACCATATCCTGACTTCTACAGAAAACCAGCTGAAGAGTTATCTCTCCAGCCTTTTAAGAATGAGTTCATCAATCTGAAACCAAATCTCTATGCTTAAAAACTGAGCATATGTCCTTCATGTAAGGTACTCTAGGCAGATGCTGCTGAAGGGAGGGGAGTCTTCAGAAACTTTCTGCCCTGAGTGATTACCTCTGCTTCTTGGGGTTAAGACACCCCCTGCTTGGTACCATCAGAACATCAATACTTCAAGGTCTTCATAAGTACAGTGGCTCTAGGCAGACATGGCCTCTGTTTGTAAAGCTGTGGGTGGGATCAAGGAGCTATGTGGTCCAGTTGCCAGCCCCTTGGGTGGCAAGGTCTCAGAAGAAGGGCAGTGGGGCGGATAGATCAGATCAGTACAGAGAAATGACCTTGGCTCCTGATCCATGGCTGTGCCTGGGCTGACAAGGGCTTGTGGAAACTTTCACTGGGGAAATGTGAAGGCTGGCATTAGGGTGTCTTTGATGGTGCTATATTTCAAACAGTGTCATTCCATTCCTTTCCCAATTTATGAGGTCAAATGCATTAGGGAATTTTAGCATTCAGGTACTCATGTTTATTGTTATGATTATAATTATCAGATAGAGGCAATACAGTGAGCACTTATTGGAACACAGTCTCTGAACTGCTTGGGTTCTACCACTCATTAGCTTTGTGATTTTTGGCAAGTTAGCCTCTCTGGGCCTCTGTTTATTCATCTTTCAAATAAGGATAATAGTACTATTATCAAATAAGGAAATAGTACCTATTTCAAAGGGTTGTTGGGAGTGTTAAATAAATTAATCCATGGAAAATGCTTAGAAGAGCATTTTATATGTAGCAAATGCTCAATAAATTTTTCTTATAATGATGATCATCCTTTCTGGTATGTTCCATGTGGCTTTGACCCCACCATACTCTGAACAGTGTGGACAGGGACTATGGCTGTTTTATATAGTCTGAGCACCTAGCACAGTTGTTTTTTTCATTTAAGAAATATTTATTGAGCACTGATTTTTATGCCAGGCTTGGTTCCAGGTGTGGGGGTCAACAGTGAGTAAAGGCAGACTTGGCCCCTGCTCTTGAAGAGCCTGTTGTCCTGATGCACCCTTGCTGCTCAATAAATATTTGTTGAAACAAAGGGATTATACTACTGGTGTGTCTCTGTAAATGCAATATCTGTAGGGTAAGTGAAAAGAGCTGACACTTTGGTGTCAGAGAGATCTGAGTTCAAATCCCTACTTAGCAACTTTCCGGCTGTGTGACTTTAGGGAAGCTTCTTGATTTTTCTATTCATCAGTTTTCTCATCTGCAAAATGGACAGCACAATAATACCACCTCATACGTTTGTTTTCAGTAATAAATGAAAAAAATGCTGAGTATTAAAACATCCCCTGCCCTCGTCTCTAGACTGAACACCTGTTACTTGGGGCACTATTCTCCCTGCTCCTCTAGAGCTTCTGTGCTAGTAAAGTGTATCAGAATCTGCAAATCTGAAGATTAACACTAAATAAATTAACTAATTCATTCATTAATTCCTTCATTCAGTCAATACTCAGTGAACTCCTACTGGGCTAGGATTGTCCCAGGCACTGGATACATTGCAGTGGACAAACAAAATCCTTGCCCTCAAGAAACTTATATTCTAAGGGGATACACGTAACCAAAAAAAAAATGAATACTATAATTCATGCAATGTTAAGTGTAATGAAGAAAATGGTGAAAAAACACAGTTTCTCAAATGGTAATAACTTTTATTTGGCTCATGGTAGGGGATCATGTCCTGGTATTTTGCTTGGGACATTCTTCAACATTCTTCTCTCTTTTGTGTCCCTTCTGGAGACGGACATGCTCAACTTTGCCCTGCCACCAGGGCCCAGTATATCCATTTGGGTGCTTGTTGATTGACAGATTCTTAATCCCTAGGGTATTCTTTAATTTTCTGGAAGGTTCGCACAGATTTACTGCAAACCAGGGGTCTCACTGGTATACTCCGGGTCAAGGGTAGAAGTTACAGCCTCATCCTGGGAAGGTGACCCTGGGAGAATGTAAGCTTCTCAGGTCTGCACAATGGTAGAAAGAGTGTCTGAGGTGAAAGAGAAAGATGGGTGCCCTTTCCAAGTCCTGTGCTGTATGAGGGGAAAAGTAAGGGGAATGGAAAGAGGAGATGCTAACTCTTGGTCTTCTTCCCTCATGAATCTGAAGGTTTTTACTCATATCTTATTATGTGTTTAATGACAGTCTTCCGACAACATCTGTCTGCTTGTTCACTGCTGTACTTGATAAATGTTTGTTGAATTGAATTGAGTTTCATTCTTTTAGGGATGCTATTATTAAATGGGAATTGTGTGTGGAGGCTGCAGTTATTCCACGAGATGTTTATTGGATGAACCCTGTCACAGGTTGGGGTCTCCAGGAAATAGAGACAGAGATGGAGTTTGGCATTCAGGATGTTTGTTACGGAATGCTCTTGGCATCAACACCCATGCAAAGGAGTGGAGAGGGAGCATATTTGGTTAGAAGAAGATGTCAGAAGATGTCATACTCCCATATAGGTCCAACAGCAGCCACAGCTGACCCTTTGGGGAGCTCTGGACCTAAAATGGCTCTTCACGGTTGTGTCACTCATCTATTGCTAAATAACATTTACCTCAAAACTTACTTCATCATTTCTGTGGGTCAGGAATCTGAGCATAGCCTAGCTGGGCCCTCTGTCCCAGGCACTCTCACAAGGCTGCAATCAAGGTGTCAGCTGTGGGCTGTGGTCTCACATAGAGTGGGGAGGATTTGTTCCAAGCTCACCCATGTGGTCATTGGCAGGTTTCATTTCCTCACAGGCTATTGGCTGGAAGACTTAGTTCCTTACAAGCTGTTGGCTGGAGGCCCCCCTCTGTTCCTTGCCATCTGGGCCTCATCATAGAGCATCTCACAACACAGTGAACTGTTAGAAGGGCAAGTGAGTACATCAGTAAGAGAGAGAGTGAGAGCAAACAAGACGGCAGTCACCCTTTTGTAAGTTAGTCATGGAAATGACATTCTATCATGTTTGCAACATTCTATTTATTAGGAACAAGTCACTAGTTCCAGCCCACAGGGGATTCCAAACAGGTCTGAATCCCAAGTTGGGCTGAGATAGCCTTTATATCCCTGTGTGGATCAGTCACTGGATGTGGGCTACGTGGATAGGTGCTTGGCCTTGGGTGAAGCAGCTGTCTGCAACTGAGGCAGTCCCTGAAGACTGACAGTCAAAGGCTTTCTGCTGATAGCACTTCCAGCAGCTACGGCAGTAAGTTCTTCACTGAAGGGGGATTGGAGAGGCACATCTTCATGTGTACCACAAGCCCCATTCCATATTCAGACTGCAGACAACCTTGTATGTAAAGTTTGGCTTAGTGGCAAATTCTGTTGCTCCATGAGCGAGAGAAAGAAAGGGAACGAGGGACAGTTTCTTTTTGGTATTTATATTTACAAGGAATAGTTGTCCTTGATTGTATTCCTTTTTTAAAATTTTCCTCGTTTTCGACCCCAGGTTGAAATTTTCTGTGAATGTTAAATAGAAATCCTATCTGGAAATAAAGTTGTGCTGTAACCATAAATCACCTCAGGCCATGGGTGTGAGGCCTAGGGTGGGGCCTCATTCAATCACACTTCTCTTAGGAGTCTTTGGGGTTGCATCTCGGTAGGGCAAGGACAGTGCAGGAGCCTGAGTTCCCCCTTTCTCATCCTGCTTTCCTTATCATTCATCTCCGATATAGTTTGGATATTTGTCTCCTCCAAATCTCATGTTGAAATGTAATCCCCAGTGTGGGAGGTGGCGCCTGATGGGAGGTGTTTGGTGTCATGAGGGTAGATCCTTCATGAATGGCTTGGTGCTATCCTCACCACAGTGAGTTCTCAAGAGATGTGGTTGTTTAAAATAGTGTGGTACCTCCTCCTGCCTTACTCCCTCCCTGGCCGTGTGACCCACCTGCTCCCCCTTTGTCTTCTGCCATGATTGTTAGTTTCCTGAGGCACTCACCACAAACATAGATGCCAGCACCACGCTTCCTGTACACCCTGCAGAACCGTGTGCCAATTAAACCTCTTTTCTTTAATAAATTACTCAGCCTTAGGTATTTCTTCATGGTGACACAAGAATGGACTAATACAATCTCTCATCTCTTCTTTTCATTCCTCATTGTAAACTTGTACCCTTTGGAGACCTTGAATTGTAAAATCAAAGAGTCTATGGAAACTCTAAGGTGACTTACCCTTTTTGATTTTACAGTTCAAAGAGGGTAAGTCACCTTAGAGTTTCCACAGAAGCAGAGCCCAAGATGGGGATTCTTCTGCAAGTAGGTGAGTGTGTTCAGGAGAATGAATAGGGCAGGGGAAAATACTATGTAATAATGAGATCGCCACTGGCCACTAGCTGCAGTCTATCTCACAGGGAGCTCACAGAGTCGATCTCTCTGCAAAGCAGGGAGTCCAGCCTTTTGTACCTCTGTGTTAGTTAGTCATTGGCTAAGGTCTGCAGTGTGGGGATGTTTGGGGTGAGCAGGGGGCTAGTCTTTTGATGAGTATTCTCCCAAGAATGGGGCTGAGAGGGTTTATCAGCCAATACTCTTAGCTCAGTTGCTGGGGAGTTGGATGCATCACCAGGAAAAACTTAGGCAAAGGGGCTGGGGTGAGGCACCAAAATGCATCTACCACATTTCTTTCCTATGTGGAGTCTTTTCTCTAACTTTTATTCCCAGGGCTAATTTTTTTTTAATGGAGTAATGGGAAGAATAGTCCTGGGAGTCACCTACAGATTGGAATCAAATTCTTATTCTTTGAAAATTGGCTTAAAAAATTTATTATTATTATTGTTATTCTTTTAAATATGGCATCTCACTATGTTGCCCAAGCTAAACTTGAACTCCTAGGCTCAAGTATTCTTCCCACCTGAGCCTCTGGAGTAGCTGGGATTACAGGTGTATACCACCAAGCCTGGCTTAACTTTTTAAGCCTCAGTTTTCCTGTGTGAGAAATGGATTTGATGACATTTACCTCACAGGGTTGTGGTGAGGACTGACAAGTGACATTTGTTAAATGCTTATCATAGTGCTTTCCCTTTCTTTCCCCCTTTTTCCTTTTTGCAGCTAAAGAGAACAACCTCTAATTTTCCTGCACAGCCCTACCCTTCAGAGCTTTTTTTTTTTTTTTTTTTTTTTGGACAAAGACTTGCTCTGTTGCCCAGGCTGAAGTGCAGTGGCAGGATCTCAGCTTACTGCAATCTTTGCCTCCCAGGTTCAAGCAATTCTCGTGCCTCAGCCTCTTGAGTAGCTGGGACTACAAGTGTGCACCACCATGCCTGGCTAATTTTTGTATTTTTAGTACAGACAGGATTTTGCCATGTTGGCCAGGCTGGTCTCGAACTCCTGACCTCAAGTGATCTGCTCGCCTTGGCCTCCCAAAGTGCTAGGATTACAGGCGTGAGCCACCATGCCTGGCCTCTTCAGCATTCTAAAGGCTGTTGTGCTGCTCCTCTCAGCCTTCTACTTTCCTTGATGATGATCTCCTTTCCTTTTGCTCATGTCACAGCCCTCCGGTACCTGCAGTGTGCTCAGTGTTCTCTGGGTGAGTTCCAGTTCATCACTATCTCTCTTACAAAGATGCACTCAAAACTCAACAGGCTTCCATCTCTGGGTGGTCTGACAGGGCCTGGGCAGCAGAACTGCACTGCTGTCTGGGTCATATACTAAACCCTTCAGCGATGCTATCCAAGATTGCATTTGCATTTTGACAACTTTAAAGGCTGCAGTTATAAGTAGCAAGAAGATTTAGAGCTCTTCAGTGTCTGCTAAAACGTTGCCCTGACTCTTTCCCAGATGTCTACAGAGATTTTTGGGCTCCCTTTCCTCAAGGTTTCCTCGTTCAGGCAGCTGGAGCTGCATATCAACCGAATATTGCACGTGTCAGAGCCAGCTCTCTTCCTTCATGGACTTGTGTATGTCAGCCTGGGTTGTAGAACTAAAATATATACCAGGAATAGTCTACAGTGATGGTAATGAAATCACTGGGAGCTTTTAAAGCTATGCAAGCTGACCTGGATGATTCTGACAGGCCTCTTAGAATCTGGGCATATACAGTTTGTACAAGCTCTCCAGGTAACTTACTAAGCTATTGTCCCCACCTTGAGATCCACTGCTCTGCAGCTTCTGTTTGTTGAAATAGGAGCTTTCCTACCTAGGTACTAAAAATCCACCTGCAGATGGACCAGATGTTGTTATAAATCCCCTGAAGCATCTGAATCTTTGCAATGGCTCTAAAGCCTCGGCTCTTTCCAAGGACAAGTGGCATTTCCAGTCCTCCAATCTCTGTGATTTATATTCGCTTCTCCCCTTTTATTAGCCCCCTTCCTAACCTTCCCCGCCATCTTTTGCCAGATGCCTGGAGCCTGGGTGGGCTGCCTGGCAATGCAGGCCTTTCTGTCTCCCCCATCAACCCCGTTCAGGTTCATCCCAGGAAGGGAGTCTCTCACTTTTCAAAGAATAAATCTGTCAAAGAGGCAACATTTCCAGAGCAGTAAATGCTGGCTGTGTGTGGCAGCATGGCTGTGTGCATATAGCTGAAATCTGTGCCCTGTGTGTATATCTGTGTGTCTGAGAGAAGAGAGCCATGCTGATAGAATTACAGGAAAGGGCCTTTTAATTTCAAAAGAGTCAAGATCACAAGAGGGAAGAACATGCTCAGGGAAGCAAGTGGGGCACCAAACTGCTGGGAGAAATGGGCTAGAGCTGAAGGAAGAGGCATGCTGGGCAGAAAGTGTTCCCACAGTTTGGTTTGCTGCCCAGGATTGGCAGAGAGAAGGAGATGATGCATAGGAGTACAATTCCACAGTAGCCACGGACCATCAGAAGGAGGCACCCCCGCTTTCTTGGTAAGGTCTCTCTGATGCTTTTTGGGGTGGTGGAAGAGACTCCTGGCCTCTTCTCACCATTCAGCAACTGGGTTTTGTTTTCTTAAACACAATATTATATTTCCTCTCTCCTGTCCAGAAGAAATGGCCAGAAGAGAGCCCTGGAGAAGAATCTCAATCGAGTTTAACTCTCCAAAGAGTTTCCTGAAAAGTTGTGAATGAAAATAAAACCCTTTCAACCAACAAACAGTGAATTCACTAACCAACCCCAAACAGAAAACAGATTCATGGAGACAGTAAAATCTCTGGGCTGAAATCTGGCTTATTGGCTCTAGTTCTGGGAGGTGTGAATGGGATTGGGAGATGGGGAGCGGCAGAGGTTGGTTGGAGAATGAAGCTAATTATGACAGAGGGTCTCTCATAGGACCACAGCATTGCTAATACGTAAGGACCACCCTTGATCTTTCATGATTGGGGATAGAGGAACAGAGTGTATAGCTAAAATCCATGAAGTCCTTCATCTTTATTGTAGCCATTTTCCCTCTAAATTACTTAAGGAAAAATAAAAAATAAATATGGTGAAAGAATCTCCATAGAAATCATGGGTCTGAGTGTTTAGTCAGGTCTGGGGAGATATCAAGGCCCTATTAATGTACATAGTCTGAAAAAGAGTCTGTCTCCTTTTAATGATGAGTGGAATATTACTGCTAGATAGAGGGTTAGGGGGAGGTGGGTGGAAAGAAGGACAGAGGGCTCACAGGAGGGAAGAATAAGGATTCATTGTGGGGTCGATTACGATGGAGAAAATATGGTTCAGAGATAGAATGAAAGCACAAAAGGGAAGCAGGGCATGCTGCCGGAGCTGGGAAGAGGCAGACAGGCCCTAACTGGGTGTGTCCAGTGACAGAGAATCCCATCTAGGTCAGCCAGGTAGGCCACTGCCTGTGCCAAGGATTTTAACTTGGAGGCAAAGGTGTGTAGAATTCAGGGTCTGAAGCAAAAGTCCTCACTTCTCCAGGGACAGAAGAAGTGGGCACAGGGAGAAGTGGTGAATGAGGTGGACTGTGACTCCCCAAAACTACAACTTGGAGGAGAACTCGTGGGCTGGAAAAGAGGTGACACAGGAAACTCCTGAAAGAGTTTGTTTAATGCTTTAAACCTGTACTATGTTGGTTATGTGATATGATAGGTATTATGACTTCGTCTCACTTGAACAGAATTTTTGCCCTAGATTCTGAGCATGTCGTGCTGAGAATGCACATAGAGAAAGCTATGAGAGATCTCACTTCAAGCACATTATCTATGGAAGTGCATCAACACTCAAACTTCCTTAGCACCTCTATCCCCTTTTGATCTTTGGGTGATGGTGAAATGGTGTCCAAGGTAAGCCTCATCTTTTATTTCAACTAAAGCATTTTCAGAGCTGGCATGACATTGCTAGATTTGTTGGTATGAGCCTCATCTCCCATTACTTCTTTTGTTTTCATATAGAAAAAGTGCTAGTGAACATAAATATAGTCAACACCCAGTATGCTCACTTATTGAAACACCGTGTAAGTGCCAGGCACTGCATTAGGCTAGTGTGGACAGAGTAGAGATGCACGAGACAAACATGAAGACAGCAAACAATGCCAGGCAGGCCCCAAAATGGCCGAAGTTGGCTGGGTTGATCCTAAATTAAACAAAACAAAACTTTATTAATGACATCATAAACAGGAAAGTTACTACTTAGCTCCGTGCAATTATGGCCCCATGAGAAGGCAGGCCCAATTATTCAAGAGAAACTGGAATAGTGTCCAGTTGAAAATCACCTCAGGGTTCATTCACTCATTTAGCAAGTAGTTACCAAATGCTTACCATATGACAGTCCTTGGTGTACAGTGGTCAACAAGACACGTTAGGTCCCTGCCTTCCTGGAACTCAGTATTTCCAGATGGAGATAGTCCTATGAAGGAAATGAAACAGGGTGAGGCAAGCAGGCGTGTGTAGTGTGGCCTCTCTGGAGGGGGTGCGTGACATGCTTGATGAGAAGAAGCCTATTGTGTGCAGATCTGGAGGAAACAACATTTTAGGCAGGGGGAAAAGAAACGTTCGTGTGGTGGGTGGTGGACAAGAAAGCAGGGTGGGAATTTCAAGTGGGTGTTGGAGTTCAAAAAGACATCTGTCATATGCGACAACATGGACGAACCTGGAGGACACTATGGTAAGTGAAATAAACCAAGCACAGGAAGACAAATACCATCTGATCCACTTATATGTGGAATCTAAAAAAGTTGAACTCATAGAAGTAAAGAGTAGAAAGGTGGTTACTAGAGGCTCGGGGGATGGGATGGGAGAGTTGGTCGAAGGATACACATTTTCAGTTAGGAGGAATAAGCTTTGGTGATTTCATTACACAGGTGGTGACGATCATAAATAATAATGCATTCTGTATTTCAAAATTTAAATGTCTTTGCCACAAAAAAATGGTATGTGAAGAGGTGGATTTGTTAATTAGCCTGCTTTACTCATTCCACATTACAAACATATATCAAAACATCATATGGTTCCCCATAATTATTAGTGCTGAATTAAAAGTTAAAATTTGGAAAAAAGTCACCTTCGGTCCGCCATTCCCATCACGATTTTAGGGTGTGTTTCTGGTCTTCTTCAAGGGTCTGCTGGCGGCTAAACGTGTACATAGTATTTTCCCATTGCAATGCAGCAGCGCAGCAGAAGGGGGAGCTAACACAAGCCTTCCCAAGTCTGACCCAACTTCTCTCAAGCGTGTGGAACCTTTCTTTCCGTAGCCTGGATCCACCCAGGGCTCAATAGGCTTAGGGAAATGGGAGGCGGAGGGGCACTCCACAGTGTACTCAACCCTTCTGAACTGGATTCTGTGAGCTGTGTATGTCAGGTTCCGATGTGAGGCCTGGCGCTGTGGAGGTTCCAATGGCCGCCATGTTGTCTCAGAGGGACACACCACAGGCTTCTGGAACTCTGGCTCCATTTTGTGGGCGCAAGTTTCTGGCTTCCATTTTAAAGAGGTAAGTTTTCCTTGGATGCATATTATTTATATGGATTCCAGATCACCACCCAGTTTGAAAGCATATGCAGTTGGTTGGCGTGTGGGAAAAGCAGCTTGGGAGAAGTCATTCAGCAGAGCCAAAGGGTGTAAAAAATCACCTCACACAGCACAGGTCCGTATCCAGGGCTACAAATCAAGCCTAGGCTCTCCCGTGCCTGGGGGCCCAGGTGGGTTCTCTAGGCCTGTCATCCTCAATCAGGCTGTCTCTATCAGAGAGCTAAGTCAAACTCAGTTTTTTTAAAAAAATGATTATAGAAACCATATGTGTGTGCAAAAACATACTGCTTTTCCCCACCTCATGGCTGGTAAAATTTGTTGCCCCCCCCAACCCCCTTTTTTGGACCTTTTCCGAATTGGAAACAGTGTGATGCTCAGTGCAGGGAGAAGATTACTTTTCATGCAGTATAAGTCCAGCAAAAAGGGGGATTCATTGCACGAATGAATCATTAATTTTTACAACAGTCCCTTTTAAACTGATGGTATTTAGAGACCTATTGGTCACTGTGATGAGCCAGAGAGTTTCAGAATATAAAACAACCCTAGAGGTTTCATGGCCCAAACAAAGAGGAATGTCTTAACGTTTTTACCAAGTTCATTTTCTTTCCCATTGGTAACATTGTAAATCTGAGCTCTCAAGGCCTCAGGTTCAAAACCAGCCATCTTAACTTTTGTTGATTGAAACCTAAATAACAGAGAGATTCCCTTTTCCTCTAACTTCTTGTCTGGGCTTTTGGGAGCCAATATCTATGTCCATAGTCTTATTCTTGCTGCTATGATCCTTAAAAGCATTATGTGAAAGATCTTACCTGCTTCAGCATCTAAGACTGAGGGGGAAGTGTAGACTTCCTACTTCTCACTGGCTGTTTCAAAAACAAGCAACATGAGCTTCACTTTATATTAAAGCTTTTTCTTAATGGTCCAAAAGGTCAGACTTAGAATTCTATAAGCTAGAATGGCATTTTAGAACCTTGTTTTTAACAGAGATCAGCCACTAGTAAAGTAAAACACATCCTATACACCAATGGTTCTCAACGTGTGGTCCCCTGAGCACCACCATCAGAGGCATCTGAGAACTTGTTAGCAGAACAAATTCTCAGGCCCCACCCAAACCTACTGAATCAGTAACTCTGGGGGTTGCACTCAGCAATCTGGTTTCAGCAAGTTCTCTGGGTGATACTGATATATGCAAGAGTTTGAGAACCACTGCTATATACCAGTAACATTCAATGTTAAATAATGTGTTAAACTTAATTTTTAACATATTAATTGACTATATAGAAAAAAGTCACATTTTTTTCCATAGGTTAGTGTACTACTCCAATCCCTAGCTTTGAGGGTAGGCCAGATTTCTTCCTTGACATAGTAAAAAACAAAACAAAACAAAACAAAACAAAAAAACCCCAAAAAAACCTGGACAGAGGAGATGGGGGAAGCACTATACTCTGCAGTTAAATAATATCTCTACAGATGTGTTCCCTACCCTTTCTCCTGGCTTTGAGGGATCTCTTTTGGCTGAAGGTGGTGGGGCAGGAGATTTGTCTAACTTTCTCTTCATCATTTTCTCTCCACGAATACCTCAACTCTTCCCTTAAAATACAGCAAGAAAACCTATCAGTGTTGTCAATTCTAAGAAAGTGAGTGCCAAGAGTAGGTAGGTAGGTTTAAGGCATAAAGTTTCTTACTGATAATTCCATTCTTTTTAAATTTAAAATAAAAAAAAGATTTGTATCAAGAAATGAATTAGTATAATTTGAATCTTCACTAATAGTATATATTATTTTTGAAATGCAGAAAATTTGTTGTTGAAATTAAACAGATAGCCTCTAACAATTGAACAGTTAATGATTGCATCATATTAATCGTGAGGGGTGAGGACAGAATTATCAGGGTTTTGCCAGGGGCACTGGATTCTGAACCTTTTTAAATTAAAAAAACAAAGTACTGCACATGTATATAATTAATATTGAAACATCTGTAATACAAAGCTGCATATATTTGGTAGACATCATATGTTTGAAATCCATCATTAATTTCTTCTCCTCTGGTAGCAGTTCTCCACATTTCCTATAGGAAAATGCCCCTCATCCATTCCAAACCATGCAGTTTCATCTGGGTGGCTCCATCCTTGGCTCCAGGGCTGTACCTGATTGGCTTAAGTAAACAGGCAGGTTGCCATCTCCCAGCCATAGTGACTGGTTCAGGGATCGTGATGTAATCCATTTAGAGCCAATGGGAATCAGGGTGACATTTGCTGGAAATTCTGGGGAAATGACCTTGTCTCTCTTCCTCTGAATTCAGTCATAGAAGATGTAAGCTTGGTGCCCCTGTGGTCCTGCCATGGTGAGGCAAGCCCAGTGAGGAAAGGTCTGGAAAAACAGAGCCAGAAATGTAGAAAAACTGGGCCCACAATACTTAGATCAAACATGGCAGAAGCCAGCCGTATTCTTGGATTTTGAGATCCATGAGCCAACACATCCCTTTTTCCTGTTTTAGCCAGTTTTTTGTGTGTTGGTTTGTTTTGTTTTTGGTCATTGGCAACTCAAGGAATCTTCAGAGTCAGAGATCTTATTGCCAAAATCATGATGAATAAGATTTAGCCTATACTTAGATGATTCAGAAGGCCCTTTGGGAACTTGGAAGTGTCATTGCTTGTATTAACAATATTTTCTTAATAAGCAACTTCAGCAAAGTCTCAGGATACAAAATCAATGTGCAAAAATCACGAGCATTCTTATACACCAGTAACAGACAGAGAGCCAAATCATGAGTGAACTCCCATTCACAATTGCTTCAAAAAGAATAAAATACCTAGGAATCCAACTTACAAAGGATGTGAAGGACCTCTCCAAGGAGAACTACAAACCACTGCTCAGCGAAATAAAAGAGGATACAAACAAATGGAAGAACATTCCATGCTCATGGATAGGAAGAATCAATATTGTGAAAATGGCCATACTGCCTAAGGTAATTTATAGATTCAATGCCATCCCCATCAAGCTACCAATGACTTTCTTCACAGAATTGGAAAAAACTACTTTAAAGTTCATATGGAACCAAAAAAAAGCCCGCATTGCCAAGTCAGTCCTAAGCCAAAAGAACAAAGCTGGAGGCATCATGCTACCTGACTTCAAACTATACTACAAGGCTACAGTAACCAAAACAGCATGGTACTGGTACCAAAACAGAGATATAGACCAATGGAACAGAACAGAGCCCTCAGAAATAATGCCATACATCTACAACTATCTGATCTTTGACACACCTGACAAAAACAAGCAATGGGGAAAGGATTCCCTATTTAATAAATAGTGCTGGGAAAACTGGCTAGCCATATGTAGAAAGCTGAAACTGGATCCCTTCCTTACACCTTATACAAAAATTAATTCAAGATGGATTAAAGACTTAAATGTTAGACCTAAAACCATAAAAACCCTAGAAGAAAACCTAGGCAATACCATTCAGGACATAGGCATGGGCAAGGACTTCATGACTAAAACACCAAAAGCAATGGCAACAAAAGCCAAAATTGACAAATGGGATCTAATTAAACTCAAGAGCTTTTGCACAGCAAAATAAACTACCATCAGAGTGAACAGGCAACCTATAGAATGGGAGAAAATTTTTGCAATCTACCCATCTGACAAAGGGCTAATATCCAGAATCTACAAAGAACTCCAACAAATTTACAAGAAAAAAAGAAACAACCCCATCAACAAGTGGGCGAAGGATATGAACAGACACTTCTCAAAAGAAGACATTTATGCAGCCAACAGACACATGAAAAAATGCTCATCATCACTGGCCATCAGAGAAATGCAAATCAAAACCACAATGAGATACCATCTCACGCCAGTTAGAATGGCGATCATTAAAAAGTCAGGAAACAACAGGTGCTGGAGAGGATTTGGAGAAATAGGAATGCTTTTACACTGTTGGTGAGACTGTAAACTAGTTCAACCATTGTGGAAGTCAGTGTGGCGATTCCTCAGGGATCTAGAGCTAGAAATACCATTTGACCCAGCCATCCCATTACTGGGTATATACCCAAAGGACTATAAATTATGCTGCTATAAAGACACATGCACACGTATGTTTATTGCGGCACTATTCATAATAGCAAAGACTTGGAACCAACCCAAATGTCCAACAATGATAGATTGGATTAATAAAATGTGGCACATATACACCATGGAATATTATGCAGCCATAAAAAATGATGAGTTCATATCCTTTGTAGGGACATGGATGAAGCTGGAAACCATCATTCTCAGCAAACTATCGCAAGGACAAAAAACCAAACACTGCGTGTTCTCAGTCATAGGTGGGAATTGAACAATGAGAACACTTGGACACAAGGTGGGGAACATTACACACCGGGGCCTGTTGTCGGGTGGGGGGAGGGGGGAGGGATAGCATTAGGAGTTATACCTAATGTAAATGACGAGTTAATGGGTGCAGCACACCAACATGGCACATGTATACATATGTAACAAACCTGCACGTTGTGCACATGTACCCTAAAACTTAAAGGTATAATAAAAAAAAAAAACAATATTTTCTTTTCTTCTGTACTCTTGATGCTCTGACATCTGGGGCCTCATTGCCTGGGAAGAGACTATCTCTAGTTAATTCTAGAGATAGCAAAGGACTCGCCCAGAAGTGTGCCTTTCATATGCAAGCTAAACTAACCCATCTGGAGCTCATACTTTGAGCCACCTCTATCTGGCTCCTACACTTGAAGAGGCAATATTCCTCCACTGTAATTATCCTAGGGCCAGGTACCAGACAACTAGAGACCATTCCCATATTCTAGAGCCCATGGAAATTATTCAAGCTAATCAATTCTAAGCTACTTACCACAATAAAATCTCCTGCCTACATCTTCCCCTTGCCCTTTCTGCTTCCTGACTCACTGGTGCTTCCCCACATGGCCCTTTGTGGGATGGCATGCCTCCTTCTCAGGAATTGTGAGTGATACATTATCTTTTCAATAGCAGTTGTCCCCTAATCTGTTGGCTGAATAATGAGAAAGCCTACATTTTAAAACATTGCCATGAATTGAAGATATCACAAGAAGCAGTGTGTTGTAGGTGTCAGAGGGCTGTTCTCATGAATATTCCTGTAGGAGGTGGGGGGGACAGAGAATGCCGTTTGCTAAATTCCCTTTTACTTTTGTTCTAAATATGTTAATGAGCATCAAAGCCATTTATCCTGTGAAGACTGCACAACAAAAGGTAGTGATGATTGGAATCTTGTGTTCTTGCATAGATTTGTTGTATTTTATTTTTAGTGCTTTGGTGGTGGTGGTGAGGAGATGAAAAAAGGTCAAAATATGTGCCAATAGTGATGCACAAGTTTTATATGGTTCCATTTTTTATTCTAGTAGCCCCCCGCCAAGGGTAAAAGCATAATAGAAGGACATTACATCAATTTGTATCATAATTTAAAAAATATTGGTTTTAATCTAAGAATTTCTTGTAATCAGTAAATGGTTTAGGAATCAGAATAGTGTCATCTTTCACCTACTCCCCACTCCCAAAGAAAAATACCCAGTAAATCCAAATCCCCTACTTTGTTCTGCTGCTGATTGGTCCCATGAATCATTTTTACGGCTGGCAAAACTAACAGGTCAAGCAGTATAAGGAAGTAAGCAGCTCAGATTCACTGTTTGGGGTTCTTAACATGTAGTTACCTACTCTGGAGAGCTGAAAGCTGGAGTTCATTTATTCTCACATTCATACATTTGTAATGGGATGCCTACCAAAGACTGAATGTTACATTTTTGAAAGCTGAAAAATGATTTTGGGGATTGCAAGTAGTTTCTGAATTATCTTTGTGTAGCACCTTCTATGACAGTCTGGGTCAAGAAATAGAAACCAAGGCTGAGTACCTTAGGCTGAAAAATGAATTTTTTGGAAGGATAATGGAAGGATATAATCTTACAAAGCTATAGGGAAGGCTGAAGAATTCCACTTGGAAAATGGGCAGAAACTAAAGTTGGCTGCAGTCAAGAAAAGCGGTTCAGCATATGGGCATCATTGCTACAGTATATTGCTGTCATTGCCAGACTCAGCTACTGTTGGACACAGCCACATTTGGGACATAGCCACTCTTTTACCCTTTGATTCATTGCCTTGTGTATTTGACTGTGGTAGATATAGTATCACATATTAATCGCTGGTTCAGAGCATATATAGCATCCTATAGGACTGCACTCCTATATCACAGTGTTGTTTCCAAGCTAGCATCATACTAAATATTCAGTGGATCATTGCACCATTCCATAAGCTGACTTTGAGCAATAGGGTACATTGTAGTACTATTAAGTTCCATGGGCATCAGCCAGATTTCCTTATTTATTTTCCTATGAAGTGAATCCCTTGGTCAGAAACAATGTTCTATGTGATATAATCATATAAAGCATGTATGAGGCATATAGAAAGTCCAATAATGGATATATTGTCAGAACCATGATGGATATATTGTCAGAATCATGATGGATAAGGCAGAGAAAGCAAATCCACGTTGAAAAATAAGTGTCTATTCTGGTGAGAACAAATTGATGCCCCTCCATGATGGCAGGGCTCCAATATATAAGCAACATCAGCTGATGGCTGGTTGCTCTCCTGTGGTACAGGGTCGTGTCAGGGATTCTGAGGAGAGTCGTGCTTATGAATTGAAGGAGGTTCTGTTTTTGTTTTTTTCATCTAATGGGAACATTTGTATCCAATAGCAAGTTATAATGATGGTAATTGAAACAGGAATACTCCACAAACAGGGAGAATTGATAATATGGGAGAGAGAGATTATGCCTGCTGGGCTGGAGTCCTTTGAGTAGGTGAATAGGGATTGATATAGTTTGGCTGTGTCCCCACCCAAATCTTATCCTGAATTCTCATGTGTTGTGGGAGGGACCCAGTAGGATTTAATTGAATCATGGGGGCATGTCTTTCCCATGCTGTTCTCATGATAGTGACTAAGTCTCGCTAGATCTGATGGTTTTATAAGGGGAGTTTTTCTGCACAAACTCTCTCTCTTTGCCTGCTGCCATCCATGTAAGACATGACTTGCTCTTCCTTGCCTTCCACCATGATTGTGAGGCTTCCCCAGCCATGTGGAACTGTAAGTCCGTTAAACCTCTTTCTTTTGTAAATTGCCCAGTCTTGGGTATGTCTTTATCAGCAGCATAAAAATGGACTAATACAGGGATGAACTCCATTGTACCAGTGAAGGGTTGACTAAAACAGGAACAGGGATGATTCATTCATTTAAACAGGAGGGGAAGGAGAGGAAGCAGGTACAGATGTTTCTCATTTGTTCTTATTTTTTTCAGTGAAATGAAGCATGGAGCTATCAGCTAAAGATGAGGTTGAAGAAAGAGATTTTGGAGGAGATATTAGAGTTATCAAGGAAAGCCAAAAAGATGTGAAGCAGTATCATGAAAAGTGGGGAAGCAAATTTACTATGGGAACATTGTGTGATTGCTGGGCAGTTTCTCATGGTCATGTCTTTCTCCTAGTATGTCTAGCTGCTCAGTGGAGGCATGGAGTTGGAAGGATCATGACTAACCCACAGCATCAGTGGGGCGGCTGGAAAACCAGGTGTGGAGAATAGGCATCCACCAATGGAGGCTTAGCTCAATGAACATTTGGGCCAGGGTATGGCTATAGCTGCTGATGTACAATGCTGCCACCACTCAACACTGTCACCACCAGATACTACAACCATTACACACAGGTTCCAGGCTATACCACCATCATAGCCACTGCAGGGCTAATCTCCCTGACCAGTCCTCTTTGTATCACTATCATAGCTCATGATTTAAAGGATTTTGGGGAGGTGGGGGGAGCCTGGACCATGACCACCACTAGCCCAAACAGAGCCTTTATATAAATTAGACAAAGACATCCCTCCTTCCCAACATTTTACTCTCATCTGTCAGAATATTGTTATAATAAATATACAAATCAAGGATGCCTATGGTGTTCATAGCACACTTGGCAGTTGAGCAGTGTGAAAACAAACATAGCAGGAGCTCTGGTCTGTGTGTGTGTATATTGGGTTGACAAGGTATGGAAGCAATGAGAATCACCTATACTTAGCTTCTGTGGATCTGCACAAAGGGAGTTCCCCCAAATTGGGAACTTTTTGATTCTGGTCAACAATCAAACAAAAATGCCCACTACACTCCCATAGTTTAAGGGTCCTCTCTTAGATAAATCTCTTTTACTAGCTAAACCTAAGGCACAAATCTAATCAATGTATTGAAGGAGACTTGAACTAGTAAAGTCATTAAAATAGAAATGCTTTAGACAGAGATGTTAAATCTTCTGTTTGGTAATGCAAGTTGACCGTTCTTATGTTGGAAAGCTTTTCTTTCTTCTTGGGAGATATGAGTGTTTTTGTGATCTGCATTTGTTCAGAGAGGACTGGACCATGTCAGGAGGGATGAATAAACTTCATCTTTCCTTTATCTTACACTAGAGGAATGACTATGGAAAGTGGCAGGACTGGGATGAGAATAGTGTTACCTGGGCTGCAGTAGCGATGGCCCTCATTGGTCTTACTTAAGACAGAATAAACCCACATTTTAGATGAATTATATTATTATTATTGATGAATATAGTGATTGTTTTGGGGGGCAATAGGGGCCAATCTTCCCTTTGTTCCTGAAGGAGATGAGTTTCTATGATCATCCTGGGATGGAAAATGAGATGGAGTGGGGAAGACTTCCAGTCTTTCTCTGTCCTGAAACTGGGGTGGGTCTGGGTCCTTGGATAGAGGAAGGCCTGGTAATTCCTATGAGGAGGTGGAGCTCTCTCCCTTTCCATCCTATCTGATGAAAGGGGAAATAGGCAGGGATATGAAGTCAGATATAGTCCAGGGGACTTTGAGAGTAGCCGTGTGAATAGCAGTTGAAAGTGACTTGTGTTGCCACGTGGTCTCTCAGTCTTTAATAAGGGATCTGTTAAATGCTATAAGCCTGTTCTCAAAGTACATTGGGCAATTGGGGTGGAGTCCACACTTGAGTGGAAATTATACGGAGTAAGCAACGAAAGCTAATTAAAAGATGACAGGAAGCGTCCAGGGGGATGACTGATGAAAGGGTTGCATGTCAACCAGAATAGATTTGTGGAACATGTTAACATTCCTTGGGAATACCTAGAAATTACTTGATGAGAGGAGATGTGAAAAATATGGGATTTCCCAAGATTCATGGGATGTATTAGGGCCTTAGATTGTATTAGGGCCTTAAAGAAAAATGCCATTTTGTAGGCTAGAGACCTTGGAGATGAAAGGTGGCCCATTTATTAAACACGCACACTTTTATTGAGTGTCTACTATGTGACAGGCACCCATTTTGAGCACATGGGGTGGATCCATGAATAAGATGCTGTTCCTATTCTCCCCCGACTCTGGTGAGTGAACTAGACCAGTGACTCACCAATCACAATTCACTGTGGTATGTTCTGTAATAAACACCTAGCATGGGATCTCAGATGGTCTTGTCATGGCAAGGGAGGTAAAGTCTCTGCATGTATGCCATAGTCAATACCTAAGAACCAGTTTTCTTCATCTTCCACATCCCTGTCTCCAGTGGATTTTCTACAGTGTTCACTTGGGCTGATACTGTCCATGGTGCAATGCAGCCACATTAACATTCTGATCATACTCAGAGCTTCCCTTTCCTTGGCTGTGATATGTGGCTGTCTGCAGCTTTGGTGTCGCAGTCACAGATGCTGGGAGGGCTTCAGCTGGGCTCTAAGGGGACTTTCTGCCCCCAGCAGTGGACGCAGAGCACACCTGGAAAGCTCCTTTGCCTTCTGGAGCTCTCCGGGACAAGGACTAGAGTTCAGTATCAGGGCAGTAAATACTGAGACCCACAGAGAATCCTGCAAAAGAAACTTCCCTGGTTTACAAAAGATAATAGTTGTCATTTATTGCATCTCATTATGCAGCAAACTCTTTCCATATACTATGTCAATCAGGCCTCGGCAACACCACAGCTCTTACGAGATGTGTGAGAAAAAGTGAAGACCAGAGAGTCTGACCAAATTTTTTAAGGCAATAGCACAATTAATTAAAAGAGAATCAGAATTAAACTTTATCTTTCTGATCCAAAGACAGTGGTTCTCTACCAGGGGTGATTTTGCCTGCAGGGAACCTTTGACAATGTCTACAGGCATTTTTTATTGTCATGACAGGGAGAGTGCTCGTATGTAGCGGGTAAAACTGGGATGCTGCTAAACATTCTACATTGTCCAGGAGACCCCTCTGTATGGGTTGAATTGTGTGCCCCCAAAAGATATGTTGAAGTTCTAACCCTCAATACCTCAGAATGTGACCTTATTTGAAAATGAGGTGGCTTAAGATGTAGTTATTAGTTAAGACAATGTCACACTGGAGTTAGTGGGCCCCTAATCCAATATAACTGGTGTCCTTATTACAAGACTGCAATGTGAAGACCCAGAGGCACAGGGAGAGCTGTGAGAAGATGGAAGCTGAGACTGGAACAATGCGTCAATGAGCAAAGGAACACCAGGGATTGCTGGCCATCACCAGAAGCTAGGGCCTGGAACACATTCTCCCTCAGAAGGAACAAACCTTGCTGTTGTCTGGATTTCAGTGTTCTAGCCTCCAGAACCATGATGGAATAAGCTTCTGTTCTTTTAAACCCCCCAGTTTGTGATACATAGTTATGGCAGCCCTCGCAAACCAATACACCCCCACAACAGGAAATTATCTGGTCCCAGATGTTAATAGTGCCACTGTTGAAAAACCCCGCATTAAGAGAACATGACACTCTCCTACTCTTAACAAGCATTCTACCCCTTTCTTCCTCTTTCCAGGGGCTGCCAAACATTCTAGGGAAGGTTGGAAGCAGTTATACCTGTATCCAGAACAAGGCGGAGAGCAGGCTGTTTCAGAGTGAAAACCTGTCTCTTAAAATGCTTAACATGGTTAGTGCATCTGGCAACTTAATTAGCCTTGGTGCACCTCGGGAATGAGAGGTACCTGCTGGACTTATGCTGATGAATTACGATATTGTTTTCATAGCGCAAGACCCTGAGTCTCTTCCCAGCCTGGGCTGAAAGTCTCTGGCTTTCAGTAGTTGGCTGGGTGGTCTGAAGTTTCCTCTACAGTGTTACATTCTATTTTGTTAGTCTCTGTTTCCTTCACAAGGCTTAGGGCTTTGTTTCACCCCCACCAAAAAGTAGTATTTTTTGAGAACTGGAAAGGAAAACATTCCACTAGGTTTTAACCAGGAAAATGATGTGGTGGGAAGACCAATCCTATCCAAAGTAAATGAAATAAGCCACCAGTGCAATTTGCTGATTCATTATCTGTTAAAGTATTATTGCCACAAAATATACTATCTCAGGGCCTAGATAGCCCATTCAGCTCTTGGGTGTAAAACCCATTTCATTAATGAGCCTGGCATTTACAGAGCTTGTGACCTGGTTTTCTTCTATGCTGAAATAATAAGATGAATAACAAATTGTAAAGGCCATGTTTCTTACTTGGGTTTCAGGGGGTCTGCCTCCTTCTATGAGGGTGAATATTTTAATGGTACTGTGCCTCCAGGCAAAGACACAAAAGACACACACGCACACACAAAACTGCCCAACATGGTAGGTAGCTTGGACAGACTTGGAAGCTAGCAACTCTTAAAATTGGTGCAGAGACTTTTAAAATGAATCCTTTCATCCATTGAAGAAACTGCAAAGTGAATTAAATAAAATCAGGCTAAAATGACTGATGACTCATAAGAAATAGAGCAACAGCCAATGACAAGTAGACCTTCCAGGAATAGAGCTCCCAGAGAAGTTCCCATTTTCCTTAGAGGAAAGTGAAGATGACCTTGACTCTATTAACATATCTTGTTTGCTTTGGGAGAGCTGTTTCAGCCGGCTTGCCCAGGACGGTTGCATTTTCTGTTTAATTTGTGTGCCATCCCCCACTTATTCCCTAGGGCCCAGCATCTATTGGCTACTCAGTGATGCTGTTAATTTGCACCAAAACTGGCAGTGGCAAGACCTTGAAATTTTCTTATCTTGGGCCTTATAAATGATATTAAGCCCATCCTTTAGCATCTCTATGCCTCAGTGTGTTTACTGGAAAAACAGGTGAGTGAGAATGGGAGTCTGTAGATTTGCAACATAGAGATGTTAAAAGGATGCCTTCTATCACCATAGCTCTACACTTCTTGACCTTCAACTCGAGCCAGTTGGTTTTTGGTGTGTAATTTTGAGAAGTCTGACAACCTAATCATTCTTCTAAGATATTTATTTAGTTTTACTTAGCTTTCATAGCAGCAGGTTTTATGTAACAGAAGCACTGAAATTGAAGCCTGGATACCTAGGTTTAAGGCCTAGCTCTGTCACTTACCAGGTGTGTGACCCCAGGCAAGTTACATAACCTCTCAGGCTTTAGTTGGCCCGTCTGTCAAATGGGAACCATGTCTGTGTTGCCTGTTCCCAGGGGTTTTGTGAACATCAGATTTCATGATGCATGTGAAAGGGCTTTGAAAATGGCGAGGCAATATTTAAAGGTCAAGTATAATTATGAATACATTCTGATTCCTTTTAAAATTTCCATGTAATCATTTCTCTAGTCAAGCCTGCTTTTTATGCAAGGGACAACAGAGCACTCTCCTGAGCAGCCTGATGTTTTTTGACTTTACTGTTATCCCACTTGCTGTTCAGTGATCTGGTTCCAGTTTTACAATCTAGAGACTGGTTCTTTCTGTGAGTATGTTTACTTCTCATTGTCATTAATTAAAATGAGGACAGTGTGATTTATAAGATACACAGTTGCTTGAGGCATAGCATTTAAAAGTGCCACATGCACTTCTCTCTTTTAAGGTAACACCTTGCATTTGTGCCTGTGTTTAATTTACAGTTAAAAACAGACTGTTTGTTTGCAGCATTTGGAGGCATTTTCAGGGTTACATCTGTAGCTGCTGTAGAGCAATCAGGAGTGCTCACGAATAAGAAGGTTTGATAACCTTGTGCTGGGGTTTCTGGTGCTTGAGGAATGGCTGAAAGGCTTGAATGGGGCATTGCTGCAGTCTGCGAATCCAGAAGATCACTTGCAGTCTTTGTTTGCATATATAAGAACTATGAATGGACTTCTTTCTTCTGTGAAAAAACAGAAGCAACACAGAGGGTTTTTTTCTCCTTTTGAATCCTACTGAAATCATTCATCTGTTTTCCTTCTTGAGCCTTATGGTCACCGGGCTGGCCTGCCTTCCATCCACATCATCTTGTCTGTCAAGGCATGGGATAGTGAGCCTGAAAGCACAGGGTGCAGCAACCTTCTGTGGCCCTACAGTGACTCTGGGGCATGTAACTGGAGCAGAGTGACAGGAGGAGGCAGGAGCATAGCAGTGTGGCTGCTGCTCCTGGAATTCATGGAAGAGTGGGTCTCCTGGCCTGCCCCCCTCAGAGGGCTGCTGTAGGGGCTCCCTTTTTAATTCTGACTGATGTAGTCTTTGGACCACCCATAGGGCCAGTGGAAGGCATTGAGGAGTTGACAGGGCCCATTATGTTCTCACTGGAATTCCCATATTCTTTATCCTATGACTTCCCTGATACTTATTGCCCAAACTTGGAAGTGTAGATCATTCACTCACTCATGCCTATCTGCAGGTGGCAGAAGTTTCAGTCAATTTGAATAAGTGTTTCATTGACTGAGACATGTACTAGAATCTGTTGACAAGTGGAAATGCATAGGTATTACAAGATATTCAAAAGTTGCAAACAGATTTGCATAATGCTCCTTCGGAGGAAAGAGTTCTTTTACCACAACCCTGTGAGGTAAGAAGGATGTCTTTTTATAGTCAAGAAAATGGAGGCTCAGGGAAGGTGAGTGACTAGCACAGGTTACATTACTAGTAAACAAAAGAAACAATCTCTACATCACATCTCATGTCTGAGGCCAGGACTCTTTCCCTTTCACCACAGGATCTTGGGATTGTTGAACCGTGGAAAGGAAAGGAGAGGGCAAATTAGACAGAAGCTAGCAGTTCTAATTCCAGTTATGCTTGAGTCAATTTATATAATTGGGTACATTGGAGACCAAGAGTTTTGTTTCATGTTATATTAGGAATTTCTATTCTTTATTTTTTTCTAGAACAGTGGTGTTCAAAAGACTTCTTCCTTTTGCCAAATTAAATCTGACATAAATTCCCATATACAAAACTTAAATTGAATGGCTGTGATTGAAGCAGGGTGTGAGATCTTGCCTGCTCCACCTCCTCTTCCCCCTTGCCTCCTCTTGCCCCTCAAAATGGCCTTGAGATGCTTTGAAAACTTGAAGTGAGGAAGGAGCCTTCAGGTCGAAGGGGTTTCATTCTCTCTCTATCTCCTTTCCTCTTCCCGAGTTTTGTCAACTGTCTATCATTTAGTTGTCCTCAAAAAAAATTTCCCAGGACGTTGTAGCATTTCTCCATGTTGCCCTCCAGCACTTGTGAGGAATCTGCTTTTGTTATACATTCCATGGCTTTTCTTGGTTCACAAACACACAAGGAGAAAAGTGGTAGACATCAGACTTTGTGTCATTCAACTGTTCTTTATTTCTGTTATAGCCATAACACAGAGGGACATAGCATGCGGTCCAAGGACATCTGCTTCTCAGGCAGCTGGTCAATGAGCCAAGCCCTTGAGTCTTTTCAGGGCAGTCAGCATCTTTTCTTGGCATCAAATTCTCCTGAGTCAGTGGCATGAAGCACCGAACCATGGCTGAAGGTTCTCCTCCAACCACATATGGACTATGGGTGCATTAAACATCTGCTTGTCACCATTGATGCTGGGATAATCTATTTAAGCCCTGATGATTAGTGTCCAACTGCTAAATGTTCTAGACACAGCCTTTTCCTGAACAATTATATTATAGCATTTCCTGGAAGTCTTCATAGGCCCTGAGATGGCAGGAGATCCCAGCTAGCTGTGCTTTGTTTCCTGTACTTGTGGATTATTGCCCTACCTCAAGCCTAAGTGGTTTTCTGTGGAATTGGGAAGGAATCTCAGGCTTAGCTTAAATCTCCCCCTTATGCCTAGCTCTTTTCAGAAAGGAACTTCTGACTAAAGCAATCATTGGCTATAAAGATTTTCTGGAAATTTCTTATTTATATGACTTTTTTGTTTTCTTCTCATGTTTCAACATCTTTTAATAGAGGACAACACACCCAGCCCTCTCCTTACTTGGGGGAAGTGCTGACAAGCTCTTGAACACTCTCTTCATCCCTCTCGTAGCTCTGCACCTGCCCCACCCTGCCCTGCCAAGGAAGGCTTAATGTGCAGTGTATTGATTGGGTCTCTTGAGACATACTGGCTAGCCCCTTTTGAGTAGATCCCAGTCTCTTATGAAATTGTGCACATTTCTGGCTCCTGGAGTGCATGCTGAAACACAGGGAGTCAAGCTCTACATTGGGAAGAGGTGGGTGGCCCCACTTAGGTCTTCCTGAGCCATGTGCTCCAGTTGTTTTTGCCCAAGAAGTTTTGCTTGTGGGGCTGTTAGGCTCTTTCACAGTCCTGGCTAAAACTTGATTTTGTTCCCCACTGAACTGTTGCTCCTTATGAGTATTCTCCTTCTGCTGAGAACTTCAGAGCGTCAGGGTGAGCAGTGTGATTCAGGCATGAAAAATCCACCTCAAACCCTAACATTGCATAGAACCCAAACAACTCCCCAAATGCCACAACTTCTGGGAAACATTCCTTTTTCCTTATTAGATTTCAGAGCTCGGATCACTTTCAGTGATTCACTTTCAATTGCTTTTTAATATTGCAACAAGTGACCATAGACAGCCTGGGTGGTAGGTTTCAAATGATCTTAGTACCCCCAAAACTATTTATCTGACTTTTGACAACTGAATTTTCCCTACCTAAGTTTCTCAAGGCTATGCAGGAACCTCTTAGTCATCATCCTTACCTTCCCCAGTTCTTCGTCTCACTAGGCTTAGAGGCCCCAGATATTTATTGAATGGTAACCTTGCCCAAGCTGATGAAGAAAAGAGAAAGTGGAGGCAAAAAATGATCTAGTGACCTCATCCAGCATTAGCAGCCAGTCAGGATGGTCTGGAAAAGTATGCAATATGCCTTTGCTTATGGTTGTTTTTTCTTTGATGGATCTAAGCCATTCTTCTTTAACAAATCTCATTAGCATTCTTTACTCCAGCGGTATAATAAAATGGGGGACACTGGCATCTCCTTGAGTGTGGTAAGAGAATCAGACATGGCTATGGCTGGGTTGAAATTATTTTGTCAAAATAAATTCACAGAGTAAAATGATGGGATGGGGGAGGGGAAGACTCTTTGAACTCCCTCCTCAATCTTTAATTTCTGAAGTCTCTCAGCTCCCCAAAGAAAGCCTCTGTCTGAGGCACTCCCTATTCCCTATAATAAGAGCAGCTTCCCCTTGTTGTGAAGTAGTCAAGGTGTCTGTGGCTCTCTCTCCTGCAGCCCTTTCTCTCCTCTGTGTTGTCACTCTCTTCGTCTCTCATCAGCTTCCCAGGGACACCTCCTTCTCTCCTTTCCCATGGAGTGAGGGGGAAAATAAAAGGCAGTGTTCCTCTCTAATACTACCTCAGAGGAAGCCATGTCAGCAAAATAAATCCACACCTGGCTTCCCCCGCTGCGGGGCTTTGTGGCCATAACGGTGCCCTGTGGGACCATGCCAGCTGCCTCTGCCTGTGGGGAGCAGCTGTGAGATCCTGGACCAAATAGAATTCCTGGGAGAACAGGCGGACAGGCAAGAGGAAGGTGAGTCAGAGCTGATTAGCTCTATGCGAGCCGTCCTCAGGCCACATTTCTTTGGTCTTAAGTGGAGGCCTGTGTACGCTGGCTGGGATAGCCTAATGGGTCCTCTGCTTCAGTTGGTGGATGAGCAGTGCGTAGGCAGTTAGTGACACATTTTACGATTCATCCAGATGAGGCAGCCCCAGGTAAATGGAAGGACTGGCCATTCTGTGATTCTAACAGTGAATGCATCACTGACGTTTCACTTCCGTCAGCCCTGTAAGCTACTGAATGAGGCTGGGCTACTGTGTGCTGCAGAGGAATTAACTTTGACGTAATGGAATTTTGTTTTCACTAAGGCTCATAAAAACAACCGCCTCGAGCAAAGGAAAATATGTGCAGCAATTTGTGCGCTTCTAGTAATGAACATGGTCCAGAACGTTCTTACAGATGTCAATGGCATCCCTACAGACCAGGGCTGGCTGATGAATGATTAACAAAAAGGAGTACTTCCAAGATGCTGGTTCCAGAGAGATAATGGGGAGTGATGGTATAGGCTGGAGGGAAGACAAGGTGCTTGAAAAGGTGTGCCCCACTCATGGATAGCCTGACTCAGAATCTTCCTTTGCCTGCCTCTTCCTGGAGACCCTGAACTTCCCTCTGGGATGGGGCATGATATTCCCCCAACACCCTTACTTACTCCATTGCCCTGTGCATCCCCACTCCCCACCCTTTCTTTCAGAGGTAATCTCTCTTGGCTCTCTTTCCCTGCTGTTAGATTCTCCCCAGGGCCTGAAAGCTTAAGGAGATGAATAACTCCTCCCTTCTCAGGCCCGGTCCCAAGGCCCAAGGCCACTTATGTCAGCAGCGTGCACCAGCAAAATAGCAGAAGCAGGAAGAGAGCCAGTCAGAAGACAGTTATCCTGGCTGGAAGACCCCTGAAGATGGAGAAAGAGGCCATCTGGGTACAACATAGTTACGTCGGAGTAGGACACTTCCTGTTTACAGAAGACTATAAAACCTTTGTCCCGTCCTCATTTGGGGCTGACGCCATTTTAAGCCTCAGCCCGTCTGCACCAAGGCGCTCATTAAAACAGCATGTTGTTCCACACCACCTCGTGTTGTCTGTTGGCGTGCTTTCGGGGTTCAAACCGATACAAAAACCTTACACCTGCAGCCTCACCCTTCATTTCCCCAATTCTCTACTAACCAAATCTTTATGACTACTGCCAGTTTGATCATCACTACTTACCAGTCTCTGTGTAATAGTGTTCCTTGGAGAGCCCTATGAGGGACCCCAAATCCCAGCTATGCACACTTCTATGTTCAATGTTGTTCAGGTAAGGCCTTCAGGTGATTTCTGTGCTTGGCCTGACGTGTAACCTGGCATTATAATAAAATGCAGTGGTTACCCTTTGAGTTTCTGCCTATCTTAACCCTGGCATAGTTAAGAGTTCAGCCAAGAAATCCGGGTTACTTGTGGATATATTTTATAAGGCCAGAACTCTCTGTGTCAGGATCAGAGGAACTCTGAGTCCCAGGGCATGGGGCCTTAGGTTCTTGAACCCACAGACAGGGACCAACAGCTGCAGTGGGATTCGGTGAAGGGCCAGGGTCCTAAGGGAGCCTGTGTCCTCAGTTATGCTCACACTTTTGCAGGGAGAAGTCTTGAGTAGACTTACTTTTGTTCCCACACTGGCAGCGTAATAGAATTGCCTTCACTGGGAAGACAATAAAGAGGTTAGTTAATGGGCTTTGGAATCAGACTGAAGTGGATTGAGTCCCAGCTCAGGCATTTATTTGTTATGTGACCTTGGGTAAGTTGCCAGTCTTCCCTGCGGTAGATTAAAGATGGTCACATAATCTTTTTACATTCTTCTGTCAAGGGTTGGGAACTACTTCCCCTCCTCTTGCATCTGGGCTGGCCTGAGACTGTTTTGACCAACACAGTACATTTAAAGTGAAGCTAAGCCAGTTTTTCATCTAGCTTTCAAGAGGATTAACAGCTTCTTTCTTGGTCTTTTGTGGCCCTGAGTTGCCATGGAAGAAGTCCAAGTCTTCTGCCAGAGATAGAGGCCGTGTGGAGGTACCCTGGACCCCTGGACATGGGAGTGAAGAAGCCGTCTTTGATGTCTGGCCCAGTTCAGCCATCAGATGAATGGTAGTCCCAGCTGACATCTGGCTGCAACTGTGTGAGAGACCTCGAGCAAGAACTGCCCAGCTGAGCCCCAGTCAACTCACATAATCATGAGAAATAATAAGTTGTTGTTTTAAGCCATTATGTTTTAGGGATGGTTTGTGATGAAACAACAGATAACCAGAATGCTCTACAAGTTTCTATTTCCTCATCAGTAAAATTGAGATAATAGTGGACCTGCCTGATAAGTGGATGTAAGGATTAAATAGGAAGCTGCGATGTAAGTGCCTAGCAATGCTTGATATATAGTTATATTTTTATTAGGCTGCATATGATAGATGTTCAAAATATTGATTTTGAGTACAGTGAGTTTGAACTGCAATACACTGTATTCTGGGAATGGGGTTAAAGATCTATGTGCCCTGGTGAAATCAGAAGGGCTTGAATTTTATCTGAGTTAATGGCATAAAAAATGGGTTCTGGAAAGATGAAGCTGGCCTCGGTGGTCAGAGAGCAGGAGGAGGGCGGGTGGAATTTTAAGTTTCTGAAGGGCTATGTGATGTTATGGGTCAGGCGTGCTAACTGGCATTCCTTTGTGTTCCTTGGAAAATCACTTTATTTTCTTGCTTTTGTTTTCCCATCTTCCCCGGGAAGGAAACAAAAGGGAGACGAATAATCTCATTATTAGATTTTTAAGATATTCTCGAGACCTCTGGGAGTCTTGTGAACTTTGAATTTTTGTCAGGACTTCTCTCAAAGCTTTCCTACCTATGTATCATCAAACTGTTTATTAACTCTTTCCTATCTCTCTTTATACTGATCATAGCATTTATTTTATGCTTACTTCTGTCTTTCCCACTAGATCATATCATCAGTGAGGCTCAAGACATCCATTCCAAGTCTTCAGACTCTATTATAGAACCTGGCACAAAGTGAATGTTCAATAATTGCAAATGAATGATAGTCATCAGTGTGGTTTTGGGGTCCAAGCCTCAGAGATGATGCCAGGGAAATCCAGGACCCCTAGGAAAAGGATTCACACATTTAATTGTGTTGGCTTTTTGCACCTCTGTCTGTTCTAGTAAGTGACAATTTAAGCAGAGTGGTTTAATGACTTTGGTGAGTCTTAATGAATCTAAGAATATACAAGGGAAGAGACTAGTTCCATTTTATTAGTGCTTCCTGAATACTACGTTAAGGGGAAAAAACAACTCAGAGCACTGATATTCAACAAATGACTTGTAAATAACATTGTTCAATACTGCTAGGGTGTACTCTCCATTAAGGAGAAGAACATTTTATCGGCTGCTTTACGTTTTAGTCTCTGGGGCTGTTCACATTTACATGGGAGCTGTCAATGTTTTTTAGATGTCTGGGTTTCTCTGTTAAGAACCACCACAACTGTAACTGAGTGAAGAGGCCATTAGGAAGGCCGGGACAATAGATTTGACCTCAGTCCATTTATTTCATAATTCAAAGTATCCTGGTTTTTCCTTCCATGTAAATACCCTTCCTCTGGGTAATGATAGTGGTAGAGAACAAAGATGGGATTATCACAAAGCAAAAGAAGTCGAGTAAAATATGACCACGATGTCCCGTTTTCTTTTCTTTTCTCAATGGAAATAGTTTTATATGTAATGAGAAGGAAAGAATAGCATTTGCAGCATTCTTGCTTTCTTAAGTCTTATTTGAAAGAACCACGAATATGTATTTTTCTCATACTCATTGCAGTACTGTCACAAGCTCCAGCCCATCTGCCTGCCTTAATGAGAAAATTAAAGACCTGTTAATTTCATTTGTTTTGCTTCTAAGCAGTAGGTGACAGAAGAGCTAAATATTCTCTCTGAGTTGACGTGGTGGTTCTAAAGGCACAGGAACCAAATGTCTATAGTGACCTTGCTTTTCATGTTCAACTAAATGGACCAGAGATAAGATCTATATCGTTTCTGAAGTGTTCAGACCCACAGACAGGGGATGAGAAATTTCTTTGCCAGTGCCAATGGGAAGAACAAATGAAACACATCGGGAATGCAGATGTCTTCTCAAGTCTAATTTTTTACCCAGTTAATGAGATGCTCTCATTTGATAATAAGGCTTGGTTTGGGGTGCTGGTGGCCCAAGGGCAAGGCTAGTGATTCATGGGATTATTACTGCTTGTGGATAATATTGTTAACTGTAGAATATCAGTTACCCAGATGACATTGTGGCGGGTGCTAGAGGGATGATAAAGAGGTGTAAGATGTTTGTGCCTTCAAAAATTGTAAAATCTTGTTTGGAAGAAAAGCAGCTGTGCATTGAAAGAGATCAGTACATAGAACAAATGCTAAGTGTGAGGAGAGAATTGAATTGCCATTCACCTCGCCTATACTAGAATTGTAGGGATTAGAGAAAGAATTAAACCAACATTAGATGGGAAAAGAGCTGATTTATTACTCTGGGCCAGCAGCCTGTAACCCCAACAAACATTGCTTCTGGTAAGTGGCATTGGAAAATATGAATTAGGTCTGAGGTCATGGTGGGGACTCATTACTTCTACCCCAATATGACTGAACTCATCTAGGTTATTCTAAATGCACTTACCAAGAAGCCAAATGGATAAGAACTTCAGAGAAGAGTGGACTATTTCCATGTGTTCATACTGCATGACAGGAGGAGAAACTGTCAGTGACCAAAGAAAATGAAAAACAACAATAATGACTCAACAACAATTGGCCTGGTTCTTGCTTTTGAGGCACAGTTAACATTCTCCCTAGTAAGACAATAGCCATTGAATGTCAGCCTTCAATCGGTAGGATTATAATTCTTTTTCTCTTGGAGATGAACCATTACAGATAGAGTTTAGAATTATTTATTCTAGTAATTCTTCCCATGAGGAAAGGGCTCTTGAGTGGAAGTCCCTTAGAAATGTGAGAAGCTGGGGAAAAATACTTCTTCTCCAACGAGGGGTGAAACATGTCATAATAATAGCTTGGAGGAGAAAAGCGGCAACTCTAGACTGGAACAGGGGTGGGGGCAGTCTGGGGTGGTCTCATGCACAGTTGGTTTTGAGTTGACTTGAAGATGGGGGGCAGAAGAAGGGAGCAGGCTTTCCAGGTGGTGGATGAGGCCAAATAACGTAAAGAAAATGGTGTGTGGAAACAAAAGGAGAGCATCATAGGGGGAACTCAGAGCAAAAAAGCACTGGAGATCAGTCTAATGCCTTTGGGTTTGATACTTGATCTTTATCCTCCATTGTTTGATGAAGCTCCTGGGAAAAGGTCACTTGTAAAAATTGCTGCGTATGTGAATGTTTGCAGAACATCTGGGGCTCTATCACCACAATGATAGAGGGTAACTGGAATAGGGAGGGCAGCCCCCACTAGCACATATGGCCCCACTATTGTATACTTCCCTTACAGTAAGGCAAAATATTTTTAGGAAAAAGGAAGAAACTTCAGGAAGAAAACCCTGCATGGTTTTCTAATATGATCTATTTATTGCAGAAACCTTCTCTCTTATGTCTCTTATAAAAGACTGAGTGGTTATCCAACCTTGAACAATTCTAGAGATCTCACCACTTTAGTAGGCATCTTGTTCCATCTCACCTTTTATAGGATACTTCTCCAGTCCTGACATTTTTTTTCTCTGTAATTTCTAAACCGTGGTCCTAGAATAATACAAAAAAGGTCTGTTTCTATACTACAGCTCAGCTCTTCAAATACTTTAAGATGCCTCTCCTTAATCACCTGTTTGCTATGCTCTACAACCTCAGTTTTACACATCTCATTTTTTATTAACATCATCTTATCTTTTCACCTTTTCTCTCTTAGATCCCTGACCTCCAGCAATTCTTCAATTGCATGAGACCCTCCAACAAATTAATCCTACTTCCTTTTCATTGCTCTTCATCCTTTTGATATCCTCTATCCACTCCTTGCCCAGTTAAATTCTATCATCATTCCTTATAATCACCCTTTATAGGTACCTGTTGTTCCCTTGCCTTCTCTCTCTTTATGGTTTTAGTAAAAGCACAACCCTGGTTAAATCTCTGTTCATCTACTCTGTGCCTATGCCTGTAGAATTGACTGGGGCTGAAGAAAATTACACTCTTGATGCCTGATTTGGCTTTATATTCATGATGATGAACTTCAAATGAGAACTTAATGTTGCCTATGGTCATTATCACAGTATATTTCCCTGGTCCATTTACTCTCACACTTTCCTAGATGACCATTCCACCATTTCAAACCTCTTACAACTTCTTCCCCATCCTTACTTTCACCTACTGACCTTGATTCCTGCTTTACTAATAAATTAAAGCAGTTAGAAAAGAATGTTGGTAGACTATTTTACCTCCACATTCTACCCACCTTCCAGCATCTGTTCCCATGTCTCTGTCTTCCCAACCATCTTGTTGCTTTGGGTGGTCCTATCTGAAGCTCACTAAATCCTATCCCCCTCACTACCCAAGGATGTGCTTCAGCAATTCTTCTCTTTCTCTTCAACTTCAGCAACTTGTTCTCCCCTGCTGGACATAAACATGCTGTCATTTCTTCCATTTAGAAAAAAACCTCCTCTTGTTCCCACTCTCCCACCAGCTATATCCCTAATTTTTGTTCCTCTCTGCAACAAATTTCTTTAAAGAATTCAAATTCAAATTGGGAGAGTCTAAATTTGCCTTCTCCAATTCCTCTTCTCATGTTTTCTTAAACCCACCCCAATTAGGCTTTTGCCAATATCCCTCCCCTCCATGTTGCTAATTCCAATGGTCAATTCTCAGTCTTCATATTACTTGACCAGGCAACAACATTTGACACCACTGATCATTTCCTCTTTGATACATTTCTTCACCTGTCTTCTGTGATTTCCAACCTCACTGGTTACCTCTTCTCTGTGCTGTTGTAGCTGGATCCTCCAATACTGCCCATCTGTCAGGAAATCCTGCTATCTCTATGCTGTGGACTGAACTGTGTCCCCTTTGCCTCAAATTTATATATGTTGAAGCCCTAACCCCCAAGTGATGGTATCTGGAGATAAGACCTTTGGGAGGTAATTATGTTTATATGAAGTTATGAGGGTAGGGCCCTCATTATGGCATTAGTGCTCTTATTAGAAGAAACACTAGAGAGCTACTTTCACTCTTTCTCTGCCATATGAAGATATAAGAAGAGAGCTGTCTGCAAGCCAGGAAGAGAGTCCTCACCAGAACCTGACCATGCTTGCACCCTGATCTCAAACTTCCAGCCTCCAGAACTGTAAGAACATAAATTTTTTTGTTTAAGCCACCAAGTCTATGATATTTTGTTATGGCAACCCAAGCTGGCTAAGGCACTCCACCCACAAAATATTTCCAGAATTTGATTATTTTTCATCTCCTCCGCTGCTGCCATATCGTGGCCCAAGCCACTATCATCTCTTGCTTGGATTACTGCAAGAGCCTCCTAACAGATCTCTGCACTTGTACCCTAGCCCTTCTAAAGTCCTTTCTCAACTTGGCAGTCAAAATGATCCTTCAAAATGTATTAATAAATCAGATGATGTCTCTCCTTTGCTCAAAACTCTGCGATGGCTCCTCATTTCTCTCAGAGTTAATGGACTACATGGCCCTATACAGGCTAGCTCCTATCCCTTCCTGATACCTCTTTGACTTAATCCTACTTCCCTTTTGCTTATTCTATTCCCTTCTCACGTATCTCTTTGCTGTTCCTCAAATATGCCAGATCTGCTCCCAACTTAGGGCCTTTGTACTAGTTATTCCCTCTGCCTGGAGCTCTCTTCCTCCAGAGAACCTCATGGCTCATCCTTCATCTTCTTTAAGCCTTTGTGCAAATGCCACCTCCTCAATGAGGCCTGCCTTCACCATGCTATTCAAGATTTCCATCTATTGCCCTTTCCTGACACTTCTATCCCTCCTTTTCCTACTTGATTATTCTCTTAGACATTAAGATTTTCTAACACATTGTTTATTCTATTAATTATTGGTCTCCCTCTTTTGACAATTAGTTCACTGAAGGCCAGATTTTTGTTTGTTTTACTGATATACCTCAAGCACCTACCTAAAACAGCACCTAGTACATATGCACATAGAATACGTAATTGCTGGAAGAATAGTATATACATTAGTGTTTTAATTTCTCTCAATAATTTCTCATGTAATATGGTGCTTGAGACTCTCATTATCCTGGCAACTCTCTTCTAAACTCATTTGTCATCTAGCCTTCCAGTGTTTATTACCCAGAACGGGGTAAAATATTTAAATAATATCCCAGATATTCACTGACTTGTGCAGAGTAGTACATGATTATTGTCTTCCATAATCAGGACACTGAGCTTCCGTTAATATATCCAAAGAGTAAATAAGCTATTTTAAGAGTAAAATCAAAGAGTTGGTTCATTTTGAGCTTGCAGCAAACCTTCAGAGTTTGATATTTACATAAGCTGCTGTTAGGTTTCTCCTCTCTTGATTGCATGCATAAGATTTGAAACTAAACTTACTATTGTTCAGTGTTATCAAGATTATAAGGATTACATGGCAGAGATATATTTTTTCTGTTCATCACTGTAGTTCCAATATGTAGTATAATGCCAGGCAATAATACTTTCTCAAAAAAATTTTTTTTTCTTGACAGCTTTTAAAAATCTCTCTCTCCTTTCCCTACCCTGATGTTCTCAGTTTAACTATAATGTTTCTAGGTGTGAATTTAAAGAAAATTATCCTACTTGGGATTCACTGATTTGTGAATCTGGAGATTATTGTCTTTCATCAGTTCTAAATTTTCTTAGCCATTAACTCTTCCGTGTGTGTGTGTGTGTGTGTGTGTGCGCTTTCTGGAATTCTATTTGATAGATGTTAGGCTTTTAAATTCTAACCTCTTTGCTTCTTAACCCTGCTTTCATGTTTTATTTTTCTCCATGTTTCTGTCCTACATGCTGGATAATTTCTTTACATTTATCTTCTAGTTTGCCGTTTCTCTTTTTAGCTATATCTAACCTGCTGTTAAGTCCACTGCTGTTTTTAATTTGAATAATTATATTTTTAATTTCTAAAATTTTTACTTAATTATTTTGCAAATTTGCCTATTTATTATTATATTGTTCTTTTCTCATTTTGTGCCTATATAATAATGCTTTTATATATTGTTTTTAATGATTAATAATTTTAATAAAAATCTTGATGCATTTTCTCCCATTGAAGTCAAGAAAGTAAAATTACAATAAATTATTTTTTGGCATAAATAAAAATTTTGAACTTAAAACAATGTAAGTTTTAATATATCTACTTTCTAATACTTTTCAACCACTTTAATATTCTTGAAAAAAAATTCATGTACATAGGTGCACACATTCTTTTGGCTCAGGCTATAATATGGTTTGACATGAAATTATAAGACTGTCTTCATTTAAATTTTTGATATTTTGTTTATCATGCATTTTTTGCATCAGTTTTGATTAAAAAATATTTCATTAAAATATTATTTACCTTGATTGCTGAGCTTTTTGACATCTCTTTTTTTTTTTACCTGAGGAAAATGTTTCACTTGCCTCACTCTAGTCTCCATCTTGACTATATTGTATATTTGATCATTTCAAAGGCCCAAAGTCCTTGATCTAATTCTGCTACTTCTCATTTACAATAGCATGTTTACATAAGAGTTTTTTAGTTTTAGGTTATGAGTTCATTTTGGTGTGTCTCTGTCAGGTCTTTGTAGTGTCTATATGAAGGGTATATCATTTGTAATGCTTTATATGAAGGGTATATCCTTGAGCATTTATATTTACTTTTTCTGAGTACCCCAAGACAGCACCTACTTTGAATTACTTTAAGTTAAATTTTTTCCTTGGCGTTTCCTGGATCACATAAGTAACATAAATATGACACTCACATCCATGGGAGGTTAGAATTCTTAGGAAAAAGTCTATTTTTTTCCCCACCTGGATCTTAGATTGAGACTAAAGAGTTCTCTGATTGTCTTCCTTTGTTGGTGAAGGAATTTTTCTGTTTCCCCTGTCAATGAGATGTAGCTCTTATAGGGTATTGGTTTTATTGGGGAAAAGTGTCTATGTCCTAACTCATCACCCTCAGATAGTCTAAGGTAACATATCCTGACTTTGGGAGATTCTCAGTATCCAAGCTTATTTGATTCTGAAACTGTAGCTGTTTCTTAGGCAGCCATAGCTTCAACATCAGATTACCATTCTGCTTTCTAGCTCCTTTTCATTTTTTTTTTTTTTTGAGACAGAGTCTCACCCTGTCACCCAGGCTGGAGTGCAATGGCGCAATCTTGGCTCACTGCAGCCTCCACCTCCTGGGTTCAAGCGATTCTCCAGTCTCAGCCTCCTGAGTAGCTGGGATTACAGGCACACGCCAACATGCCCAGGTAATTTTTTGTATCTTTAGTAGAGACAGGGTTTCACCATGTTGGCCAGGCTGGTCTCGAACTCCTGACCTCGTGATCTGCCTGCCTTGGCCTCCCAAAGTGCTGGGATTACAGGTGTGGGCCACTGTGCCGGACAGCTCCTTTTCTTAAACCAACCAACTAACCCCTGTAATGTTTTCTTAATTTGTTTCAAGTTTAACTACATATTTAAAGATATTTTTGGTCTTTATTATTAAAAATTTCTACATCAAGAGGTTTTTTTAAAAAATTTTTATTATTTTTTTTGAGATGGAGTCTCTCTCTATCGCCCAGGCTGGAATGCAGTGGCATGATCTTGGCTCACTGCAACCTCCACCTCCCAGGTTCAAGCAGTTCTCCTGCCTCAGCCTCCTGAGAAGCTGGGATTACAGGTGTGAGCCACTGTGCCCGGACCAAGAGGTTTTTAATAGTATTTATTTGGTTACATTGTCAGAAACAAAAGTTTTCTTTAGTCTTGAGTTGATTCTTCTATCCTTTCTTATCTCAGATTTAAGCAGACAGATTAAAAGCAAAATAGAGTATTATGAATTTCTTTGTAAAATTTGTTAACATTCCATAATATAATCTCTCTATATCTATTTTTTCAGATGTCGATTAATTTGGGGTTCCAGTTTTCATAGGTTAGTAGTACCCTTTTATATATTTTTAAATCAACTTTAGCAAATATTACCTAATTTTGCAGTATTCTTGGAATTATCTTCATCTTACAAATGGGGAATGAAGGTTGACTAGATGAGGAAGTCACTCAACTGTGAAATAGAGAACTAGGGGGTAAATCCACATTTTTCAGTCTACATCTAATCCTCTTTATTCTATACACAGTTGTATTTATTTATTTTTTAATTTAATTTTTAATTTTTATGGTTATATTGTAGGCATATATGTTTATGGGGTACATGTGATGTTTTGATACAGGTATACAATGTGTAATAATTACATTAGTTTAATTGTGTTATCCACCACGTCAAGCACTTATTATTTATTTGTGTTAGGAACATCCAATTCCACCCTTTTAGTTACTTTAAAATATACAATAAATTATTGTTGACTGTAGTCACTCTGTTGTGCTATGAAATATTAGATATTATTCTATTGAACTATATTTTTGCATTCATTCATCATCCCCACTTTTTGCCCTGTTCCCCAATACCCTCCCAGCCTCTGGTAACCATCATTCTACCTCCTATCTTCATGAGTTCAATTGTTTTAATTTTAGCTTCCACATATGAGTGAGAACATGCAAAATTTGTCTTTCTGTGCTTGGCTTATTTCACTTAACCTAATGTCCTCCAGTTCCATCCATGTTGTTGCACATCACAGGATTTCATTCTCTTTCATGAGTGAATAATATTTTATTGTATATATACACTATATTTTCTATACTCATTCATCTGTTGATGGACACTTCGGTTGATTCCAAATCTTGGTTATTGTGAATAGTGCTGCAAGAAACATGGTAGTACAGATAAATCTTCAATATACTGATTTCCTTTCTTCTGGGTATATACCCAGCAGTGAGATTGCTGGATTGTATAGTAGTTCTATTTTTAGATTTCTGAAGAACCTCCATACTGTTCTCTGTAGTGGTTGTACTAATTTACATTCCCACCAACAGTGTATGAGGGTTCCCCTTTCTCCACATCTTCATCAACATTCATTATTGCCTGTCTTTTGGATAAAAGCCATTTTAACTGGGTTGAGATGATAGCTCATTGTAGTTTTGATTTGCCTCTTTCTTCTGATTAATGATATTGAGTATGTTTTCACATACCTGTTTGCCATTTGTATGTCTTCTTTTAAGAAATGTCTATTTAGATCTTTTGCACATTTTAAAATCAGATTATTAGATTTTTTTCCTGTTGAGTTGTTTGAGTTCCTTATATAGCCTGGTTATTAATCCCTTGTAAGATAGATAGATAGTTTGCAAATATTTTCTCCCATTCTGTGGGTTGTCTTTTCACCTTGTTGATTGTATCTTTTGCTTTGCAGAAGCTTTTTAATTTGATGTGATCCCATTTGTCCATTTTCACTTTGGTTGCCTGTGCTTTTGAGGTATTACTCAAGAAATCTTTGCCCAGACCAATGTCCTGGAGAGTTTCCTCAGTGTTTTAGTAGTTTCATAGTTTAAAGTCTTAGATTTAAGTCTTTAGTTCATTTTGATTTGATTTTTGTATATGGTGATACTGCAGGACATTTCCTTAGTTCAGCTAAAGATGGGGCCCTTGTTACACTGCCACAAAAATTTAGGCTCACAGACATTTGAAGGGTGAGTAAGGCAAGGTTTTATTGGGTGAAAAGGGAAAGGAGGGATACAGAGACCCTCTGCAAAGCCAGAGTCCCTGCTGGTACGCTTCCCTGCTCGCAGTTTGAATCTCAGGTTCCACACAGGAAGAGGTGGGGCCAGGCTCCTCCCCACTGCAAACTGCAGGAACTTCCGGAGGCGCCATCCCAGTGAACATTCCTCCCAGCGTGCGGGTCATGGGAGGTTCTGTCAGGGAGCCCTTCCCACCTGGCTGTCTCAGTGAGAGATAGGGGTCTACTTTGATTGTTTGGCATGTGGATAGCCAGTTTTCCCAGCATGGTGTATTGAACAGACTGTCCTTTCTCCTACATATGTTCTTGGAAACTTTGTTGAAAGTGAGTTCACTGTAGATGCATAGATTTATTTCTGTTCTCTATTCTGTTCCATTGGTCTATGTGTCTGTTTTTATGCCAGTACTATGCTGTTTTGGTTGTTATAGCTCTGTACTATAATTTGAATTCAGGTAATGTGATTCTTTCAGTTTTGTTCTTTTGGCTCAGGATGGCTTTGAGTAGTCTGGGTCTTTTACTGTTCTATATAAATTTTGGGATTTTTTTTCTATTTCTGTGAGGAATGTCATTGACATTTTGATAGAAATTGCATTGAATCTGTAGATTGCTTTGGAAAGTATGGACATTTTAACAATATTGATTCTTCCAACTCATGAACGTGGAATATCTTTCCATTTTTTTGTGTCCTCTTCAATTTCTTTCATCATTTTAAAATAGTTTTCATTGTAGTGATCTTTCACTTCTTTGGTTAAGTTTGTTCTTACGTATTGTATTTTATTTGAAGCTATTGAAAATGAGATTTCCTTTTCAGATTGTTTGCTCTTAGCATATAGAAATGCTAATGAATTTTATATGTTGATTTTGTGTCATGGCAACTTTACTGAATTTATCAGTTCTAATAGTTTTTTAGTGGAGTCTTTAGGTTTTTCTAAATAAAAAATTATATCATATGCAAAAAAGGATAATTCGACTTCCTCTATTTCAATTTGGATGCTCTTTATATTTTTCTGTTGTCTGATTGCTCTAGCTAGGACTTCCAGTACTTTTACCAGTGGTAAAAGTGAGCATCCTTGTCTTGTTCCAGAGCGTAGAGGAAAAGCTTTTAGTTTTTGCCCAGTCAGTATGATACTAGCTGTGGATCTGTTGAATATGGCTTTTATCATGTTGAAATATTTTCCTTCTAGTCCCAGCTTTTTTAGGATTTTTATCATAGAGGGAGGTTAAATTTTATTGGATGCCTTTTCAGCATCAGTAGAAACAATCATATGGTTTTTGTCCTTCATTCTGTTGATATGATTGATTGATATGATCTGTTGATATCAATGTTGATTGATTTGTGTATGTTGAACCATTCTTGCATCCCTGGGATAAACCCCACATGGTTATGATGAATGATTTTTTCATGTGTTGTTAAATTCAGTTTAGCAGTGCTTTGTTGAGGATTTTTGCATAGATGTTCATTAGAGATATTGGCCTGTAGTTTTTTTTGTGTGTGTGTGTTTGTGTTTTTGTCTTGTTTTAGTATCAGGATAATATTGGCCTTGCAGAATGTGTTTGGAAGTATTCCTTCCTCTTCTAGTTTTTGGAATACTTTGAATAGGATTGGTGCTTGCTTTTCTTGAAATGTTTAGTAAAATTCAGCAGTGAAGCCATCAGGTCCTAGTCTTTTCTTTGATGGGAAACTTTTATTACATCTTTGATCTCATTTCTTGTTATTGGTCTATTTGGGTTTTGTATTTCTTCATGGTTCAATTTTGGTAAGTTGTATGTGTCTAGGCATTTATCCATTTCTTCTAGGTTTTCCAATTTCTTGGCGTATTGTTGCTCATAGTCTCTAATGATCCCTTGAATTTCTGTGGTATTGTTGTAATGTCTCATTTTTCTTCTCTGATTTTATTTTGGCATTCCCTCTTTTTTTCTTAGTCCAGCTAAAGGTTTGTCAATTTTGTTTACCTTTTCATAAAATGAACTTTTTGTTTTGTTGATCTTTCATATTGTCTTTTTCTTTGTTTTAATTTCATATATTTCTGCTCAGATCTTTATTATTTCTGTTTTCTACTGATTGTGGGTTTGATTAATTCTTGCTTTTCTAGGTCTTTCAGATGCATCATTAGGTTGTTTATTTGAAGTATTTCTACTTTTTTGATGTAGGCGCTTATTACTACAATCTTTCCTCTTAGTATTGCCTTTGCTGTATCCCACAGGTTTTTTTGTGTGTGTTTTCATTTGCATTTGTTTAAAGAAATTTTTCAATTTTCTTCTTAATTTCTTCATTGACCCACTGTCATTAAGGAGCATGTTGTTTAATTTCTGTGTGTTTGTGTCATTCCCAGAGTTCCTCTTGTTATTGATTTCCAGTTTTATTCCACTGTTATCAGAGAAGATATTTGATGTGATTTCTACTTTTTTGAAATTTTTAAGACTTGTTTTGCAGCTTAATGTATGGTCTGTCCTTGAGAATGATCCATGTGCTGAGGAGAAAAACATATATTCTGCAGGTATTGGATGAAATGTTTTGTAAATATCTGTTAGGTTCATTTGGTCTATAGTGCAAATTAAGTCTCATGCTTCTTTGATGATTTTCCATTTGGATGATCTTTCCAATGCTAAAAGTAGGGAGTTGAGGTCCCCAGCTTCCCCAGCTATTATTATATTAGCGCTCTCTTTAGCTACTTAGGATTTATCTCTTTAGGGTTAATTTCTCTCTTTAGCTCTAATAATATTTGCTTTATATATCTGGGTGCTCCAGGGTTGAGTGCATATACATTAATAATTATTACTTTATCCTCTTGCTGAATTCATCCCTTTATCATTATATCATGACCTTCTTTGTCTCTTTTTATATTTTTTGTCTTAAAATCTATTTTGTCTGATATAAGTATAGCTACTCCTGCTCTTTTTTGGTTTCCATTTACATGGAATATCTTTTTCCATCCTTTTATTTTCCGCCTGTGTGTGTCTTTATAGGTGAAATGTCTTCTTGTAGGCAGCACGAGTCTGGGTCTTGTTTTTTTTAAAATCCATTCAGCCACTCTGTGTCTTTTTATTGGAGAGTCTAGTTTATTTACATTCAATTTTATTATTGATAAATAAGGACTTTCTGCTACCATTTTGTTGTTTTCTTATTGTTTTGTGGTCTTCTCTTCCTTCTTTCCTTTCGGTCTTCCTTTGAGTAAAAGTGATTTTGTCTGGTGGTATGTTTTAATTCTTACTTATTTTTTGTGTATCTGTTTTGATTTTTGGATTTGAGGTTATCATGAGACTTGCAAATAACATCTTATAATCTGTTATTTTAAACTGATGACAACTTAATTCTGATCGCAAACAACAACAAGAAAACAAATAAGCTGAGAGAAAACTAATAAAAACTGTACGCTTTAACTCCACCACTCCACTTTTAAATTTTTTGTTGTTTCTGTTTATATTTTTTATACTTCTAACTTTTAAAAAGTTGTTGTAGTTATTATTTTTGATAGGTTTGTGTTCTAGTCTTCCTCCTCAAGATATGAGTGGTTTACATACCACAATTACAGTGTTAAGAGTATCTTATTTGCCTGTGTACTTACTATAACCAATGAGTTTTGTACCTTCAGTGATTTCTTATTGCTTGTTATTGTCCTGACTGAGGGCAACAGAGGCCATCCCTTATCCCTTCAGAATGGGACCTGCCTGTCCATCAGGACCAACTGACCCATGCTCAACTGCTGTTCATATGGAAACTCTTCTCCACTTCTCATAGTGGTGTTTATTATCTGCATGGTCCTTTTAAAGTTTGATCTCTTCAGAGAGCCTGGTGAAGCTGTATTGGTTTGTGTATATGTGAGACAAGGAGTACTGGTTAGTTATGCATGATCCATTCCCAGCCTCCACCAATCTTGTTTGCTCTCATTATACAGGCAGGAAAATTCAGCCTCTCTTGAAGCTAGGGATAGCTATGTGACCTTTCTCTAGTCAACAAAGCTTAAGGGGACTTCTGCTGGTTGACTTCTGGGAAAGGTATTTTATCTTCAGCACAGTGAAGGAGATCTCCTTTCTCCCTTGTGCTGATCTGGCCAGTTCCCTGCTTCCTGCCTTTGATTGTGTAAGGATGTGATATTTGGAGCTATGAAAACCATCTTATGATATTAAGTCAAGCTCAAAAGAATCACACATATACCAACCCAGTGTCCTTGTGTGGAGCTTGTGAGCCAACCCTGGCATCAGTCACCTGCAGACTTCTTATGCAAATTATAAATCTCCTTTGGTTTAAGTCATTGTTAGCTAGTCTTTATGTGATTTACAGCGAAATGCATCTAAATGGATGTTTCCCTTTTCCCCTTTTCTTTTTTTATTATTATAGATTGTATAATCAGATTTTCTGTTTCCCATTTTTGAAAACTAACTTTTAAAAATACATTTTCAGTTATAAAACCTTATCCATTATTTCTCTTAAATTTCTCTTCTAGAGCTTAGGAAACTTGTAGGCCCATCAGTAAATAAATAGAGTGCCATTTCTATATCAGGTGTGTGAGAAATTGGAGAAAAAGCAATGAACAAGATCAACTACTTGCTGTCTTGTAATCTAATGGGGGAAATATTTGCCTGCTTTTGTTTTCTTTTGCTACTATAAACTCTCAGGCGGTAAGGCTTACTTTTCTTAATTTGCTTGCCGCTTCTGCATTCTTTACCTGTTTTTTCTTTTGATCAAAGTGAAACCAGAGTCATAGCCCCCATCATTGCTGCTGCCTTTGGAGAGATGAAATGATCAGTAAGACAAATGTGAAACTGATCATTCATACTCCATCTACACTGCTCAGTGGTACAGATGGTGTCATGTGGCTCAGGTACTGTCCTGAAATGATAGTACCAGCACTCTTTCACTCAGTTTCCTTCATGTCCTTCATGTGAGAAGTTCAGAAGATTAGAGAAGCCCTCCTACCATGCTTGGAACCTCTTTGGCCTGTTATCTTTTATCACTTGGATTGCTTTCTCCAAGAGAAACCAGATATTCTTTTTTTTTTTTTTTGTTTTTTTAAATCCAAACAACCCCCTCCCTAAAGACCTAAAACATATTTAATTTGCACACTAAAATGCTTATGCAGTTATTTGTATGGCATCCACATTTCTCTAAAGCAGTGCTATGGCTGTAGAGTCAACAAGGCAGAAACAGATGGCGTGGATTTCCCTTGAAATGTACCGATGAGGAGAAAGAAGTAACCTGGCTCTTTATCATTTAGATTGTTCTCACAAGCGAGGGACCCTGAGCTCCATGATGTGTAAAACAGGCCCATCTTGGGCTATGATCTCTGGTACTTGTGCAGTGTTTGATGGAACAACAACCTGTACTTGTCCAGAACACTCTGGCAGATGGCCCATCTGTTTATCCACCTGCCAGCATCCCATGTGCTCTCATTTACTCATCTCACTTCTTCTGGCTCCTTCCAAATGGCCTATGCCAGAGGGTTTGTGATGGTTCTAATTTATCTCTCTTACTTCTAATTTCCTGTCCTACCCAGCTCTGTTCCTTCCTTACTCCAGGAAAGGAGTTTGTTTCTATGTGGCAGTTCATGGGAGAAGTGTTGACCCTTACCTGAAAGTCAGAGTCCTAGAACAAATTTATTCTCAAATTCAAATTTGTACTGCTCTTGCAAGCAAAGCCAAAGATGAGTAGAGGAAAACAAAGGAGCTATTCCGTAGAAATACACTGACAGCCATGAGGGAAGCAGTTCTGCATATTCAACCTGTAATGCACCTTACAGTTTATGCAGCCTTAGTTAGTATGCACAAAATCATGTAATTTTCACAACAGTCCTGAGACGCATGTTTGATCATTCCAGGAGGAAACCAAGCCATTGAACCTGGAGGTAGATGGTTGGCTGCAAACCTGGGTTTTGGGTCCCAGGCCCAGGGCACTTTCCAGCACCCTCACCCCATCTCTTGCGCTGCTTCTTGCTCCTGCTTTCCAACTCTGTGTGGCTGGGTCTGAGCCAGCCTAGCAGAGACGTCCCCAACCTTGTGGTCCCATTGCCCCCTCTCCTTGACAATACCTTGGAGCTGGATGGGGCAACCTTTTGGTGCCAAAGAAGCTGCCCTGGCAAAATCTCAGTGCCTGGAGAGTCTGTCCTCATTTTCATTTTTATTAAAATCCTCACTTGGCCAGATGCGGTGGCTCATGCCTGTAATCTCAGCAGTTTGGGAGACTGAGGCAGGTGGATCACGAGATTAGGAGTTTAAGACCAGCCCAGCCAACATGGTGAAACCACCCCCCTCCCCCACTAAAAATACAAAAATTAGCCGGGCGTGGTGGCACGTGTCTGTAATCCCAGCTACTCAGGAGGCTGAGACAGGAGAATCGCTTGAACCCGGGAGGCGGAGGTTGCAGTGAGCTGAGATCGTGCCACTGCACTCCAGCCTGGGTGACAGAGCGAGACTCCATAAAAACAAACAAACAAACAAACAAACAAACATCCTCACTTATCTGTATGTTGCTGTTTTTTGAAACATACTTTTCTCTGTTTCAAGCAAGAAAACAGCTTCAGCTCCAAGTAATTCACTCTCCTCTTCTTGTATTTCCACATTCACTCTCCATTGACTTCCAGCTCCTTTATTCACTGTCTTCTGCACACAGCCTGCCCTCTTTGATTTGTTCTTGTCACCCCCACAGTGCTCCTTCCAACCTCTAGTTAAACCATCTCCCTTCTCTCTTTCATTGCCCTTATTTGATTGGAAATTTCCTGAAGCCTGGAACCCAACCTTAGTAATTAATATATTCATTCATTAAACATATCATTCAGGTTTTAAAGAGCCAATAAATCTCATCTATCTTCCTCTTATGTCTTTAAAGCCCATTGAAAGGTAGACTTGGGAGTCAGAGAGACGGAGATAAAAGTATCCCTCTTATTACTGAAAAACCTGATGGGAAAACATAGCTTTGGGTCTATAGCAAACTGTCTTTACTCTTACATTAAGTGAAATAAGCAGGTCACACAAGGACAAATCTGCATGATATTACTTATGTAAGGTATCTAGAATAATCTACCTCATAGAAGCAGGGAGTAGAATGGTGGTTACTGGGGATTGGAGAACGAGGGAATAAAGAGCTATTGTTCAAGGGGTATAAAGTGTCAGTTATGCAAGATGAGTAAGTTCTAGAGATCTGCTGTGCAATATAGTGCCTCTATTTAACTGTACTCTACTTTGCACGTAAAAATCTGTTAAGAGGGTAGATCTCATGTTAGTGCCTTTAACACAAAAAACCAAAAAACCAAGGAAACTTTTGGAGGTGATGGATCTGTTTATTACTTTGATTGTATTGTTGGTTTCATGGGTGCATGCATATGTCCAAAGTCATTAAACTGTATACATTAAATACGTACAGTTTTTGATATATCAATTATACCCCAATAAAGCTATTTAAAGAAAAAGAAAGAAGAAAGACTTACCTACCTAATTGTGGACACAACAGGACCTTCATAGGCCTCCCCAGTGGGGCAGGTTCCTTACTGCTGGGCAGAATGTGCTGTAAGGCAAACTTGCTAAAGGCAGACTTGCTCAGAGAACAAAGCCCAGGGCATGCTCAGTTTATTCTTCTAGAGAAGCCGGGTGCATTACTCTAGTGGAGCTCCCTCTGTGTGGGAACTTGAGGTCAGAGAACCCAAGGTTCTCCCAACATAAATTATTATATGATATACAAATGTTTACTGAGCCAGGATGTGATTATAGAGGCTGGAAATACAAAATTGAATAAGACATTGTTACACCCCTCTTTAATATCTCAGCCTATTGGGGGAGACAGTCAGTAAATCATTTATTGTAGGATTATGGGATGAGTGCTATGAAAGATGAAGCAAGAGAAGGGTCTTTCACATCTAAATCTTAAAGGAGATGCTGCTTGAGCTGAACTTCAAAAGTATAGTACGATTTGACCAGACGAAGGAGTGGGAAAAGAACATTCTGGGTATAGGAGAAGCAGATGCAAAGCTATGAGGTGGGAGCCACAAATGGTCACCTGGGGAATTGTTAATAGTTCAGGATGGCCACAGAGGGGCAGGTGTGTGGGTGTGTGTATGTGTGTGACTGTGTGTATGTGTACATGTGTGTGTGATGGGGAGGTGGAGTAAATGAGAGTGATAGGAGATGGGTTGAACAGTAAGGCAGGAACTACACCAGGAAGGGCGTTGTCTGCTTTAAGAATCTGACCAGGGGGAGTGGCTGAGAGGTTTTAAACAGAGAAAGGATAGGATCAGGTCTGCATTTTAGAAAGATACCCACAATGCAATATGGAGGGCCAGCTGAGAGACTTGAACCCAAGTTTGAAGACTACTGTAATAATCCAGTTGACAGATGATGAGAATTGGCTCTCATGGGATTATGGAACTAAGACTGGGTGGTAAGAATGGAGAGGAGGGGTAAAATGGAGAAATAATAAGGAGAGGGAAGAGCCACCATTCTTGCTTACTTACCATGGCTACTCAGTAAATGAGATTAGGGAAATGAAATGAAACTTCCCAAACCCTATTCTTCAGGTGGTCTATGTAATGGTTCCCACACACTGAGTCCTCATGCTGGTTCTGCTGAGTGCCCTGGGCTAGTGAGAGCTCCCTGTGGGTTTGGAGAGTCTGCACCCTTGACTAACCTCCCTTTGCTATTAGATTGCAGCATAGGGTCGTAGTGAAGACCCTTGGATTTAGATCCATCTCTTCCACTTACAACCTCTGAGATCTTTGGTAAGTTACTTAACCTTTCTGTAGCACAGATACCCACACTGCACTGTGGGTATCTTTCTAAAATGTAGACCTGATCCTGTCCTTTCTCTGCTTAAAAACCTCTCAGCCACTCCCCCGGTCAGATTCTTAAAGCAGACAAGGCCCTTCCTGGTCTAGTTCCTGCCTTGCTGATCAACCCATCTCCCATCACTCTCACTTACTCTGCCTCCCCATCACACACACATACACATACACACAATAAATAGAGAGATAAAAAGAGAAATAATAACATTAGTAATGCCTACTTCATAGGATTTTTGTGAGGATAAATTAAAACCAAGCACAGTGCCTGACACTTGGTAAGTGCTCAGTCAATGTCCACTGTAACTACTCCCAGTTTAATTCAGGCACCGCCACCCCTCCTTCAGTTTGCTCTTCAGAGGCCTTGCTCCCTTTGTGGTCCTTGTCCTTGTTGGGCTTGCATCCTTTCCAGCAGAATCTGGAAAGAAGACAGAGCTCATCGTCCACTGATGCCATTCCTCTGCCCCTGAGGGAGGCTGAACATCTCATGGCATCTTTTGTAAATGCAAACTCATCCTGATGACAGACACAAATAATAAAATAATAATAAAAAGAAAGAATACAAACAAGACTTGAAAAATTCAAGTGAAGTTTGAGTGCCACATTGATATTTTAAACATTGCCAAGCTAAATAAAATAAATTGAGAAGTGCTGTCTAGGCACAGTGACAAGTGTTACAGTGAAGAGGAAGCAATTTGGAAAGATAGTCCTAGAATGGATAAGCTGAGACATGTTACCTCAGAGCTGCCCCTACCAGACCCTTTGCTCAGAGTTAGGCCCCCCATGATGAGGGGAGGGTCATGAAAGGCAAGAAGGATAAATAATTTTCAGATTCATCATGCTTTGCCTTTTCTGTTGATAAAGGCATTATATGGTAATTTTAGAAAAATTGGAAAATGCAGAAACATAAAAATAAAATATAACTCGCCTCCATGCAAGTATGTATGTCCTCCATGCAGAGAAAAGTACAGTTAATATGAGCAGTTTTGGTGATTTTCTTGAGATAAATCCTTTATTTCCCTACCTCCTTCCATGCTTCAGTAACACAGGCAGGACTATCTCTCTTGGGGACAGCAACACAAGGTTCCTTCTTCCCTGGACACCTTCTCCTTACTGACTCCCTTTCCCCAGCTCCACCCTCCTGCCCATCGCAGCTCTGACATCACCTACTGCAGCAAGACTTTCTCAAACTCCACCCATAAAAGGGATTCCTGTGCTTCACAGGGCTTCTGTGATACCTAGTGTCATTAGCATTGCACTTATTATATTATCTGTTTAGATATCTGTGTATTCCATTAGACTGGGTGTTTTTGTGTATTATTCATTTTTGTTTTATTGACACCTGGAATAATGCCTACTGCATAGTAGGTGCTCAGTATCAGTGGATATTTGTTGAACGTATGAGCCAATAAGCTTAGGAGAGATATCAGACTTGTTTTGTAAGGCTTCAAGGATTAAAACTAGGACTAATGGTTAGAGGCTATGGTGTGACAAATTTTCTTTCAATGGAAGACAAAATTTGAGTGAATGAAAACAGAATGGGCTACTTCAGGAGCTAGCAAGTTCCTGGTTGCTGAAAGCATTTAAACATAAGCTGGGCAACCACTGATTCTGTAGAATACTGTCAATCTCTAGATTAATTAGTGTTGATCTAGAAGACTCTCCAGGTTCATTCCGCATTTAGAGCTCATAGTCCTATATTGAAGAAGGCATGAAATAGTATAATTTGTGATTAGAAATTCCAAGTTGGTAGCCTTGACTAAGGTCTGGCCCTTCGGTGCTCATAGATAAAATGAGAGTTTTCACTTCTATTTTTATGTAGCTTTAGTAATTGCACAAATATACTTTTAACTGCTTTTTTCAATTCTCAAGTTGCATAGCTTCATATCCAAAGAAGTCACAGCTGCCACAGAGCCATAGACTTATTCCATCAAAAATGGGCTCTAAAACCAAGTGCCAGCAAATAATGGGCTCTGAAAGTGCCAGTGGACACAAAATGGTGCCCTTCTCCTGAGCTCTGTGTTCTTTTAGCTTCTGTCTGCTTTGTTTCCTTCAAATATCTAGCCTCTCTAGAGTTTTCAGGTTGCCTTATCTGTCACGAATGCTGTTTCCTGGTTCTCAAGTAGGGCTGGATTGATCACCTTACAGGTAGAACTTGTTCCCTCTGTCCTTCTAAGTCTGAGATAAGTGAGAAAATGCAGGAAAGCATCTACCTATAACAGTACCCAGTACTTGGTAGGTGCTACATTTGAGCGAGGTCCTTCTCCACTTATGTTCCCTATCTAAGACCTCTCTTAGTGCCCCTTCTCCTGATGTGGCTCCTCTCCAGCCTCATAGGCAGTTACAGTGGAGCCTGAGCCACACAGGCCTATCACTGCTGCAAAGCCCACTTTGTCATCCCCGCTTATTCCTCCTTCACCCCTTCTTCTCTGGGTGAAGGTCCTGCTCTCTTCTCTTTGTGTAGCTGCCACCATATACTAAGTGGATATGTCTCATGGAATTGTTTCTCTAGGTAGGACCTGTGTCCCACAATTCTTTGGCATCTCTGAACACAGCCCATGGGCCACTTTTCTTTTGCAGGTCCCACTGCTAATCACCAGAGCAAAGTGGCCAAGAACTAAGGGAAATTTGGAGAAGATACTTCTATCTAACAAGGTTAAGCAGGACTCATAGCACTTTCCCTTAGACCATTATGGGATATAAAACAAGGCTATTGCTCTCTTTTTCAGAGATTCCTTTTGACTCCTATCTCATAAGACCTGAAGGAAATCTCTGTCCCTTCATTGATCTCTCCTTTAATTCTTTGGCAACAGGCCTCTTTGAGCCTGTACCATGAGACACTATTAGTAATTTGAGTAATTTCCCTTTCCAACCCCAACTGGGCTGTAAACTGCTTACAAGAGAGCATCTGGCACATGAGAAGTGCTCAAGAAATTGTTGTATTTTAGTGTCTTTCTCAGCTCTATTTTCCTGACACTAAGAATAATGCCTAGCACATAGTAGGTGTTCAATAGATATTTGTAAAATAAATAACTTACTGATTGGAAGAACGATCAGGGTTTCCAGGCTTTAGACTTAGATTTTACCAAGGAGAATTGTCAAAAAGTATAAAATTTGTCAACATGGGTAACTTTATGTGGCAAGAGAGGAGAGGAGTAGCAAAGAAAAGAGAATTTTGAAGTGTCAGAGAGGGGCAGGGATGGGCAGGAGAATGGAAGTGGAAAACCCAGGCCTTTGGATCTTCCTAACCTCCAAGGATCTGACATCTGAGAAAGCAAAATGTAGCAAAGCAGGGCTCCTGCCCCTTCTCTTAGCCCTCCATCCTTGGGGCCAAATCTCAGAACCTTCCTCCTGTACCATTCAACCGGGGCCCATGCAGCTACCCATTTTTGGATCTCAGAACTTTCCTAGGTCATCATCTTTGTGCCTATATTTTAAAAATACTCAGTTTCTCACATTTACAATATAGCTTAAAGCTTGCTATGTAAAGTATTGTTTTATTTTAAAAATTTGCTTAACATTTCATCATTTCTTTTCTGTCTTATGTTTTGGATAGGTAATATATACAATGGCATATGGTGGTAATAAAAAATAAATCTCCTTTGTCTCACTTTCTTCCAGTGTCTGAGTTCTCTTTTCTGGAGGCAATTACCATTATCAGATATTTATATCTCCTTCCAGAGATTTGGGTATATAAGCCTATTTTTTTTTCTTATAGAAGAAGTAGCATGATATTATTTTTACATCTTGCCTAAAAATAGTTACAAATACATATCTTAGTGTTCTATATTGGTTTGTATAATGCAGTCATGTCCTTTTTAGTGACTCTATAATATTCCATATCATGGAAGCTCTTGAATTGGTTTAACCAGCCCCTTTATTGAGTCCTTGAAGTTTAGTTTTTGTCCAGTCTTTTTCTGTTGTAGACAATGTAATAATCCACATCTGTGTGCATATGTCTTGCAGACATGTGACTATACTTAGAGGTAGAATAAATTCCTATAAATAGAATTGACCTATGAAAGGGTATATTCAGTTTATATTTTGCTAATAGTATTAGTAATTTATCAGTATTAGGAATAGCAGCAACAATTCACTCAGTGGCTTACTATTTTGATCACTGTTTAGGCATTTTGCATGTTCTATATCTTATTTCTTTATCACTACATTGAAGGACGTATTGTTACCATCTCTATTTTACACAGGAGCAAACAGGCTAGAAAGGTCAAGTAACACAGTGGCAGATCTTAGGTTCAGTTGTCACATGCGATAGGGTTCTGGGTAGCTTATGGCCCAAAACTGCATTCTTGCTCCTCAAACTGGCTGGACCATCAGTGAATGAGAAGAACACATGCTTCATATAGAAACAGAAATACATGATCACACCCATACTCTTTTCTTGGCTTCAATTTAGAACTAGCTAATAGACCCTTTTGAAGACCCCTGCAGAAAAGAGTAACTTCATAAGTTCTTTTCCTAGAAAAGACCAGAAATACCAAAGAGACAGTTTTTAGGATGATAAAGGCATCTCCTTTTGGTTAATCAAAACACGATGACTGGTACAGCCAACTTGAAAAATGAGAATTGCACCTCAGAATGAATAATCCGGCAATGTTTTTCATTCATTCATAGCCACTGAAAGCTACTGTCCCCTGAAAGATAAATAATGCCTTTGCCCTTTACTGGTAGGCCTGTTGGTCTACCAGACCAAAGCTATTTTGAATCCACGAATGAATCATTTGATCAGATTAGACCCTTTCCTCTGCCACTCATGATGAAGGCTTTTTTCCCCTCTTTATGCTGAGAAAGGACAAAACCATGACATTTTCGGAGTACTTAGTCACTTGAATCTGAGCTGACCTAACAGTGAAAAAAGCTGGTTCTGGACATAAGTGAACCTCAGGGCTTTCTCATACATTATCTACCTCTATGGTTGTCTTTTAAAATTAGGACTGGAAAAGAGATATACAATTTACTGTCTTAACCATTTTTAATGTGTACTTCAGTAACATTAAATACATTCACATTGTGAAAACACCTCCATCTGTTCTTTTACAATGGCAGACCCTGCAGAGTTGTCGATAGGTGCCCTCTCTACTTTCCTGCACCCATTTTTCCTCTACCTTCTGGTCAGTATTTTGTCTCCACCATTTCTTTACAGAGTCACCAGCATGCCACCATTCAGTTATACAACCTTCTTTAGTTACTTACAGGCACATATCACAACCTGCAATTAACATGCATTTATTTGTTTTCTTGTTTATTACTTGTCCTCCCCATCAAATATCAGCTCATGAGGCCAGGCCCCTTGTCTGTTTTGTTCATCCTGAGGCCTGGCGCACATCATGGCCCTCATTTCATATTTGTGAAATAAAATAAGGCATTACACCTACTTTTTATTTTTATACACCTTGAGATCGATGTGGGGTTCCTCTTCTTTCTCAGCCCTTCTTCCTTTCATTCTGCTTCTTCATCTCTACTCAAGTTTAGGTCCTTTCTTTTCTAATTCCTGTGGCTCAATGATTTATTGGAGGTCTGTGCTTACATAGATTATCACAAAGGATTGATCATGCACATTACAGAAAAGACCCCAGGATTGCAGAAATTACCCCAAATCCTCTCCTACTTGAGGGAGGAGGCCCAGGGGAATTGCCATTCCGTGACTTGATGAGGTAAACCCCACACCAGCCTGGAGTACCAGGCTGAGCCACCCCTGGTGGGTATGGGGTGTGGGTCAAATCATACTCAATGTGCCTTCCTCTCCTCTTTCCATTTGCTCCAAGGAAATGTATTTGTGTAAAGTCTAGCTAAACATTATCACTTAGAAACTTCTGAGAAAAAAAAAGGAGTCACAAATGAACAGTCTGAAGGGTGTGGGTGGATATAAAGGGACTGGATGACTATTGTAAAGGAAACAATTACCCATCATTACAGTTACAATAATAATATGACCAGGTCAGCTTTTATAAAGAGTCCTGCAATATAGATTCTCACAGAGGCTATGTTTTATTAAAGCAATTTGAACCAGGTCTTCCGACAACTCCCAAGTCTAGTACTTTTCCATGATCCAGACTGGTTGTGTGGCTTTCAGACTCAGGAGATTCTTCTTTATTCACTGGTGTAACCCGGCTGTTTTTCTTGATGCTGTTTCCTTGAGTCAAGTGCAGATAGTATGGGGTCCTCTAGAGCAGGGGTCCCCAACCCCTGGGCTGCAGATTGGTACCAGTCTGTTCCCTATTAGGAACTGGACTGCACAGCAGGAGGTGAGCGGTGGGCAGGCGAGTGTGCATTACCACCTCATCTCCATCAGATCAGCTGTGGCATTAGATTCTCATAGAAGTGCAAACCCTATTGTGAACTGTGCATGTGAGGGATCCAGGTTGCGCGCTCCTTATGAGAATCTAACTAATGCCTGATGATCTGAGGTGCAACAGTTTCATCCCGAAACCATCCTCCAACCCCTGCAATGCCCTGGCTGTGGAAAAATTGTCTTCCATGAAACTGGTCCTTGGTGCCAAAAAGGTTGGGGACAGCTGCTTTAGAGTCTTTGGCTGGGGGATTTTGTTTTCTGCCATACCCATGAGAAAGGCACTACTGCCAGCTGGACTGGATGGAAGTACCATGGCTGTGTGGCCCTTTCATGCATGGCACGTCTGCAGACTATGAAGGGAAACATTGAAATGGCAGGCCCTGGATAACAGTAGAACCAGGTAAAGAATGTCAAGTTCAAAAAGACAAGATGGGAAACAAATCTTCTATATGTTTCCACAGGCCCTTTTTAAATTGGTATTTTAAAATGTTGACGTTTAGAAACATGTATTAAAACAATCATATAGATGAGACTATCTTAATTGCCATTTCTAAGTTGCTTCAGCTTTCATGCGAACTCTTATACTTTTTCAAATATAGGCTATGGCAACTGAAAACTTGTAAATTCTTTTTCTTGGCATTTACAGTCTTTTTTGGTATGAAAAAAAGACATTTAAAACCAAAAATATCTCAAGGTCCCAAGATCAGTGCGAGAAAGATGTTAAATGTTTCCACATAGCTGTGATTCTCTTGATTTCAGATCTACCTTTAAGTTCCATAATGTCAAGGTATTTTTCATCTGTTGGTGATTCCACCAGAATCTCTGATGAAAGGATCTGTGAGGTCTCTTCAGTTTCAGACAGGCTCGGGGAACCTCTGACCTGGTACCAGCATCTGAAAACTAATGGTGCAATTCAGTGCTTGTGGAGCTAAAAGAACACCCCGCCTTTGACTTGGGCAGGGCTTGCTCCATGATGAACAAAGCACTTAATGAGCAAAGAGATGGCGGGTCATGGTCAGAAGTGCGTGGAGCTCCAGGATGTGACAGAGTGAAGAGACCTATTTTGCTTGTGACTTCTTTGCAGGTAGGTCGAATCTCTCCTATTTTTGGAAATGCCTTTTCCTCCCCTGTTTTTGTAAAATGGAGGATGATTTTATACATTCGTGTCTTGGAAATGCAGTATAGGCAATAATGGCTTAGTTCAAGCCTATAAAGTTTCTTATTTGGATTCCTAAGCAGCCAGTACTTGCTGCTCCTTTTCTGATTTTGGTGGAAATGTGTAAGTATGAGTCTTTTTAACACCAATGGTAAAGCTCCATAGATAGATAGATAGATAGATAGATAGATAGATAGATAGATAGTTTTCAGGTTCTTTGTAGTTAAGATCAGTAGCTCAATTTTCTGCTGATTACTCTAATTCCCTGGCTGTGTCTTCTACTGATGACACTTCAAGTGGCTTTTCCCTCCCTTTCTCAGCCCATAGAGTAAGAGGAGGTGATGTGTCCTTGATCTTTGTGCCTGAGTGCCATTCTGATTTTTATGCAAAGCTGGGGGATGAGAAATACCTCATTTAGCTGCCAAATTGCCTTGTGGCTATGATCACTTCAATCTTGGAAAATGTGCATTGTTTTTCTGCTGTAATCCAGAAAGCACTGAGGTGAAGGGGTGTTTTTCTCTGTGTTCCACTGGCTGTAATCAGTCCCAGAACAGAATGTTATCTACTGCAGGCAGTTCTTCCTACTAGTTGCTGTGGAATCAGATGAAAGCGGCTACCTATATTTTCTATCAATAAGGGGCTCCCAATGCAGGGGATTACCAAGAAGACCTATTTCTTCTTTGTAGGAATAAGGGTTAGGAAGATAGCGTAAACAGAGACTATATGAAGCCACAGGAAAAACATTTAGCAAATTCAAGAGTTGGGTTTTTTTTTTTAAACTTCTTTTTGTTTATTCTGTTATTATTATTATTCTGTTATTATTATTATATTTATGTTTTGTAGAGATGGGGTCTTGCTGTGTTGCCGAGGCTGGTCTTGAACTCCTGGGTTCAAGCCATCCTCCCACCTTGGCCTCCAAAATTGCTGGGATTACAGGTGAGAGTCTCTGTGCCTGGCCTTCTTCTGTTATTTTAATAAAGATTTTATCCCTTTACTTCATTATGGGAGGCAGCATAGGAAAGTGATGAATTGAAAGATTTTAAATGTAATCCAAACATTTATAGTGGTTCAGGGCTATTGATGTTAATGTCATTTTCAACAAAAGAACTAACTTGAAAACAGACATGTAAGTGAAAGCATTGTAATTTGATCTTCTGATGAAATGCCAAGAAAAATTGCTAGGCAGCAAGTTGCATTTGATAGTTGAAGGTGACACATGTTTATCTATTCATGGTCTTAAAAATGAGAAGAAAAGCAGGTGGCTAGGCTTCTCATGTAATTCGGGGAGTCGATCACTTAGAACTGCCACATGTCTTTCTCTCCCAGGGCTGACCATACCTACTATCTTTTTGGCTCTTTTGCCTTTCTTATTCTCACCATACTTATTCTCAGACCTCATAGGGATCTCCATCCCGTACCTTTTCCTTTCTTCTTCCGTATTATTAAGCAGTGAAGGTCTCATGGCTCATCATCTAAACCATAGTTGGCAAATTTTTTGTGAAAGGAGAATAAATCTTGGGACCCCAAAATCACTAAGCCAAGGTAAAAGTCAAACTGGGAACTATGGCAGGCAAATCTGCCTTCCATTTTATTTCTAAATAAGATAGGTACAGAGATAAGAAGCTACATACCTCCCTGACAATTTGTCCCCAAGGAAATTCCTTGTGGGCAAAGGACAGACAGAACTCAAAGTCATTCCTGAGGCTCAGCTGAGATAAATGCATATCTGATTGTTTCCTCTTCCCTATTGTTTAGGTAAAAATGCAGATTCACTGAGCCAGACTAAAGTGTGTATTCTGTGGAGGCTGATCAAGAACTCAAAAGAATGCAACCTTTTGTCTCTCTACCTACTTATGACCTGGAAGGCCCCGCCTCAAGTTGTCCCAACTTACTGGACCAAACCAATGTACATCTTACACATATTTATTGATATCTCATATCTCCCTAAAATGTATGATAGCAAGCCATACCCTGAGCACCTTGGGCACACCTCGTCAGGACCTCCTAAGGCTGTGTCTTGGGCGCATCCTTGACCTTGACAAAATTAACTTTCTAAATTAGTTGAGACTTGTCTCAGCTACCTTTTTGTTTACATTTTCTAAAGAGGACCAAACAGCAAATATTTTAAGCTTAGCAGGCCATACAATCTCTATCGCAGCTAAGCTGTACCACTGTAGTGCTAAAACAACCATAGAGAGTATGTAAACAAATGGGTGTGGCTGTGCTCCAGTAAAACTTTATTGATGGATGCTGACATTTGATTTTCATATAGCTTTTGTGCATCGTGAAATCTTCATTTGAATTTTTGTACCTTTTAAAAATGCAAAAGCTATTTCCCATTTTTGTCTGTGAAAACACAGGTGGTGGGCCTGACTCAGCCTTGGAACTGTGGTTTAGTGACACGTTCTCTTCTCAACATCCTTAACTTCTTTACCTCATTTTGTTATTCTCAATGACCTAGCAAAACCTCAACACAAAATTGGTACAAATTGCGTGCTTTCTTTTCTCCTCTCCTTTGTATCTTCAGTCTCTTACTCAAGCCTGTTGGCTAATGGGCTCCATGTTTTCAACCTCGCCTCCTAACTGATCTCATTTATGTCTAAATGATCTTTCTAATTTGCTAATTTGATGTTGTCTTATATCCTGCTGAAAGTCTTTCAGTCTATACTATTCCTTTGTGTTCTTGATATTGTATACCCACCCAGTTTCACCAGGTCTCTGTTGCTGTCCTGCCACTGTTGTTTGTCTTTGTCCAGCCAAACTGAAACCCTCAGAGTTTCATGACACACAGATGGACCATTTGCTCTATGCCTTTGAGTCAACTACATGATCTTTCCTGACTTCTATTCCCCTCTTTGTCATCTGGCTAATTCCTATCTGTCCTTGAAAATTTAGCTCACCTGTCACTATGTTCCTCTTGCAGGGGGCTTCTTCAGCCTTCCCCCCGCCCATTACAGTCTGCTTTAAGTGTCTTTTTAAAGGATCACACATGCAGGCAGAGTCTCTCCTTATGTCTAAGCTCAGAGACCTTGGCACAGTCCCAAATATATACACACGCACATATGTCAAAGGTATTGAATAAAGTTAGTGATGTTTTAGGGTAGGAAGGGATGAGTGACATACACTGTAGGTGAAAGACATGTTATGAAACTATTGCTGTAGCTAAAGAGAGATACCATGTTGGTCAGAGCTAAGGCCCAGAGCAAAAATAATGAAAAGGAAGTAGTTTATAGCTAGAATTGCTGGAAACTTTCTCAGCAGAGGAAGTAAAGGAGGAGAATTCAAACATTCAAACTTTCTGGTCTTCACATTTTTTAACCTGAAAAATGAACAGCTTGGGTTAGTTCCAAAGTTTCTGATGCTATGACTCCAAGGTTCCAAATTTGGGTAAACGAGAAAGCTTAGGTGGCTGTCATAAATTTGGCCTTGGAGTTATAGAGTTCAGTATGCTGATGAAGTATCCATGTGGAGAAGTACTAGTGGTGGGGGAATTTAGGAACAGCTCTTGGAAGAACAGTTTGGGCAAGATCCATGGGCTGGGCAGTTACCTGCATAGATGAAAGTTGGAGTTCTATGAGTTGATGCACTCCACAGGGTGTACATTGTGGAGAGAAGAGCACAGAACCTTGAGGCATGCTTATCTTTCAGATTCTGGAGCGAAGGAGACTAGCTAGATAAGTTCTCAAGGGGATTACAGAATAAAGAGATTTCTGTTCGGATTTGTTTTAGGATTTGTTTTAGGATGGTAGAGTGTATTTTAAGCAAAAGGAAAATAGGGGAGACAATGAGAAGATCTCAGAAAGGAGATGGTTGAAGAAACCAGGTTCTGGGCTGGGTGTGGTGGCTTACACCTGTAATCCCAGCACCTTGGGAGGCTGAGGTGGGCAGATCACCTGAGGTCAAGAGTTGGAGCCCAGACATGGTGAAACCCCATCTCTCTCTCTCTCTCTTTTTTTTTTTTGAGAAGGGGTCTTGCTCTGTCGCCCAGGCTGGAGTGCAGTGGCGCGATCTTGGCTCACTGCAGGCTCTGCCTCCCAGGTTCACGCCATTATCCTGCCTCAGCCTCCCAAGTAGCTGGGACTACAGGTACCTGCCACCACGCCTGCCTAATTTTTTTGTAGTTTTAGTAGAGATGGGTTTTCACTGTGTTAGCCAAGATGGTCTCGATCTCCTGACCTTGTGAGAAACCCCATCTCTACTAAAAATACAAAATTATCTGGGCATGATGGTACACGCCTGTAATCCCAGCTATTCGGGAGGCTGAGGCAGGATAATCACTTGAATCTAGGAGGTGGAGGCTGCAGTGAGCCGAGATTGCACCACTGCACTCTAGCCTTGGTGACAAGGGTGAAACTGTCTCAAGAAAAAAAAAGAAAAAGAAAAAGAAAAAACGAGGTTCTGAAGGCGATTGGAGGAAGAGGGACTAAAGATATAAATAAATGGTTGAATTAGGATGGAGAAAGGCACTTCTTCCTTTGAAGAGGGAAGGAAGGGTAAGTGAAGTTATAGAGTTATTTTAAGGTAGAGAGAGTGAGAAGCTGAGGCAGCATATTCCTTTTCCAGAGAGTGAGGGAGGCAAAGGGTATGTGGAAGCCTAAGGCTACAAAAGATGCTTAGGAATAGTTCATGTGGGGAATGGGACAGAGCTTAACTAAAGTTGAAATGATTGATTATTAAACATGATTATGGGAGTGGGGCCAGGGAGCTGGGGGGTCATTCCCCCTGTGCAAAGATACTTTAAGAGCAAGTGGATGATTGCAGTTGTTGTTTCTAAGTGCTTGAGATTTGTGAAGTCAATGAAGGTATAAATTAAAGATATGATTCCACCTGTGGTTGTTTGGAATGGGAATGAGATCATTGGAACTGAAGATCATGAAGGGAGAGCTTGTTCTGGGATTTCCCTGGTTCAGTTGTGGTCTACAGACTTCAGGTTGAAGGGGAGAAATTACAAAGGAACAACTAGTGCTGTCTAACAGTAGATAGACACTGTTCTTGTCATACCCTTGTTTAGTAGGTAGAACAAATGTTCATAGAGCTGGAGGGTGCTGTCAACCACTGATTATAATTTAAACAAAAACTGAATAATCATCTTTAAGGGTATACATGTATCACTCATGTATTTGCTACTTTTGAGACAGAAGCTACAGATTGTCATTACGTTTCCTTTTGGCCCCAAGTTTTTTTAAACAGTTTACTTACACAATTCCGATACATTCTAAAGTACAGCACAGCTTTATTCCATCACATTCAACATCACATGGATTCAGATACTTTGTAAGCTGAATCATACCTCTCAGACCTAACTACAAACTCAAAAATATTTGCATAGTCTGCTTATCTTATATTGTGGATAAGTTGATCCCCAGAATCAGAAATCGTTTCTGTGAGACAGAAAGGAATTGGTATTCAGACAGCATGCCATTATGAGGCAACATACTGAGTAGAGTCATATGTCACATGCCCCTAATTGTAAATCCTAATTCCACCTTTTTTATTTTTGTTTTTAAAATAGCACAACCTTGTGATCTTGGACAAGTTACCCTTTAAACTTCAGTTTTTTTCATCTGTAAAGGAGGAACAAAAATAGCATCTATTTTATGGGGTTGTTGTGAGGATTAAATGAGGTAGGTTCACAATAAGGCATTTATAGCTCAGGGCAAATGCTCAGTGAATTTGAGCTACTGAGCACACTAAAAAGAACAGGGTCAAGTGCATCATAGACATCAAGCCAATGTCATGGGGACAAGGAATTTATAAAGGAGATTTGGTTAAGTGAATCTCAAGCAGAGCAAGGTGATGTGGCTGAATGACCAAGTAAGAGATGGGATTTTCTTGTTATGAAAATGGCATCTCTCAGGTTTTTCCAGTAACTATGACTAGATTTTTTAAAAGTGGATAATTCATTTAAATTTATCTAATTACTAAAACAGCAAAGCTCTGTATAAACTCATAAAGGCATCTCAATGTTTTAATGAATATACGTTCACAATGCAATATAAGAAAAACTCTTGCAGATGGTCAAAACGTAGTATCACTTTTAATAGGAAATCCCCCAGGTGGCAATAACCAGTGGTTTTAGGTGTAGTGTTAAACCGTTTTCTTTTGTTCAGAGTTCAGCCTTTGGATGGATAGGGAGTAATAGAGATTTTTAGTCCCTCGATGATGAAAAAATTATAATGTGCAAGTTTTTTACCCTCTCCTTGGTATTGTCATTAAAAAATGTGGTGACAGTTTATACTTTCTCAGTTGCTGAGCAGTGGAGACCTGGTGGACCGAACTTTTGGTAGTATAGCAGATACTGTTGTGTGCCTGCTCCAAAAATATTCACCTTCTTTCCCCCATAGTAGAACCTCAATTGTGTTCAAGGATGTGTGGTGTTTTCTGACCCCAACCAATTCTCCAGACACCAACTGGGTGTCTAACAATTCAACTCAGCTCTGACACTAACTACCTAGAGTTAGTGCAGATTCCTCAGGTTAGGGATCCAGTCCCCTAAGACTGTCACTGCTTTAGACTCCAGTCATAAATGGAGTACCAAGGCCACCCACCCTTCTTCTCATCTGACTACAAATTTGGGAGTTCTCACAGTCTCCTTCTTGGGTTTGATAACTGGCCAGAACAACTCACAGAACACAGGACAGTGGTTTACTTATGATTATTGGTTTATTATAAATGATGCAACTCAGCTACAGCCAAATGGAAGAGATGCATAGGGCAAGGTATGTAGGGAGGGGCATAGAGCTTCCATGCCCTTTCCAGGTGCACCATCCTCCCAGCACCTTGATGTGTTCACTGACTCAAAAGCTCCCTTAGTCTCATTATTTCAGATATTTTATTGAAGATTTATTATGTCAGCATGATTGATTAAGTCATTGGCCATTGGTGATTGAACTCAATTTCCAGCCCTTGTTCTCTCCCAAAGGTTGGTGGGTAGGGCTGATAGTTCTAATCCTCTAATCACATGATTGGTTTTCTGGTGACCAGCTCCCAGACTGCCATTATCTAGGAGTCCCCACCAAGAGTCACCTCATTAGCATGAACTCACATGTGGTCAAAAGGGGCTCATTATAAGTGACAAGACACTCTTATCACTCAGGAAATTTCAAGGGTTTTAGGAGTTCTGTGCCAGGAAATAAAGACAAGACTGAATATATATTTTTTGTTATACCACAAGGGGTCACTGAAGAAGTAGTCCGAAACCCCTCCAAAGGAAATTTCCTGATTGGTTTAAGCCCATCTAGATATTGGTACTTATAAGAGCTTGACTTATTCATAGGCATGGCCAATGAGACATGAAACAAGGTTGACTTCTGGGAGTTTCTTCAATTTAAGAAGCCCATCTAAAACTAGTCCCTCTTGACCTGCTAGATGTTGTTGTTTTGCATATCTAGATGTACATGTGCCATATTGTGAGAATGAGAGAAATTAAGCCATGAGAGGATACACAAAGAATAGTAAAGTAGAAATCTGAAAGAACCTGGGCTCTTGATTATTAGGTCATCATTGTTAGTTGTCTGAATTCCAAGCTAAGGAATTTGCCTTTATGCTGTAAATAACTTATTTTTAAAATACATCTTATTTTGTATATTTGAGGTTTACAATATGGTGTGATGGAATACATATAGATAGTAAAATGTTTACTATAGTGAAGCAGATTAGTGTATCTATCATCTCACATAGTTACTTTTTTTGTGACAAGAACAGCTAAAATCTACTTAGTTAACAAAATTCCCTAATGCAATACAATTTGTTAACTCTAGTGCTCATGCTGTACATTAGATATTGACTTATGTATTATCTTATGTATCTGCTACTTTGTATCCTTTGACCTACATCTCCCCATTTCTCCCATGCTCCACCTTAGATTATGAAAAAAATTTACAAACCACATATTTGATAAGTGGTTAATATCCAAAATTTGTAAAGGATTTTTAAAACTCAATAGCAGAAAAACAAATAACATGATTAAGAAATGGGCAAAGGACCTGAATAGGTATTTCTCCAAAGAAGACATAAAAATGGCCAACATATATGAAAAGGTCTGATAGGTAATTTAGAGTCAACAAAAGTTTATAACCTGGGAATGGTCCAATAAGCTTTTTTTTTTTTTTTTTTTTTTTTGGATAACTCCATCATGGAGAATGATTCGCAGTTGGGGACATTAGAGGCAAGAAGGTCATTGTAATTGTTTAGGTTTCAGATGATGATGGCTGCACTAAGGAAGTGTATGTGGAATTGCAGAAGACATGCTGAATTAGAGGCACCACTGGAGTGTGGGATCAACAGTATGGTCACCATACTCAATACTGTTGAAGTGAGAGTGGTTGAGGAAACAGTAGCTGTCAAAAGTATTCTTAGATTTCTAGCTTGATAGGCTAGATTGACAAAAATGACTTTACTATAAAGAGGGAATACAAGATGCAGTATAGTTTTATTTTTTTCTCTTTCTGATGGAAGGATGATGAGTTCAGTTTTAAACATGTTGAGTTGCAGAACCTGAAGCAATTCTAGGTGGAGGTGTCTAGTTGGTATCTAGAAATATAATGTTGGAGCTGGAGATAGATCAGGGGGATTTTCTTTCAGGTGGAATTAACAAGATCCCTCCTATCTGGCAGCAATGTATGCTTTAGCCACTTTTGCATTATAGTTACAGAAGCCAAAGGGGGAGGGAGCTCATGTTCACAGCTTCACTGGACAGATATAGAACTAGATTTGTAGAAGTTAAATGATCTTGCTAACTTCATCAAGCTGCTGACTGGTGGTTATAGGGGAGGAACCAGAAACCTTATTTCCCAACTCTTTGAACAATGCTTCTGACAAAGTCTCAGTTACATTTTCTTAGTCACAGACAGTTTAATCCATGAAGTCAAGATGTTTGACTTTCACATCAATGTCAAAGATAAAGATTTGTGTCTAGACAGTTTTCTTCTGTTTCTCACCGTATAAGATATTCAAAATTGCTACAAGTTTGCTTAGAAAAGATGAAGAACCAGTAGAATAAATGTAGTTTCTCTTTTGGAAAAAGAAGGAAGTATATAACAGGTAAGACTTAAAATTATTAATCTAGAGAAGCCAAATTTTCTACTTATATTCCTTTGTTATTACCAAGAGTACTACTAACAATCTGTTTATAATACATATGTACGTATATGTATATACATATTTTCATATCTAAAAATATGTTTATAAAATATTCTTGACCCTGGGGCCTATACTACTAAAATGAGTTAACACTAAACTCATTTAAATTCTATGATTTGCTTTACTGATAGCTTTTTCTTTTTATACTTTCATTTCATAGCAACTAATAGTGCCTTGAAAGGGTTCATCAGTTTCCCTGAACACTGAATGTATTTTCCCAATGGAAGTGTGTGTTTGGATAGGAATAGAATTATGGATTTGTTGACAATTTTGGGAAGAGCATAGTCGGTGGAGTAGCAGAGCATAGGGGATAAGGTCATGGGTTCTGGGATCTGACAGACCTGCATTTATATCTTGGCCCTGACATTTAATGCTTTGGCAAGTTACTTAACTTTTCTAAGCCTTAGTTATACTCTTTGTAGAATAGGAATAATATCAACCAGTGTGGGCAATTGTTATGAAAATCAAATGAGAAAATGGACATGAAGCCCTTAGCTTTTTTGTGCTTAACACAGAGTGAGTACTCAATAGATGTAATTTTAAAAAGAGGGGTTGTGGAATCAGAGCGTGCTGGTGGTTAGATGTTAATAGCCTTGAGCTACTACTTCTGGAAGATTGTGTTTATATGTATTTGATGCTTATTCAGAGGAAATTTAATGGTACTATGAGTAGGAAGTGATCATTCTTTCAAAAAGAGTGGAGGTGAACATGTACACTTTACTGCAACCTGCCTCTGATAGTGTGACCAATGACAGGTAGCTTAACCTCAGAGCTTCAATTTCTTTACCTATAAAGGGATTCAAGTTATGTAGTCAGCACATGTTTATTGAATGGTAATATGTGCCAGGCATTGTGCTAGGCTTTAGAGATAAAATGGTGAGCAAACCAGATGTGATCTCTACCTTCATGGAGTTCATAACTAGTAGGGGAAATGAGCACAATCACATAGTCATAAAAGTACAATAAGTGCTGATAAGTGGAAAATTACCAGCATGAATGCCCTGAAGGGAAGGTAGCGCAGATGTTATTAAAGTATGTCAAAGAAGGATCCAGATTTGGCCTAAGAGACCCATGAGAGTTTCTAAAGAAAGAGATTTTAACTGCCGTGTACTATGATTATGCTCTAGATGACTTGTATAGTCTGTTCCAGCTATGACATGTTGCTGCAATTCAACACATGTGACAGAATTATGGCATCCTCTGAAGTTATGCTTACCTCTGTTATCTTAACCAAACCCTACACGGCATTGCCCTACCTCACTCCTTTCCTTCCTATGGGGCTGCTTGAAAGAACCATCTATACTTGCACCATTTCCCATGGCTTAGCCATTCTTCAGCCCACTGAAATCTGTTTTCCCCCTTCCTTTCAATGTAAGCAGCCATCCCCAAAATAACCAAGGATCTTATGGTTGATAAATAGACTGCCTTTTGGTCTTTATCTTAACATTTGGGCAGCTTTTGATGGGATCCACCTCCTTGAGGCCCCCTTCACCTCTTGGCTTCTGGGGTAGCATACTTCCTTTCTGCACCACTAGCTGCTCCTTCCCAAGCTTCCTCAAAGCTTTGTCTTCCTCTGTGCACCTTTTGAATAGTGCTAGTCTGAGGTCCTAGTCTTTGGGCTTCCTCTCTACACACATGTACTGGCTAATCTCATCCATTACAAGGGCATGATTACTGATTCTGTACTGATAGCTCCAAATCTGTACTTTTTGTCCCAATCTTTCTCTATCTGAGGTACAGACTCATACCTTCTACAGCCCTCTGGTCATTTCTCCATGGGGCCTCTGCAGACAAACTCAATTATCCAAAGATGAACTTATTCTATCTCTCAGTGAAGCTCTTCTGTCTGTGGAGTGACACTTCATCTATCACCACTGAAGTCAGAAATGCAAACAACTGACCATTTCCTTAAACTTATCATATTTCTCATTTGGGGACTTTGCACTTACTGATAACTTTAGTTAGAACAGTTTTCCCCTCCACAGCCCTTTCTACTTATCTTCAATACTTGTTCTGGTGTCATCTTTGAAGCCACTGAAAGTTCCATTTTGGGGTAGATGCCTGTAGTAAGCAGATTTCTTTTCTTTTCTTTTTTTTTTTTTTTTTTTTTTGAGATGGAGTCTCGCTCTTTTGCCCAGGCTGGAGTGCCATGGTGCAATCTCGGCACACTGCAAGCTCTGCCTCCTGGGCTCATGCCATTCTCCTGCCTCGGCCTCCTGAGTAGCTGGAACTACAGGTGCCCGCTGCCATGCCCGGCTAATTTTTTATATTTTTAGTAGAGACTGGATTTCACTGTGTTGGCCAGGATGGTCTCGATATTCTGACCTCGTGATCCCCCCGTGTCGGCCTCCCAAAGTGCGTGAGCCACCGCGCCTGGCCTGTAGTAAGCAGATTTCTAATATAGCCCCCAAGATTTCTGCCCTCTGGTTTACATGCCTCACACTTCATATTATCCCCTCTCTTCCAGTGTGGGTGAATGTGATGGGGTATTACCCACATGGCTAGGTTACATTGCATGGAAAAGATGAAGAGATTTCACAGATGTAATTAAGTTGACTTTGAATTAATCAAAAGGGAGATTATCCTAGGTGGGCCTCACTTGATCAGGTGAGCCCTTAAAAGAGGGTCTAGAATTCAGAAAGATTCTCCTACTAGCTTTAAGAAGTGAGCTGCCATATTTTGAGAAGGTCTGGGTAGGGCTACGTGGCAGGGATCTGTGAGGGCCTCTACGAGCTAAGAATGGTTCTAGATTGTCAGTCAGCAAGAAAAGGGCAACCACAAGGAAGTGAAGTCTGCTAACATCCATATGAGTTTGGAAGAGGACCCTTGCTCCAGAAAAGAATACAGCCAGGCTAATATAGGGAAGCAGCCTTGTGTGACCTGGAGCAGAGGCCCTATAACCACAAGGAAGTGAAGTCTGCTAACATCTATATGAGCTTGGAAGAGGACCCGAGCTCCAGAAAAAAATACAGCCAGGCTAATACATAGAAGAAGCCTTGTTTGACTTGGAGCAGAGGCCCTATGGGAGCCGTGCTTGGACTGCTGACCCATGGAAACGATGAGCTAGTAAGAGTATGTTGTCTTAAGCTGCAAGTTTGTGGTAATTTGTTACACAGCCATGGAAAACTAATCCAGCACCCCTCCTGGGAGTTCCTTGAACTCTGTTGATATCCATCATATCCCTGACCCCACTGACTTGAGAATATGCTGACTTACCTGTTCTCTGCCCCAGACTCTGAGCTCATTGAGTACAGGGGAAATTTCTTTTTTTCTTTATATCCAGTACCTGGCAGTGTTTTACACAACACTGGTACAGAAAAATTGTTTGTGGAATGAATGAATAAAATGACTCATGAGGAAACAAACACATATATGGTTGAAAGAGATAATTCTGCGTTTTCCATGGAAATTCTTTGAAAAAAAAAAAAGGTTCTGAAATGGTGTTTCTCAGGCTTCCTGCCAATAAGAAATGAATGTTCTCTGTGGTTATGTACATGGTACTCTCTACCTCCAAGCTTTAATTAAGATAAAAATTTTGAAATGCATAAAAGTTTAAAAGTCCCTCCAAAGCTAGGTTCTGCAATAGTAGTGTGCTAGCCAGTACTTAGAGGGTGAGGAAAATGAATTCGTGTCTGAAGCATCTTGGCTTATGCCAGGAACTAATAGAGGCATGGGAGAGAACTGGGCTCCGTAGTGATTTTATGGTTTGGATGACATACTGTTTTCTTTCCAACAAATTCTACCACCTAATGAGTTGTTTGTGTGTAAACGTTCAAACACTGCCCTGCTTTAAAATTACTTGCCATGAAACACAGGCCCTGAAATTGGCTTGGATAGATTTCCCTAGTGGGGAGAATTGGAGGGAGGATGGACTAGAGGTTACAATGGGCCCTGCCACTGTATTTTAGCTGAGTTCTAAAACATGAAAATCAAAGCAACATGTATGTGCTTTGATGTATGAGGCATAGTAGTGAGTGCTGTAAGTCTAGCTCAAAGTCAGTGCCCCTGGGGAAGAAGAAGAGGCATTGCCTGGGTAGGAATTTGAATGGGTTCCTTTACAAATAACAGTTTTCCATTTTAATGATATGGGATTTTACATTTTTACCATTATAAAATAATATATATGTATTTACTATAAAACAGGTAATAAAAAGTAAAAACAGAGAAAAAAATACCTATAATTTCACTAAACAAAGGCAATCATAATCACTGATGGCACTTTGGTATATTTCCTTGCAATCCTTTTTCTTCAACTTTTTAAGAAATACATAGTAGTGATCATATTCACTCTGTAATTTAATTCTCTGCTTTTGTCTATTTTATGTAATGACTATTATATTATAAACTCTTTATAAACATTTTAATGGTAACTTGTTTTATGAAGATCATTTTAAGTTAAGAAAAAAATTACTAGTTAATCTAAGATCTTTACCACAGAATTATAATAGAAACATCATTGGAAACAAAATTAGTGTACAAAATAGAGGAAGAGCTATGTGAAACACAGGAAATTCATAACATGGAATATATTTCATTACCATTATTTCCTTAGGATAAATTACTAAAAGTGAAATTACTGGGTAAAAGGAAATGAATCTTTTCAAAGATCTTGGTAAATATGTTTACAAAATTTTAATTTTCATTTATTTTTGTTGTTTAATGTACATAAAATGCACAAATCATGTACACAGTAGCATAAACTGAACATAGTCAGTATGGCCACCACTACCTTCCAGCTACCAGTATCCCAGAAGTTGTCATCATACCCTCTCCTAAACACAGACCCCCTCCTCTTCCTCAAATGTAACTCCTATTGCAGCCTCTAACACAATAGTTTTGCCTGTCTTTTTAAAAATTATTATTATACTTTAAGTTCTAGGGTACATGTGCACAACATGCAGGTTTGTTACATATGTATGCATGTGCCATGTTGGTGTGCTGCACCTGTTAACTCGTCATTTACATTAGGTATATCTCCTAATGCTATATCTCCGCTCTCCCCCTACCCCACGACAGGCCCCAGTGTGTGATGTTCCCCACCCTGGGTCCAAGTGTTCTCATTGTTCAATTCTCACCTATGAGTGAGAACATGCGGTGTTTGGTTTTCTGTCCTTGCGATAGTTTGCTCAGAATGATAGTTTCCAGCTTCATCCATGTCCCTACAAAGGACATGAACTCATCCTTTTTTATGGCTGCATAGTATTCCATGGTGTATATGTGCCACACTTTGCCTCTGTCCACCTGTCTTTTTAAAAAACATTACATAATGGAATCATACCACACATATTCCAGTGTGCATGGCTTTATTCAGTTATGATTATGATTATGTTTGGAAGGTTCATGTGTGGGGTTGTGTATAGCAATACTTCATTCATTTTCATTACTGTATAGTATTCTGTGGTATGAGTATAGCACAATGTATTCAGTGTAGTGCCAAAGATTGGTGCCATTTTTAGCTATTATAGACAATGTTGCTATGACTATTCTGATACATGCTTTCTGGTTCAAATATATACCTTTCGTTGCATATATACCTAAGAGTGAAATTGCTAGTCTATAAGGCATGTTCAACTTTAGTAAAATACTGCCAAATAGTTTTGAAAATTAGTTTTACCAGTTTATGCTTCCACAGTGTATGCAGGTTCTACTTTCCATTTTCTTCAAATCTTCATCAACACTTGATTTTGTCAGTCTCTTTACTTTTTGCTGTAGTTTGCATAAATAATGGTATCGCATAATTATGATTTTAATTAGCATTTTACTAGTATCTAATGAAGTTGAGCACATATTTATAAGTTTATTAACCAAGTGGGCGTCTTCTTTTGTGTAGTGCCTGTTCAGTTCTTTGAGCTTCTTGTTTCCTGCTGGATTGCCTGCTTTGTTCTTACAGTATTGTAGGAGCTTTTTGTTCAGATACATGCATATATTTTGATTGTGTATTATAAATTATTTTTTCCTCTCAGCTTGTTTGCTATATATTTTAGTAGTTACCCTAGGCATTATAACATATATCCTTACATGTGTTACATTCTAGTATAAGTTAGTACTTTTACCACTTCATGGGTAATGCAAGGACTGTGGAACTCTTTAACTGTCTTTATCCCTTCCCAACTTTTGTGCTATGTTTGACATTTATTTTGAGTCAATCAATCATTCAGTCAATCAATCTACCCACCATCCATGTATCATAAATCCCATCGAACATTGTTGTTTTTTACTGTCAGTGATTATTTACATGTACCCATTTATTTAATTTTTTATTGCTCTTTTCTTTTTGGGTCTTCATTTTCCTTCTGGGATTATTTTTCTTTTGCTTGAAGAACTCCTTTTAGTATTTCATTTAGTAGGATTACTTTACTGACAAATTCAATTATTGTTTGCCTGAAAATGGCTTTATTCATCTCTCATTGTAGAAGGATAATTTCACAGTGTATACATTTCTAAATTGTCAGACTTTTCTTTTTAGCTCTCTGAAGATTTAATACCAAATTTTTCTGGATTCATTTTGTTCATGTTGAGAAGTCACCTATCGGTTTTATTGTTCTCTTGGAAATATTATGTCCCTTTTCTCTGACTGCTTTTTCCTTGTGCTTAGTTTTTTATAATTTATTATGATGTGCAGAAACATGGCTTTCCTTTTATCCCACTTGGGGTTTGTGGTACTCCTTGAACCTGTGGTTTGAAGTCTCTCATTAGTTTTAAATATTCTCAACCAACATTTTCTCAAATATTGCTTCTGCCCCACTCTGTCTCTTCCTTCTTTACACCAAATATTGCTTTTGCCCGCTCTGTCTCTTCCTTCTTTACACCGTTTAAGTGCATGTTAGACATTATGCCTCTTAATCTAATTTTTATTTCTTCATGCTTCAGTCTGAATCTTTTCTTCTGACTCTCTCTTCAGCTGCATTTAATCTTTTCCATACTTTGAGCTCTTAACTTATGTTAACAATTTTCATTTATTTTCTTTTTGTAGTTTCCTTGTCACTCCTAAAATTTGTCATCTTCTCACTTACTTTCTTGAACATACTCATCATAGTTACAATATATAGATGACATGTGGGCCTGTTACTATTTTATTCCATTGTATTTTTGTTTGTTCTATTCCATTGTCATTTTTCTTTTGTTTTACAACTAATTCTTATATATTTAAGGTCTATTTTACTTTTTATGTGAGTGCTGGACTTTATGTTGAAAAACTATGGAAATAGTTTAAGGTCATAGATGACATTTTCCCCCAGAAAAGATTCACCTTTGCTTTTGGCAGGATGCTGGGCGTGGGAGTGTTACCTGAATCCAACCAGGAAATCAGCTATTTTGAACCTGTGAAGTCATTTTGAAATAGACTTTTGGCGAGTTTATTTCTACTTCGTCCTTCCTTCTTGGTTGAATTTCTTCTGTGTCATGACAAAAAGGCTGGAATATTTTCTTTTGGGATCCTTCTTCTTTGAGACCCTAAACTTCTGTTTTTATCTCCCTGTCTTTCCCTGTAGACTTACGAAAACCTTGTTCAGTTTCTCAAACTCTCAGCTGTTGCTTTTCAGTGGACAAATGCCTTGGGAAGGAATAAAGCATCAAATATTAGATTCATTTCTCTGAGGTTCTCCCCACTCCAAGATATTAACTCACAAGTCCTCACTGCCTTTGTAGCTATAAGGTGCCTTTGAATTTGTCCATGTCTTCTGGTTGTCAATGAGAGAGTTGGCCTAAACAAGTCAAAACCGCTTGACAGAAACAGAACTCTTTTTATTTTATTTTAAGCACAAAGAGAAGGATCAAAGGCAGAAAAACAGGGAGCTTATTTGTGGGCATGTATGGAAGTGGAAGCATTCATTGATGGGAATGTCATCTAATATGGCCAATTCTTGTAATGTTCGTAACACTTGAACCTCAGTTTCCCTGTCTTAAAGTTTAAAAATTATTTACCTGCTCTACTTTCTGCTGGGTTTGTGAAAGAATCAAATGAGATAACATGTGTGAAAGCACTATAAATTTTAGACTGACACTGAAATATAAAAATTTACTATTGATCTCTGCCTCCCAAAAGTCCCAGGTTTCCTAGACTGTCTATGAAAAATGGCAACCAAAATGGCAATAATGCTTACACGCAGGGACTTCCTCTGACAGGCAAAGCTTGCTTGATCACATAACTGTCATGAGTTTTGAGAAAAGCTTGGCCTTTTATTTTCTTATCTATAAAGCATATCTTGTTATTGCTTACATTTTATTCTCCAAAAGTAAATTTTAACCCTGCTATTGTTATTATACAATTTGCTACATTATACCTGCTGAGTGATTCCTTACTCAATTCAGTTTAAATGGAATGAAAGCCAAAATACTTTCCTTTTTTATTCATAGAATATTCACTTTAAAATTAAACTGAAGCAAGCATCAATCAGCAATGTGCTGAAAAGAAGACAGCAGATTCAAAACTATAGCTCATGATAGGCATTTAAACTGAGCTTAGGATACTTAGGACCAAATTAAGAAAACTGGCTGTTGGTAGTTATCAATGAGACGGCTTCTTTTGTAAAATTGTCACCAATGAAAATACTACTTTCTTTGATATCCTTGATTTATTTGCTCACTCTTTGTTCCAGACTAAAGGAAAAATATTATTCAGTTCACTATCATTGTCATTAGCTACCACTATTTACGATGTACTCTCTTCATACAGGGTACTTTGTTTGGTGCTGGGGCTTAAAAAATAACAAAAGATTCATTATCTGTCTTCAAAGGGCTTCAATATAGTTGGAGAGATAGGATATGTGCATAAATAAATATAAATGATACGTAAGGCATTAAAGACTAAATATTTGGTACAAGAGTGTGTTTGGTTGTCCTCAAAGGGCTTCAATATAGTTGGAGATATGTGCATAAATAAATATAAATGATACATAAGGCATTAAGGACTAAATATTTGGTACAAGAGTGTGTTTGGTTGGCGGTTAAAGAAATCTTAAACCAGGGACATCTGGGAAAGAGTCATAGAGGAGGTATAGTTTGAGCTGAGCTTTGAAGATGTTAGAAATTAGTTAAGTGGAAATGATGAAGGAGGGGGTTCCAGGCAGCTGGAAGAGCATGAGCAAAGGTCTCGTGATGCAGATCCACAGGATGCAATATAAGCTCCACAAAATGAAAACACTGGAAGATAAGCTCCAAGTGAGCAAGGCCTTGGTTTTGTTCATTGCCTTATCCCCAGCATCCAGGTCAGATCCTGGCACACAGGATATGCTCAGTAAATATTGGCTGATTGCGTGAGAGATCAGAGATAGTTCACCCATTGGTGTGGTATGGAATTCTTTGCAGGAAGAAATTCTCAAGGACAGAACAGGAGGTTGAATGTCTGGAGAACTGGATTCCTGTCTGAGAGTCGCAGGCATGTTCCCTGAAGGATCTTTTCCGTTGTCCTTCACAGCACATCAGTAGGTTTTTTCTCAGGTTGGAGTTGTTTGCATTACGCATGTGGAGAAGGAGGGCGGGCGGGGGGAATCACTCAATGAGCGAAACTTCCGACTGCATTGGAAGCTTTCTGAAGGGCAGTTCTCCAATCTCCACTCTTTCTCAGTTTTTGTGGCTATCATTTTGTATTGGGAATAGAGACTTTGTGCATGAGCTTTAGTGGGAACTAAAGTTTATAAATGAAATTCAGCTCAGTTAATGAAAGACCTTTCTTGAGTGTTTGACAAGTTGGAATTTGGAGAGAGCAAACTGCTAAGTCTGTGGCCCTCAAACTGATGGTTTGAACCTTTGAAAAACCAGTAGTGACTGAAACAGCTGACACAAATTCATTGAGAACACGTCACACTAACCTCACATCCTTTTGGGATGGGGTTGCCAGACTGATACAGGCAATACTCATCAGTGCTTACTTTAATTTAATTTTCTGCTGAACAGCTTGTGAACGTAAAGGGAAAAAGTATCTTGGGCATCAGTTTTACTCTGAACTGAACCTGGCACGGAGTTGCTCAGTGGGAGTAACCTAAAAGATTGGGTAAAACAATAGTGCTATTAAAGCTCACTTTTAGAGCCTAATGTCTAGGCAATAATGACAAGCTTTAGGGGTAACAACAACAACAACAACAAAAAAACAAAACCCAGAAAAGCCAAACTTTCCAAACCCATAAGATAGCTTAATGTTAGCTAGGCTTTTGACAAAGTTCTTTTCATTTCTAAGTTGCGGAGAGAAGATAATGAAGTTGAGTAAAGTCATAAGCAGTTGAAACACTGTGCTATACTGTAAGAATGTTGATTGGTGGCCAGGCTAGTCTATAACATGCCTCGGGATTCTGTCTTTGTGCCCTGTCCTGCTCTCCATGATATTCTATCAGTGATGTCAATAAAGATAAAGAAGCTAGCATGTTATATTTTTCATAAATCTGCAGCAAAAGGTTACATGTGGGAAGAGGCTTATAATTTAATAATATGTGATCCCTCCTTAGATTTAATTTTGTTGCTGTAAAAATAAGTTGGAACCGTATATCTATAAAACACAAATGTAGTGGCTCAGATGTTCTGGGTAGTTGCCATGTTCCCTACCCTTCTCAGAGAAATGTCACTGCAAACAATTTGTGCCATGTGTCCCTTCTACCTGGACTCCACAGATTGGTGCCTTACTCAAGGGGCAACTGGGTGACTCTTGGGAGAAATCTGCCCAGTGAGGGCGCTAATAGTAGACAATGACTAGGAAACTCAAATGGAGTCTTATTCTTAGAATATTCACCTTATAATTAAGTAGAAGCAAGCATCAATGAGCAGTATGCTCTGAATGCTGAAAAGAAGACATTTTAAAGGCAGCAGATTCAAAACTATAACTCACGATAGGCACTGAAACTGTACTTCACACCAAATTAAGAAAACTGGCTGTTGGTAGTTATTGATGAGATGGCTTCTTTTAGAAAATTGTTGGCAATGAAAATAATACTACTTCCTATAAGTATACTACTACTATTTCTGAATAGTATCTGACTCTCTTATAGGAAATTTTTATTGTACTTATTTATTTTTTTGAAGGCAAGGGTCTTGCTATGTGGCTTAGGTGGGACTTGAACTCCTGGCTTCAAGTGATTCTCCCTTCTCAGCCTCCTGAGTAGCCAGGACTACAGGTGTGTGTCACCATGCCTGGCTTGTTATGGGGAATGTTAATATGAAAACAGATGATCCACAGGCAGTGGCAGCACTTGTGAAGAGATCACAGACAGAAGGTGGTGAACATAAGTCCAGAAGAAGAAGGAGCATTGAGTCAGCACAATGACAATTCAAGAGAGGTGTTGAGAGAAGCACAGAGAAAGGGAGCCTAGAGGAGAGGTAAGGTAGATATTAGAGTTGCTGTTGGGACATGAAAATTGCCCTTGTGTCCTGAACAACTTTCCAGTTTCCTGAGGTCTGTGTCTTTTTTTTTTGAGACAGGGTCTTGCTCTGTTGCCCAGGCTGGAGGACAGTAGCTCAATCATGGTTCACTGCAGCCTTGACCTCCTGAGCTCAGGCAATCCTCCTTGCCTCAGCCTCCTGAGTAGCTAGGATTACAGGCGCACATCACCACACTTGGCTAATTTTTGTGTTTTTTGTAGAGACAGGTCTCACTATGTTGCTCAGGCTGGTCTTGAACTCCTGGGCTCAAGTGATCCATACACCTCAGCCTCACAAAGTGATGGGATTACAGGCATGAGCCAGTATGCCCAGTCGCCTTTATCTTTTATGTGTGATTTATTCTTCGTGTCTTTAGCAAAACATTGTGTTGCTTGAGATGACCCTAACATTTCTTAAAAATTTGAAAAAGCCCAACTAAGACTTCAAATAAAAAGGATGAGGTAGGGTTGTCAAATGACTTTTCTGGATTTTAGGGACAGTTTATATTAGGATTTATATCAAAGCCTCAAGCAAAGAGCCCTTGAGGAATTTGGTCCTTTTGGTGACAAAAGACATCAAAGTTGGTGCCTTATCAGGGAAGCTGTCCATCTGTTTCAATTCCCATAAAGCATTTACATTTCTTTATATACTTCACAAAAGTTTTCTATTTATTTTGACCGATTTGACAATCACTTAAAAAATATGTAAGTTTGACTTTGAATTCCCATTACCATTTAAAACCCGTGGTAACCAAAAAAGTTTTCAAACCAGCATATATCCTGTAAATTTTAATAGATTTCAGAGAAACTTCAGAGTTAGAGGTACATGTTCCTTTGAGTGAGGCTGACATTCTGCAGTACCACTAGATATGAGATATCTTTTTAGTATAATGATGGCTTATGCATCTATTTTCTTAACTTTAACAAAAGAAAATGGCATCATGCGGGGGAACCAGGGGTTTAAAGGAAGAGTTTTTTTTTTTTTATTTAGGCATTTTTTTCCTTAAGGCTGAAGAACATCTGTAGCTCCTTTGTCTTGGCTATATGAAAAGAGAGGAATGAGATTCAATCCTCTTCATCTTATTCTCTCCTTCTGATATTCCTCCTCCTTCATTCGTTGGCCCTAAAATGTTGAGCAATGGAAGAGAAAAAGGAAATAGAAAGCAAAAGGGAAGACACTAGATTAGAAATGTCAACTTCTTTAGTAATGAGATGAGATGAGGGCCCAGAACCACAGGTGGAGAGCTAGTCATGGAAATGGGCATAACAGTAGGAGGAACTCAATGTTATCACTCAGGAAGGGACAGAGATCTCAAGCCAGGTAAAACTGGAGCTGAGATGAACAATGTCATAGGTCAAAACCAGGCATGAAGTTCAGGTCAGAGAGCATATCCAAGGCAGAGTTTGAGCCATCACTATGGAGACAGACAGGTAAGAAGTTCACCTGCTTTAAGAAAGAAATTAAGGTTGTTTTAGGCAGGCCTTAGAAGGTCCTCAGGCATTAGAAGGCTGGTACAAAAAGGTACATTGCTGACACACTGAGGTTAGGATGAGATTTTTCTATCACTGATGGTCAAACAGGATTATTGGTCCACTAGTATACTAATAAGGGAAAAGAAAAGAGCTTAAAGAACTAAGCTTTTGTTATCAAGTATATTTCATCGTCAGTGATTCTTCTGTAATGATTTCATGATGGTATAAGGAGGATCTCTTTGCTGGCATTTCTTCATATGAATGTTCATTAAGTCCTTTTAGGTTTCCTATGACTACTTAAAACCTAAAAGGACTTAATGAACATTCATATGAAAAAATGCCAGCAATGTCTGCTGCTGCAGGATGTGTTGATCTCTGCTGAGGAGTTGGTGTCCAAAGTCCTCCTGCTGGTTAATAAAGTCTTATAAAACGTGGTGTCTTATCAGCAAATTGTCCATCTGCCTCAGGGTCTGTCTCCGGAAAACTGTGTCCCAAGTGTAAGATTCTGATTTTAGGTAATAGCCAAAGAATCTTGCAATGGGGACACAAAAGACACATTGGGGTTGCGGGTTGGAGAATGCATTAAGAAAGTGGGTTGCATTAGATAAATAGTCTAAAGTCATAGGAGTTCAGAGTTTAGAGAGTGAAGCAAGAGGGCAAGTCAAAGAATGGACAAATAGGAACAAGGAAATCAAAAGAGTCAAAGGATGGACAAGGCATTGCAGTCCCTGGCTGGACAGTCTAGGGAAAGGCCAGGAGCCTCACAAGCTATTCACTCACCATTCACCCATTCACTCACTTGATATTTGTTAAGTGACTTTTTAATGTTAGGCCTTTCAATGTTAGGACTTTTAAATGTTAGATAGAAAAGATGAGGGATATATCATAATGCACAAAACAGACATGGCCTCTTACATTATGGTGTTTATGGTCAGGTAGAACAGACACCACCAACATTGCCCCTAAGGAAATAAACTTCTTACCCAACCTGGAAGTCTGAAAACCTCCCTGCTGGGGCAGAACCAGGCCAGGGCTGGGAAGAGCCTTGACCAATTGACAGTTGGTGGGCTTCATTAAAGCATTGACTTGTGTTTTTAACAGTCATTTTAAATTTGCCCAAGGATTTGTGTGTGTGTGTATCAAACAGACTATTTATAGTTAGGTGATTTTAAAATTAATACCTATTTGGTCAACAGACAGGAAATTTCAGATAGACAGAAAAATTAAGAGATCTATTGTACAAAAAGAAGAGAGATATTTTTAGTTGCACTTTTAAATTTAGGCCTTGATTGACAATTTGGGGGAACTATCTTTCTCTTCTGTCATGTCTCTTATATAGGTAATATCTTCAAAATGCCTTTCTCATTTATAAAAACATCCAAAGTAGACTGCAATGTCTGTGTTAAAAAATATCAATCTACGTTTTTTTGCAGAACACACTAGACTTGTAATTCGTTACTTGCATAATCAGTTGTATACTGTCTATTTCTGCTACTAGATTATAAGCCCCAAGAGTGAAATATTGAACTATATTTTGTTCACTGAAGCATCTCACATGATAACCATAATGCCTACATATGAGATATTCAATAAATAGTGAACATATGTCTTCCTAAAATAAAATTAATTTAAACCAGTAGTTTATTAAAGTCACAAATTGGCAAACCTATTTTTCTTAAGGCCTTACATTTAACTTATAAAACTTTTTATTCTATCTATAATTTTAGTAAATACTTATATAAGAATATATATCTTTATGTAAGAATAGATATATTTTTGTGTACATTAATAATAGTCAATAAATTAATAATTTTAACAGGTTGACTTCCCCTAAACAATTAACCTCATTTATAAACCTAATTAATTTGTAGCTCTTAAACATCTTTGTGTAAATTACATTCAATTTTTCTGATTCTCTTAAATGCATCAAATGCTTCAGAGGGAAAACTCCCACACCCAGCAAACAACTCCTTCTAGCTTTGGAGAAGCTTTTGTAAATTAAATAACATGTTTATAAATGTCTTAAATCAAGTTTAAGTAAATGTTCGCACTGTTTACAAATGAACTTTCTTATACCTTTTACATGAAAAGTACAGGTAACTTCAATTTAAAATTATACATTGTTTCAATAAGAAAAAATAATACCTATAATTACAAAACATTTTAAAATTTGACAAAAATATTAATAACTAAGCTTTTATATATTTTATCATTGGTTAATTTTTATACATTCCTATGGCTTTAAAATCATATTTCTGACTAAAAAAAGCAGATTAAATGTATCATGTGGGCTAAGGTAATGAAGGTAAAAGCTAGGACCATGAGTTGGATACTAGCCATCAGAGATGTCAGTGGGATACTTATTTTATGTATAATTCAACTCAGTCACAGAAGAACCCATGGAATCCTCTCTTTTGATTGCAGACTTTTTGTGAAGTGAATGAAGAATACTCAAGTTTGTGCTATGGGTGTTGCTATGAACTGAATGTTTATGTCACCTCCAATTTAGATGTAGAAATCCTAACCCTCAAAGGGCTAGTATTTGGAGGTGGGGCCTTCAGGAGATGATTAGGACTGGGGGTGGAGCCTCCATGAATGAGAGTAGTGTCCATAAAAAGGAGGCCCCAGAGAGCTCCCTCACCCTTTTCACCGTTTAATGATACAGCGAGAAGAAACCATCTATGAAACAGAAAGGGGACCCTCACCAGACACCAAATCTGCTAACACCTTGATCTTGGACTTCCCAGACTTCAGAACTGTGAGCAATATATTTCTATTGTTTATAAGTCACTCAGTCTATGGCATTTTGTTATAGCAGCCCAAATGGACTAAGATAGATGTCTTTCAAGTTTTACCTTTATCCAATTTTTATCCTGTCTTTCAACATTTTGTTGCCTGTTTTGGACAGGAAAAAATTCTTGAACTCTTCCCACTCCTAATTGGGTGTTCTCGAATCTTTTTGCTGGATGATTAGAGGAGTTGTTGAACCTTGTACTTCACCATTCAAGTTGTATATTTTCCAGTTTGATTGGATTTTGGCATTCTTTAAAAAAAAATTTCTTGCATGGCTTTTAGCCACAATTCTATAGTCATTTATTGAGATATAGGAGATTAATCTGGTTAAAATAGGGGGTAGGTAAGAGCAAAAGTCAGGGCTCCTTCTTACAGAAAACGAAGCATAAGGCATTCTAGAGAACAGTTTTCAGCCACTCTGGGCCAATGAAATAAAAGTTCAGCCTGCAAGAGGAAAGCTGTCATGCTGTACCCCTTAATTCCCCAAGCTGAAGCCTTGGTCTTACTGATTGCATGCGCCATCAAGAACAGGAACCTGGTGAGCCACAGCATAAAGAGACCGTGGGTGTTGCCATCTCTTTACATTTCTGGGGATATTACCTTCTCTTTAAATTTCTGGGTAACAAGTATATCCGGCAGCATGGAATTGCAGACTACGGAAGAGGGATAAATAATGCAGATTCATTTAGCAAAAGCTGTTTACTGACTGTATTGTCTAAAGTTATGAATAATCCATTTGCTCACTTGCTGGACTGGCTTTCTCCTGCCTGAAGACCAGGAAAAAGGGAAAACCATAGTTTCCTATTGAGTGGGATGATTTGCTAGAGGAAGGAAACCCACCAGGGATAGTTCAATACCTAATCAGGGGGATTGAAAGGCAGTGATTTAATCAATCATCGTGAAGTTCCTTGGGAGAGGTCTGTGCAGGCTCATCTGAATGTGGGCTCCGGAACTCACTCGCCGTCCTCCGGGATGTGCATTTCCGCTGCCATGTAGCAGGCCCTAAAATGGGCATCAGCACTCACTGGATTTCCGGCGGAGGCTCAGTCAGGATGTCACATGCTGTAGAACAGCTGCAGAGGATGACAGTGGCAGCAGCTGACTGTGAATGCAGACCAGGGCTAAGATACTGGCTACACAGAGATTTTCATTACCAAGATATCTGGAGAGCCTTTTCTTGGACAAATTATGTAACCTTAGAGTCTATCATAGCCAGGCTGCTCATCTGAGACTTCAGACCCATGAGGCTAGTTATCTTATGTCCATGGCAAAGTCCAAGAAAGGGCCTATGACATCACAGAGATTTTGAATATCAATTATTCAAATTGATTATTTGAATATCAGTTGTTCTCAGTAATATTAGATTATTCCTGCCATGAGTCTTAAGACTCATCTTTTTCTTATCATTCCCAACAGCCTAACTCAGGCCCATATCATTTTATACTTGAGTTATGACAGTGCTTCCCTGTGTCTGCTCCCTGCTGTAGTCCATCTTGAGTCCCCTGTCAAGTTAATTTTTAGAAAACTCCACCTTTTATCACATCACATCACTACTCTGCTCTGGACCTTTTTTTTTTTTCTTTTTGAGATGGAGTTTCGCTCTTGTCACCCAGGCTGGAGTGCAGTGGTGCGACCTTGGCTGCAACCTCCATCTCCTGGGTTCAGGTGATTCTCCTGCCCCAGGCTCCCAAGTAGCTGGGACTATAGGTGTGTGCCACCATGCCCAGCTAATTTTTGTATTTTTAGTAGAGACAGGGTTTCACCATGTTGGCCAGGATGGTCTCGATCTCTTGACCTCATGATCCGCCCACCTTGGCCTCCCAAAGTGCTGGGATTACAGGCGCGAGCCACCACACCCAACCTCTGCTCTGGATCTTGTAGTAGCTGTCTGTTATTTAGTATCTAAACATTAAACTACTCTGGCTTTCCAGGACTTACAGTGTCTAGCCTTGCTTTCCTGCCCAGCATAATCTCAGTTGCTCTCTAGAGGGCTGGTCCTCTTCAGGGGGCTTGCCTCCTTGCTCGACCTCATGGATTCTAGGCTCCTTTCCAGAGCTTGTTTTGTTCCTTTTTGACCTCTTACCTCTTCCATGAAGTCTCTCCCCTCCAGGCCATGCCAGTTTGTTCATTCATCCATTCATTAAGTCTATTTAGCACCCTTCACATTCCATGCAGTGCCAGGCTGTGGGTACGTATTTGTAACCCCCTTGTCATCAAAGCTACTGCATATATATTTGTGCAATTTGTGCTCTCACCAATGTGCCTGGTTGAAGGGACCAGTAAAGTCTACCCTAAAAAAGGAAAAAAAATCTTTAGTACATTTATAATTGTATACTCTGCATTACTGAGTATATTCTTGAAGGAAAGAACTTCCATTCTGATCAGAGGATCCAGAGTACAGATTCCTGTTTAACATTTTACACATTCAGTGATTGGAAGAAGTTTTCACAGACAGGTTCTGTTTCTGTGCATTGCAAGCCTTGTTTATTCTCCACTGTCCACACACCCTTGTTGGACGGTTCATGTCACCATATGACCTCTTGACATGCCCCTTCATGACGCAATGCCAAATGAATCTTGCAATGGATGATAGAAGTACTCTTGAAAGTCATTCTTACACTTGGATGCCTAACAACTTAATTTTACCCCCAAATGTCTGTGAACTGCATAAATATATCCCACTAAACCCAAATTATATATATTCCCAACTCAACTTTGTTTTAGCTGGACCCCTTTGATTGCCCCCTAATAAGAATGGAAATGTGATGGAGGAAAAGTTGGTGTGGAAAGAGACAGCATTTTAAATCAATTACAATTAAAATATCTTATTTCTGAAAATTTTTACATATAGTCATGAAAGCCCATTGTTAGGGCTTTTCCCACATCCTTAGAAAGTGCTCATGTGACTGGGAGTGCTGGCTCATGCCTGTAATCCCAGCCCTTTGGGAGGCTGAGGCGAGCGGATCACTTGAGGTCAGGAGTTTGAGAACAGCCTGGCCAACATGGTGAAACCCCGTCTCTACTAAAAATACAAAAATTAGCTGGGTGTGGTGGTGGGCGCCTGTAAACCCAGCTACTTGGGAGGCTGAGGCAGGAGAATTGCTTGAACCTGGGAGGCGGAGGCTGCAGTGAGGCAAGATCGCGCCACTGCACTCAAGCCTGGGCAACAGAGCAAGACTCCATATCAAAAAAAAAAAACCAAAAAATAAAGAAAGAAAAAGTGCTCGTGCAAGTAAGGGGTGACACTCTTTGGCTTCATTAGCATCATGGTAAAGGTGCCACTGAATCCACTGGGGGTGAGGAAAGACTTCAACCCTCCTCAGCCTGCCCTGCCTCTCATGCTCCAAGGCTACCCCTTCCCCATTACTCTGAGAGCCTCTCTCCTTGCAGGCCTCTCATGAGCCCTGTAGCTGCAGTTCTCCTGCTTCCAGACCCTCCTGCTTCTCCCCCTTAGCTTTGGCCAGGTCATCGATTAAGACTGACTACTCCAGGGCAAATCTAGTCATATTTTCTCTCATCCTGGTCTTTGTACCCATTATAGTCTAGAAAGCAATCAAAAGGCTTATTTGGCTGGGATTTCTGAAGAGAATTTAATATTGGTGCTTGTTTCAGAGGAGGTACGAGTTAAAGGAACCTGCAAGGGGAGCTGAGGCACACGGGGAGGAATAACAGCAGAAATCTGTTACCTGGAAGAGAGCCTTCAGGCAAGGGCTTCCCTTGAGGCTGTTGTCATAGAGTGGAATTTCTCAACCTTGGTGACATTTTGGGTCGGATAATTCTTTGCTGTGGGGACTATCCTATGTGTGCATTGTAGGATCTTTAGCAGAATTCCTAGCTTCTCCCTACAACATGCCAGTAGCACACAGCCATCTAGCCATGATAGCCCAAAATATCTTCACACGTTGCCAACTGTCCCCAGGTAACAGGCCAAAATTCATGCCTGGTTGAGAACCATTGTCATAAAGAGATGGAACTGATTTCAGACCTAGAGGAATGGGTGGGGATGGTGAGGAGGAGGAAGAAGGAAATAACCCTGTGTCTCTCTTAGCCTGTCCTCTCAACTGTCTACTTGGCATTGCTGAACCCAAACAGAAGCTAGAGGATGAGTTTGTGTTCCCTTCAGGATGCTCCTTTATTTTACTTTGAGACTAAGCCCCAACAGGCAATTATAGTTGCAGCTCCCAAGCTGAAGCACAGAGTCACAGTGGCCACAAGCCATCCATCCACTCACTCATGACTGCTGAAGAAGATTGCCTCTGGCAGCACAGAGATTAGTTATTAAAGTTACTGCCAGGGACAGACCTGTGCCTCTTGTTTTCACCTGTTTTTGCTCCACTCTAATGCACAGCTTGCTTATTTCCTGTTATTTCTAATTTAACATCTTCATTCAGATCTCCCTGCTCACTTATCAGGAGAAGCACCTTGGCAAAGTCTACAGAAGCTGGAGGAATAATCATTGTACCAATACGCTTCTGGACTCCCAGGACTTCTTTCAAGAAAAATCCTATCACGGCCAAAGTTTCCTCTCTCATTTGTCCCTCTGTATTGCTCCCAGAGCCTTCTAGAGGAAGTATTGCCAAACCATCATTCTATTGATGTTATTTTGCACTCATGTTTTGTGTTTGGATGACACTTTGGTCACCCTGTTGACATCATGCACACAGCAGGCTATCAGGCAATATTTTGTTGATTGATTGATTGGATAGATCCTTAGCTATTTTGGGACAGGGTTTCTATATTTTGTTGAGGAGTTTATTTACAACAGTGCTTATTAAATTTTAATAAGTGCATAAATCACCTGAGACCTTGTTAGAATTTAGATTCCGTGTTTAGATATGGGGAGGGGCCCAAGTCTGCATTTCTAATAAGCTCTGGAATGCTGCTGCTGATGGTCTGCAGACCATATTGTGAGTAGCAAGGATCTAGGTGATAGCAAGATACATGGGCCTTTATTATATGAACAATTCTTTCAATAATACTTTTAACCTGTTGCAAAACTGGGTTTGGCATTGTAAGGGAGACTGATACATGCTTTTTATCCTAAAGACCCCATGCCACTGCATGGAAAGATAGAGGCTTTCTGGCTGTTATACTCCTCAAGAGATGCTTCTTTTTTGACTCAGTCTATTTCCCACATCACCAATGTGAGTCAACTTCTGTTGCCTTAGTGCTGCCATCCTCAGCTTTGCTCCACATGCAATAGTTTTTACCTTGATGCACAAGGTGAAAAAAAGGCATTTCTTGTCCTGAGCCTGGATAGAATTTGGCTATTACCTCTCTCTGGTATGGATGAATCATTTTGGTGACAGGGAAATAAGTTAAGCATGGCTGCTTTTCCACAAGGGGCCAGGTTTGGGTATGTGTATACATGTGCATACCTGTGGGCTGTGAACTCAATTTAGTTTTGCAATAAAGTTCCCTTCTAAGAACTATAGAACATTTTAATGCTTCCTAAATGCCACCCCAATGCAGCAGGGAAACATTACAGAGACTCTGTTATTATGGAAGCCGTCCTTGTTTACTTCAGAATTCTCACTCATGGCTCGTTGCTTTCCTCTTCTGGGAGACTCTGTTTTTGGTCAGCCAGTAACACTGATGGAGTGCTTATTGAGGTGACAGACCCCATGGAAGGGCTGGAATGGGTCCAAGTCTGAATAAATTATGGATTATTCCTAGATAGTCGTCTTACCAATGGGGCATTTCCAATGAACTGACTCAAATGCTTCCAAATGACTTAGATCCTGCTCTTGATATATGTAAAGGGTGGTGAAGAGAGGGGGTTAGCATGTAGAATGTTGGAACTTTCATTTAAAGGAAAGCTACTCGCCTTGGAAAGAAAACCCACCTTTTCCCTTTCCCCCTTCAGGCTAAAGGAGATTGTTATCACATCAAGTGATGTCTGTTGGGATAGGTGACTATATATTAAAATGATATGAATGAGATAAAAATCACCCTACAGCAGGAAAGGAAGGAACAAGACTTCATGTTCTGCTAATTCTATGTAAGTTAATTTAAAACAAAGGACAGAGGGAAAGTTCTAATCAGGCTTATCTGTGTCAGTGCCATTTGGGTTTCAAAGCAGGTAGAGCAGGTTTGAACTCTGGGAAAATAGAGGGCTTGTTGTTCTTGGATTCTGGGCAAGGAGGAAAGGCAGAGAGTGGGAGAAGCATTCAAACATTAAATGATAAAATATGGTTTTTATTTTAAAAAATACCCATATATGAGATTTTCAAGTATTTGCAAATTTTCAGATCTTCTTTCCCTGAAATTCAGTGAAATAAACAAATACAACCAAAAATAGAGAATACATTATTTACGACAGTGTTTCTCAACTTCAGTACTGTAGACATTTTGGGTCAGATAATTCTTGGTTGTGGGGACTGTTGTGTGCAATGTGGATGTTTAGCAGCATCTCTGGCCTCAACTCACCAGATACCAGTAGTGTATCCCCAACAATTATGACAACCTGAAACATCTCTAGACATTGCCGGATGTTCCCGGGGGTAGGGTCAGGGGAGCAAAATCTCCTCCTCCTCCAGTTGAGGACCACTGATCTGCACCAAATCCAGAGGGTAACCCCTGACCTAATACTGTAGGTTTTCACCTGGAGTCTTCATTCAGCTCTACTAACTTCTGGTGTCATTTTATTTATTTATTTATTTCTTTTTTTGAGACAAAGTCTTGCTGTATTGCCCAGGCTGGAGTGCAGTGCATGATCATGGCTCACTGCAGCCTTGACTTCCTGGGCTCAAGAGAGTCTCCCACTTCAGCTTCCCAAGTAGCCGGGACCAGAAGCATATGCCATCATGCCCAGCTAATTAAAAAAATTGTTTTTTGTAGAGATGGGGTCTTGCTATGTTTCCCAGGCTTGTCTTGAACTCCTGGGCTCAAGTAATCCTTCTACTTTGGCCTCCCAAAGTTCTGGGATTACAGGTGTGAGCCACTGCACCTAGCCAGCTCCACTAACATGGACACAAGACCTGTGCAGGGTTCAGTGGTGACACTTGTGACAGGCCCATTGCAGGTCTCCAGTGTGGAAAGTGGTGTCATCAGGCATTGCAGGAGAGACAGGTGTTCCTGCTTAGGCCACTTCCCCATCGTGGAGCAGCAGGGGCTGAAGGGGGCATGGGGCTTTCTGCCTTCTCTCCAGAGAGACCTGCTCCCCTCAAAGCAGGGAAACAGCTGGAAACTCAGACATGCCTGTGCTGTCTGTGTAAGGACAGACCACAGCTGAGCCAAGATGCAGGGCTTCAGGTTGAGAGGGAAAGTGCAAGGACAACTGGCTCCCTTAGTGCCAGATCATCTCCAGTTTAGTAATATGTACCAAGATTTAAAAATATTGGGCTACCCTTTAACCCAGCAATTCCACTTTTAGGAGCTTTCCTGAGAGCATATTTAGGTAAGTATGCAAAGATTGTATCTAAGAAGAATGTTTAAAATGTAAAAAGAACAAAACTGGTTCTACTACTGTTGGGGGATTGGCTAAATTATAGTAAATATAGATAATGGAATAAAATATACATATTGTATTACATGTTTTTCTATTTATGATTTAAAGAACTTGATGGTAAATGTCTATATATCTTTATCTGTGTCTATTTCTATATCTTATAATACTGACAAAATAAAATACCCTATTATGAGCCCACTTATTTAAAGTACATGCATATGTGTGCCTGGGTAAGTGTGTATTATGCATGTTCTTGTGGTCTGCATATGTGTGTGTGTGTATGTATGGGTGGGTAAATTTACATGGCAAAATATCTGGAAGGATGTTCCTCCAAAACTGAGTGTGATTATCACTATTTAATTTTCTTCTTTAGGCTTTACATTTAAGTGGCTCCATAGTGACTGTGCCTCATTTTTAAAATAAGAAAAAGAGCTATTTGTATTTTAGAAAATCAAACAAAAACAATGTGTCACATTTCTTGTTCAATCCTAGTTGAAATAATAGATTTCTCTCTAAGTTAAAAGTCATGGGGATGATCCTTATTTGCATTTATTTTTGGTCTCTGAGCCAATTGGAGCTCATTGTGATATTGCAGTTGCCACCTTTTCTCCATACTTCTCCAAGGAAGCTATGGCTTACCTTGAGATAGCTCCTGCTCCTTCACTTCTTAAATTCTGGATTTAAAAAGCCACTTAACCCAAGGAAATGAGTTCTGATATTATGGGGACATTGCCTGCTGTTTAGGATGTTTATCCAGATATCTCAGACTTCTAATTTTAGGATGTCTCCTGCAAACCGATTATCCTAATACTATATTTACCAAGCTACACAGAGCTTAAAGAGATTTTTCCATTTGGGGCATCTCTGCCCTTCATCACCGATGACCTTCCTATTTCAACAGGACCCTGTTACAGGTGATCACCACTTGCAAATTCAGCAAAAGCCAAAGTCAAAGAGTTGTGGGTTCGTCACTGTCAATGGTTTCTACTTAGAGAGGGGGAAACTTGTTCCATCTCTGCTGGAGTGCAGTGGCACAGTCTCGGTTCACTGCAACCTCTGCCTCCCAGGTTCAAGCGATTCTCCTGCCTCAGCCTCCTGAGTAGCTGGGATTACAGGCATGTGCCACCACGCCCAGCTAATTTTTATATTTTTAATAGAGTCGGGGTTTCACCATGTTGGCCAGGATGTTCTCAATCTCTTGACCTCATGATCTGCCCTCCTCGGCCTCCCAAAGTGCTGAGATTACAGGAGGGAGCCACTGTGCAATTTTATTATATTTTTAGAGACAGGATTTTACTGTTTCCCAGGCTGCAGTTCAGTAGCACAGTCATAGCTCGCTGTAACCTCAAACTGCTGAGCTCATGAGATACTCCCACCTCAGCTTCCCAAATATCAAGGACTACAGGCATATGCCATCATGCCTAGCTAATTAAAAAAATATATATATTTTTTGTAGTGGTGGAGGTCTTACTGTGTTGCCCAGGCTGGTCTTGAACTCCTGGCCACAAGCAATTCTCCTGCCTCAGCCTCCTGAGTCACCGGGATTACAGAGGTGAGCCACCACAGCCAGGTCTGGACCACACAATTTTGCTGCCACACACTTTCCTCCTCTGGATAAGAATGTTGTGATTTCAATAAGACAAGTGGAGGGATTGTGTCACAGGAACCATAGGGTTGAAGTGCGGGTCAGCCAGTGGCTTTGGTCTCATAGGAGCAACTCTGAGGGTACCTGCAGGTGAGCATTGTATACTTGATGATTTCACATGGTTGTCAGCTTCTCTTTGGTTCCAAAGTTATTGTTGTGTCCACTGGACTCATCAGTTTTTATTCTTTTCTGACATGTTGTACTTTTAACAGTTTCTGCTCAACATAGTACTTTTCAGAAAATTTTCCTTTTAGGTATTTCATTTGGATTTCTTATAGCAGAAGCTTTCTCTTTTAAGTTTTCCACTCTGAGGTTAACTTTAAGGACTATAATGAATGAATCTAACCTGAAGCCTCCTATTATTTAACAAAAAGTTCTGTAGAGATAAATTGGCTACATTTTGAACAAGTATGCAAGCAATAAGTGAACACTCCAATTGGGGAGTTAGTTTTCTATTTTATTGTTGCCTGAATGTGCATATTACCTATTCTGACTTTGGTATATGGAGCTTTGACTCTTTGGAGAAATGTTAGACCTTGCCTTGGTTGAAAGGAAAAATGTCCTCACCTATATTGGATAAAATGCCTCCACTTATATAGGATAGAAGATGAAAGCACTTTTGAAGAAGTTTGAAACATCCTGGGAATTTTTCACATTGCTCTCTGTCCTATGCGTTTCATTATCAAATTTGCAAATAAAAATCATTTGTACTATAACAGATCTAAACTCCTGATGTTCAGTATGCAGGAGAACCTAACTCAGTGAGGTAACAACAAACAGTAGGATCATCTGGACTTGTCTCTCCCTGGCCTCATTGCCCACCATCACCCCCTTTGCTCATGACACTGCATTCTCCCTGGTTTTCATCTTCTAGGTTGTAATTTAAATGCCCCTTCCTCGGTTAAGCAACCTCTCAATCTCTGGAAGACAGCAAGGATAGAAAGTCCTGTAGTTATGTGATCTCACAGGACTCTGGTAATCCTCCTTTGTATCTTTTATCAGAATAATAATTTTATGGTTATCTACATAATTAGTTGTTTAATATATGTCTTTTCCCTAGACTGTATACTCAAGGACCAACGCTGCCCATATTTCTACTCCTAAAGAAGAGAGTATGTATGACTCAGTGCAAATCCATTCCTAACACTAAGTGGGGTGGGGAGAGGATTGGAGAGGGAGAGAGAAAAAAGTTATATATTTCTCTGACGATGAGTAAGGTAGATCACCAGTTGTCACATGAATTAGGAGAATCTTTCAGGTAACAAGACAGTTCCAAATAGCCCTGAATAGAAATCTGTCTGCTTTGATTGCTTTAGCCTTACCTGATATGACCTGGGACATCTGAATGACAATGCTGTCAAGAGGGTGACAATGAGAATATGAAGCTGACAGCAGTAATAGCAAGGGGTCTCTCTGAGTCAAAGCTAAAAAGGAAGAGATTGACCTTGTATAGTGGCTATGTTCATTTCATCTTGGAGTGACTTTGATGCCTATTTCAATGACATACAGAATGGAAATAACTTCAGTAGAAGCTGGACTTTTACTCACTGTAATATCTTTTTTCCCCATTTTTTTGTTGCGGTAAAATACACACAACATGAAATTTACCATCTTAACTATTTTTAAGTGTTTCGTTCAGATGTATCAAATACTTTCATAATGTTGCACAACTATCACTACCATCCAACTCCAGAACTTTTTCATCTTGCAAAACTGAAATTCTGTATTCTTTAAACAACTTCCCATTTACTCTTCCTTCTGCCCATGTAATCACCATTCTACTTTCTGTCTCTATGATTTTGATAACTCTAAGTACCTTATATAAGTGGAGGGCTGCGTGTCGTGGCTCACACCTGTAATCCCAGCACTTTGGGAGGCCGAGGTGGGCGGATCATTAGGTCGGGAGTTTGAGACCAGCCTGGCCAACATGGTGAAACCCCATCTCTACCAGAAATACAAAAATTAGCTGGGCATGGTGGTGGTTGCCTGTAATCCCAGCTACTCGGGAGGCTGAGGCAGGAGAATCGTTTGAACCCTGGAGTCAGAGGTTGCAGTGAGCCAAGATCATGCCATTGCACTCCAGCCTGGGCGACAGGGTGAAATTCTGTCTCAAAAAAAAAAAAATAATAATAATAAGTGGAATCATACAGTATTTGTCTTTTTGTGACTGGCTTATTTCACTTAGCATGATATCCTCCAAGTTTATCCATGTTGTAGAATATGTCAGAATTTTCTTCATTTTTCAGGATGAATAATATTCCATTGCGTATGTATGTACGCTGTAGTTTGCTTAATCTGCTCATCATCAATGGTCACTTGAGTGGCCTTTTACCTTTTGGCTATTATGAATAATACTGTTACAAATACAGATGTACAAATATCTTTTTGAGATCCAGCTTTCGATTCTTTTGGGTATATACCCAGAAGTGGAATTGCTGAATCATATGGTAATTCTAAGTTTTTTGAGGAACCACCATACTGTTTTCTGTAGTGGTTTGATGTGGTTTGGGTCTGTGTCCCCACCCAAATCTCATCTTGAATTGTAATCTCCATATGTTGAGGGAGGGACCTGGTGGGAGGTAACTGGGTCATGGGGGGCAGTTTCCCCCATGCTGTTCTCCTGGTAGTGAGGGAATTCTTATGAGAGCTGATAGTTTTAAAAGTGTTTGGCAGTTCCCCCTTCACTCTCCGTCTCTCCTGCTGCCTTTTAAAGAAGTTGCCTGCTTCCCTTTAGCCTTCTACTATGATTGTAAGTTTCCTGAGGTCTCCTCCCACCAGGTGGAACTGTGAATCAATTAAACCTTTTTCGTTTATAAAGTACCCAGTCTCAGGTAGTATCTTTATAGCAGTGTGGGAACAGACTGATACGTGGATGTACCATTTTACATTTCCACCACCAGTGCACAGGGGTTCCAATTACTCCACATCCTCACATGTAATTTTCTATATTTTTTTGATAGTAGCTACCCTAATTGGTGTGACGTGGTATCTCATTGTAGTTTTGATTTGAATTTCCCTAATGATTAGTGATGTTGAGTGTACTCGTTCATTCTCACACTGCTATAAAGGACTACCCGAGACTGTAGTAATTTATAAACAAAAGAGGTTTAATTGACTCACAGTTCCACAGGCTGTACAGAAGGCATGGCTGAGAAAGACTCAGGAAACTTACAATCATGGCAAAATGGTAAAGGGAAAGCACACACATCTTCATGTGGCAGCAGGAGAGAGAGAGAGAGAGTGAAAGGGGAAGTGCTACACACTTTCTAACAACCAGATCTTGTGAGAACTCATTCACTATCATGAGTACAGCAAGGGGGAAGTCCACCCCCGTGATCCAATCACCCCCCTCCAGGTTCCTCCCCCAATATTGGGGATTACAATTCAACATGAGATTTGGGTGGGGACACAGAACCAAACCATATCATTGAGCATCTTTTCTTTGCTTATTGGCCACTTATATATCTTCTTTGAAGAAATGTCTATTTAAGTCCTTTGTCCATTTTTATTTTTTTGTGTATTTAGGCATTCTGTACATATCCTGGACACTTATATCCAGATACATGGTTTGCAAATATTTTCTCCTATTCTGTGGGTTGCCTTTTTACTGTTGATAGTATCTTTTGACGCACAGAATTTTGTAATTTTCTTATTTTTGAGTGTGAAACAATAATCATTTATAATTGTTATCTCTTATGATTTTGGTGATTGGGTTCAGCTAGGTGGTTCCCACTCAGAGGATCTCACCTGGCTGCCATGAGACAGGGATAATGCTGGAATCATCTTGAAGGCTTCTTCATTCACATGTTTGGCACTGGGACCAGGAAACTTCAAAGTGCTGGGGGTTGAAACAGCTAGGGCTCCTCTGACTCTCTATTTACCTTCATGTGGTCTCTGCAGCATGTTGGTTTCAGAGCAACTATACATATGCTCCAAAGACATATGTTCTGATTGAGAAAACTAGTTGAAGCTGTATCAACTTTTAAAAAAATATTTTCATTGGCGTATAATTGTTCATATTTATGGGGTACAATGTGATGTTTTGATACATGTATATATGGTGTAATGATCAAATCATGATAATTGACATACCTATCATCTTAAACTTTGTTTTGCTGTGAGAAAGTTCAAAATCTTCTTTTCTAACTATTTGAAATGGACAATTCATTATTGTTAGCTATAATCATCCTACTGTGCAGTAGAGTACCAGAGTATATTCTTCTTATATAACTGTAGTGTGTACCCCTTGATTATCTTCTCTCCTTCTTCCTCTTCTCACTGTTCTCCCCAGTTTCTGATAACCACTATTCTACTCTCAACTTCTATGTGATCAATTTATTTAGATTCCACATAGTGAGGTCATGTGGTATTTGTCTTTCTGCACTTGGCTTATTTCACTTGACATAATGTCCTCCAGTCTCATTCTTGTTATCACAAATGACAGGATTTCATCCTTTTTTATGGCTGAATAGCATTCCATTTGTATGTATACCACAATCAAAAAATCTACTAACCCATTGATGGGCATTTGGTTGATTCCATATCTTGGTTATTATGAATAGTGCTGCAATAAACCTGGGAGTACAGCTGTCTCTTCAACATACTGATTTCATTCTCTTTGGAATAGACCAAGTAGTGGAATTGCTGGATCATATGGCAGGTTTATTTTTAATTTTTTGAAAAAGCACCATACTGTTTTCCATAATGGCTATATTAACTTACATTCCTACAAATAGTTTATAAAAGCATTCTTTTTTCCACATTCTCACCAGCATTTGTTACTTTTTTGTCTTTTTGAAATGAGCCATTCTATTTGGGATGAAGTGATATCTCATTGTGGTTTTGATTTGCATTTCTCTGTGATTAGAAATGTAGAGCGTTTTTTCCATATGCCTGTTGGCCATTTATGTCTTCATTTGAGAAAAGTCTATTTAGGTTTTTGCCCATTTTTACATCGAATTATTTGTTTTTTTGGTATTGAATTGTGTGAGTTCCTCATAAGTTTTGGATATTAACCCCTTAACAGATGTATACTTTGCAAATATGTTCTCCTATTCTATAGGTTTTCTTTTCACTCCATTGACTGTTTCCTTTGCTGTGCAGAAACTTTTTAGTGTGACGTGGTTCTGTTTATTTGTTTTTGTTGCTTGGCTTTTAAGGTCTTGTCTAGAAATCCTTGCACAGACTTTTGTCAGGTAGCATTTCCCCTATGTTTTCTTCTAGTAGTTTCATAGTTTTGGGTCATATATTTAAGTATTTATATGATTTTGAGTTGATTTTTTGTATATGGTAAGACAGGGGGTCTAGTTTTATTTTTATACATGTGGATATTCAGTTTTCCCTTCAACATTTATTGAAGAGAGTTTCTTTTCCCCATTGTGTGTTCTTGGCGCCTTTGTCAAAAATCAGTTGGCAACTGGGCATGGTGGCTCACTGCTGTAATTCCAGCACTTTGGGAGGCCAAGGCAGGAGGACCGCTTGAGCTCAGGAGTTTGAGACCAGCATGGGCAACCTAGTGAGACCTCCTCTCTTACAAAAATAAAAAAATATATAGCTGGGCCTGGTAGCATGTGCCGGGAGTCTCAATTACTTGCAAGACTGAGGTGGGAGGATTGCTTGAGCCTGGGAGATTGAGGCTGCAGCGAGCTATGATATAGCCATTGCACGCCAGCCTGTGGGAACAAAGCAAGACACTGTCTCCTAAAACAAAAACAGAAAAAAACAAAAAGACCAATTGGCTATCAATGTGTGGGTTTATTTCTGGGCTCTCTATTTTGTTCCATTGGTCTATGTGTCTGTTTTTATGCTAATACCATACTATTTGGTCACTACAGGTTTGTAGTATGTTTTCAAATCAAATAGTGTGATGCATCCAGCTTTATTATTTTTTTTTTGCTTAAGGTTGCTTTGGCTATTCCGAGTCTTTGGTAGTTCCCGTGTAAATTTTAGAATTGCTTTCTGTTTCTGTGAAAAATGACATTGGAATTTTGATAGGGATTGCATAGAATCTGTAGATTGCTTTGGGTAGTATGGCCATTTTTATAGTATTCTTCTAATTTATGAACATAGAATACCTTTCCATTTATTTGTATCCTATTCAATTTATTTCTTCAGTGTTTTAGAAGTTTTAGTGTAGATAACTTTCACCTCCTTGGTTAGATTTGTTCCTACTTTCTTTTTTTGTAGCTGTCGTAAGTGAGATTGTTTTCTTGATTTCTTTTTCAGATAGTTTACTATTGATGCATAGAAATGCTACTGGTTTCTACATGTTGATTTTGTACCCTGCCACTTTTCTGTATTAATTCTTTTTTTTTATTGTCTTATCATTATTTTTATTAGTTATAATTGTCATGTAAAATAGCTACAATTATACAAATCAGTATTTTTTTTTGAAATGTGATGATTTTAAGCAATTCTAAGGGCCACATTTTCTTTTTTTTTTTTCTTTTTTATTATTATTATTATTATTATTATTATACTTTAGGCTCTATGGTACATGTGCGCAACGTGCAGGTAAGTTGCGTATGTATACATGTACCATGCTGGTGCGCTGCACCCACCAACTCGTCATCTAGCATTAGGTATATCTCCCAATGCTATCCCTCCCCCCTCCCCCCACCCCACAACAGTCCCCGAAGTGTGATGTTCCCCTTCCTGTGTCCATGTGTTCTCATTGTTCAGTTCCCACCTATGAGTGAGAATATGCGGTGTTTGGTTTTTTGTTCTTGCGATAGTTTACTGAGAATGATGATTTCCAATTTCATCCATGTCCCTACAAAGGACATGAACTCATCATTTTTTATGGCTGCATAGTATTCCATGGTGTATATGTGCCACATTTTCTTAATCCAGTCTATGATTGTTGGACATTTGGGTTGGTTCCAAGTCTTTGCTATTGTGAATAATGCCGCAATAAACATACGTGTGCATGTGTCTTTATAGCAGCATGATTTATAGTCCTTTGGGTATATACCCAGTAATGGGATGGCTGGGTCAAATGGAATTTCTAGTTCTAGATCCCTGAGGAATCGCCACACTGACTTCCACAAGGGTTGAACTAGTTTACAGTCCCACCAACAGTGTAAAAGTGTTCCTATTTCTCCACATCCTCTCCAGCACCTGTTGTTTCCTGACTTTTTAATGATCGCCATTCTAACTGGTGTGAGATGGTATCTCATTGTGGTTTTGATTTGCATTTTTCTGATGGCCAGTGATGGTGAGCATTTTTTCATGTGTTTTTTGGCTGCATAAATGTCTTCTTTTGAGAAGTGTCTGTTCATATCCTTCGCCCACTTTTTGATGGGGTTGTTTGTTTTTTTCTTGTAAATTTGTTGGAGTTCATTGTAGATTCTGGATATTAGCCCTTTGTCAGATGAGTAGGTTGCGAAAATTTTCTCCCATTTTGTAGGTTGCCTGTTCACTCTGATGGTAGTTTCCTTTGCTGTGCAGAAGCTCTTTAGTTTAATTAGATCCCATTTGTCAATTTTGGCTTTTGTTGCCATTGCTTTTGGTGTTTTAGACATGAAGTCCTTGCCCATGCCTATGTCCTGAATGGTAATGCCTAGGTTTTCTTCTAGGGTTTTTATGGTTTTAGGTCTAACATTTAAGTCTTTAATCCATCTTGAATTGATTTTTGTATAAGGTGTAAGGAAGGGATCCAGTTTCAGCTTTCTCCATATGGCTAGCCAGTTTTCCCAGCACCATTTATTAAATAGGGAATCCTTTCCCCATTTCTTGTTTTTGTCAGGTTTGTCAAAGATCAGATAGTTGTAGATATGTGGCATTATTTCTGCCAGCTCTGTTCTGTTCCATTGATCTATATCTCTGTTTTGGTACCAGTACCATGCTGTTTTGGTTACTGTAGCCTTGTAGTATAGTTTGAAGTCAGGTAGTGTGATGCCTCCAGCTTTGTTCTTTTGGCTTAGGATTGACTTGGCGATGCAGGCTCTTTTTCGGTTCCATATGAACTTTAAAGTAGTTTTTTCCAATTCTGTGAAGAAAGTCATTGGTAACTTGATGGGGATGGCATTGAATCTGTAAATTATCTTGGGAAGGATGGCCATTTTCATGATATTGATTCTTCCTACCCATGAGCATGGAATGTTCTTCCATTTGTTTATATCCTCTTTTATTTCCTTGAGCAGTGGTTTGTAGTTCTCCTTGAAGAGGTCCTTCACATCCCTTGTAAGTTGGATTCCTAGGTATTTTATTCTCTTTGAAGCAATTGTGAATGGGAGTTCACTCATGATTTGGCTCTCTGTTTGTTTGTTATTGATGTATAAGAATGCTTGTGATTTTTGTACATTGATTTTGTATCCTGAGACTTTGCTGAAGTTGCTTATCAGCTTAAGGAGATTTTGGGCTGAAAGAGGGAAGAATCAAATAGATGCAATAAAAAATGATAAAGGGGATATCACCACCGATCCCACAGAAATACAAACTACCATCAGAGAATATTACAAACACCTCTACGCAAATAAACTAGAAAATCTAGAAGAAATGGATAAATTCCTCAACACATACACCCTCCCAAGACTAAACCAGGAAGAAGTTGAATCTCTGAATAGACCAATAACAGGAGCTGAAGTTATGGCAATAATCAATAGCTTACCAACCAAAAAAAGTCCAGGACCAGATGGGTTCACAGCCGAATTCTACTAGAGGTACAAGGAGGAGCTGGTACCATTCCTTCTGAAACTATTCCAATCAATAGAAAAAGAGGGAATCCTCCCTAACTCATTTTATGGGGCCAGCATCATCCTGATACCAAAGCCTGGCAGAGACACAACAAAAAAAGAGAATTTTAGACCAATATCCTTGATGAACATTGATGCAAAAATCCTCAATAAAATACTGGCAAACAGAATCCAGCAGCACATCAAAAAGCTTATCCACCATGATCAAGTGGGCTTCATCCCTGGGATGCAAGGCTGGTTCAATATACGCAAATCAATAAATGTAATCCAGCATATAAACAGAACCAAAGACAAAAACCATATGATTATCTCAATAGATGCAGAAAAGGCCTTTGACAAAATTCAACAACCCTTCATGCTAAAAACTCTCAATAAATTAGGTATTGATGGGACGTATCTCAAAATAATAAGAGCTATTTATGACAAACCCACAGCCAATATCATACTGAATGGGCAAAAACTGGAAGCATTCCCTTTGAAAACTGGCACAAGACAGGGATGCCCTCTCTCACCACTTCTATTCAACATAGTGTTGGAAGTTCTGGCCAAGGCAATTAGGCAGGAGAAGGAAATCAAGGGTATTCAATTAGGAAAAGAGGAAGTCAAATTGTCCCTGTTTTCTGTATTAATTCTAACAGTTTTCTTGTTGGAGTCTTTAGGGTTTTTTATATATAATGTCATGTTGTCTACAAAGAGGTGCAATTTGACTTTCTTCTTTCTAATTTGAATGCTTTTCATTTTTTCCTAATTGCTTTGGCTAGGACTTCCAGAACTATCTTGAATAGTAGTGGTGAAAGTGGGCAACCTTATTATGTTCCAGATCTTAAAGGAAAAACTTTCAACTTTTCCCCATTCAGTATGATGTTGGCTATGGGCTTATCATATATGACCTTTATTTTGGTGAGGTATGTTTTTTCTATATCTAACTGGTTGAGAGTTTTTATTAGGAAATACTGCCAAATTTTGTCAGATGCTTTTACTGCATCCATTGAAATGGTCATATGGATTTTATCCTTTATTCTGTTATTGTGATCTATCACATTTATTGATTTGCTTATGTGAAACTATCCTTGCATTCTCGAGATGAATCCCACTTGATCATGATGAATGATCTTTTTAATGTGCTATTGAATTCTGATTGCAAGTATTTTGTTGAGGATTTTTGAATCCATGTTCATTAGAATCATTGTCCTGTAATTTTCTGTTTTGTTGTATCCTTGTTTGGTTTTATAATCAAGGTAATACTGTAATTTTCATGAAGTCGAATTTCCCTATTTTTTCTTTTGTTGCCTATGCCTTTGGTGTCATATCAAAAAAATTGTTGCCAGATCCAATGTCATGAAGCTTTTTCTTCATGTTTTCTTCTAAGAGTTTCATAACTTCAGGTCTTAAATTTAGGTCTTTGATGTATTTTGAGTTAATGTTTTTGTTTGTATTAAGTCAGAGTCTAACTTCATTCTTTTTCATGTGAATATCCAATTTTCCCAACACCATTTGTTGAAAAGAGTGTCCTTTTCCCCACTGAATGAACTTGGCACCTTGTCAAAGTAATTCAACCCTGTATTTGAGGGCTTATTTCTGAGCTATCTTTTCTATTGTGTGTAAGTCTGTCTTTATTCTAATACCACAATGTTTGATTATTATAGCTTTGTATAAGTGTCAAAATGGAGAAATGTTAATATGAGCCCTCTAGTTTGTTTTTTTTTTAAACCAAAATTGTTTTGATTATTCAGATTCATTGAGACTTCATATGAATTTTAGGATGGGATTTTCTATTTCTGCAAAACACATCACTGAGATTTTGATAGATATGGCATTGAATCTGTAGGTTGCTTTGGGTTATATTGGCATCTTAATAATAGTAAGTCTTACAGTCCATGAACATGAAATGCATTTCTATTCATTTATGTCTTCTGTTTCTTTCAGTAATATGTTATAGTTTTCATTGTTCAAGTCTTTCACCTCCATGGTTAAGTTAATTCCTTAGAATTTTTTAATGCTATTTTAAATGGAATTATTTTCCTAATTTCCTTTTCAGATTGTTTATTTTTAGGGTATAGAAATCCAACTGATTTTTATCTGTTCACTTTGTATACTGCTACTGTAATGAATTCATTTATTTCTAACAGTATTTTTGTGGAATCTTTAGGTTTTCCTACATATAAGATCATATTATCTGCAAACGGAGATAATTTTACTTATTCCTTTCCAGTTTTGATGTCTTTCATTTCTTTCTCTTGCCTAATTTATCAGGCTAGAATTTCCAGTACTATGTTGAATAAGTGGCAAAAGTGAGCATCCGTGCCTTGTTGCTAATCTTAGAAGAAAAGCTTTCAATTTTTCACCATTTAGTATATTTGTTGTCAGTTTTTCATAGATGGCTTTTATTATGTTGAAGTAGTTTCTTTCCATTCCTTGCTTGTTGAGCCTTTTTATCTTGAAAAGGTGAATTTTGTCAATTTTTTGCATCGATTGAGATTATCATGTGTTTTTTTCACTTCATTCTGTTAATGTGGTGTATTACATTGATTGATTTTCACATAATGAATCATTCTTATGTTCTGGGAATAAATTACACCTGGTCATGGTGTATAATACTTTTAATAGGCTACTGAATTTGGTTTGCTAGTATTTTGTTGAGGAGTTTTGCATCAATGTTTATAAGGGATATTGATCTGTTTTTTTTTCATAGTATTTTTGTGTGGTTTCCATGTCAGGATAGTGCTCATCTTATAGAGTGAGTAAGGAAGTGTTCCTTCGTCAAGTTTTTAGAAAAGTTTAAAAGGATTTGTGTTAGTTCTTGGTGGAATTTATCAGTGAAGCCATCAAATTCAGGGTCCAGAGTTTTTCTTTGTTAAGAGATTCTTGATTACTGATTCAATCTTCTTACTAATTATAGGGCTATTCAGATTGATGCAAAAATCCTCCACAATATTTCTTTTTTACTAATTTAGTCTTGGTAAGTTTTATGTTTCTAGGAATTTGTTCATTTCATCTAGGTTATCCAATTTGTTGGCATGTAATTGTTCATTGTACTCTCTAATAATGCTTTTTATTTTAATAGAATTGGCAGTAGTCCCCACTTTCATTTCCAACATTAGTAGCTTGAGTCTTCTCTTTTTTTAGGAATTCCATCTAGGTTTGTCACTTTTGTTGATCTCTTCAAGAACAAACTTTTGTTTCATTGGTTTGCTTTATTGTCTTTCTGTTCTCTATTTAATTTATCTCTATTCTAAACTCTATTATTCTTTTCCTTCTGCTAGCTTTGGGTTTAGTTTGTTCTTCTCTTTTTTAGTTTCATAAGTTGCAAAGTTAGGCTATTGATTTTAAATCTGGTTTTCTTAATGTAAGCATGTATAGCCATAAATTTCCTCCTTACTGCTTACACTACATCCCATAAGTTTTGGTATGTAGTGTTTTTATTTTCATTTGTCTCTAAATATTTTCTATATTCCTTTGTGATTTCTTCTCTGATTCATTTGTTGTTTAAGAATGTGTTGTTTAATTTCAACAGATTTGTAATTTTTCCCATTTTTCTTCTGTTATTGATTCCTATCTTCATGCACTTGTGGTCAGAGAAGGTGCTTTGTATGATATTCATCTTTTTAAATGTATTGAGACTTAATTTGTGGCCTAACCTCTGTTCTACCCTGGAAGGTGTCCCTTGTGAACTTGGGAGGAATATGTATGCTGTTGTTGCTGGGTAGAGTATTCTATACATGTCAGTTAGATCTAGTTGGTTTATTGTGTGGTTAAATTCTCTGTTCCCTTGCTTTTCTTCTGTCTGGTTGTTCTCATTATTAAGAATGGAGTATTGAAGTTTCCAACTATTATTATTATAGAACTGTCTATTTCTTCCTTTGATCCTGTCAGTTTTTGCTTTATATAGTTTGATGATTTGTCATTATGTATGTAAATGTTTATTCTTGTTCTATCTTCTTGCTATATTGAAATTCATTATTAGATGATGACTTTGTCTCTTGTAATTTTTTTGATTAAAAGTCATTTTTTTCTGATATTAATATAACCATCCCTGCTCTCTTTTCGTTACTGTTTTAGTTCATTTTCTGCTGCTACGAAAGAATACCACAGACTGGTTACTTTTTAAATAATAATATTTTATTTTGCTTATGGTTATGGAGCTGGGAAGTCCAAGAGTAAGGTACTGGCATCTGGCAAGGGTCAGTATCCTTGTATTATCCTATGGTGGAAGGTAGAAGGCAGAAAGACAAGTCAGCACATGAAACAGGGGAAATCAAGCCAAACTCATTCTTTTATCAGGAGCTGTCTCCCACAGTCACTAATCCACTCCCACAATAACAGCATTACTCTATTCATGAGGGCTGAGCCCTTATGATCTAATCTCTTCTTAAAGGTCCCACTTCTTTTTTTTCCTTCAACTTTTATTTTGTTTCAGGGTACATGTGCAGGATGTGCAGGTTTGTTGCATAGGTGAGTGTGTGCAGTGGTGGTTTTCTGCACAGATGAACCCATTAGCTATGTATTAAGCTCAGCATCCATTAGCTATGCTTCCTGATGCTCTCCCTCCCTGACCCTCCCTGATGGGTCCCAGTGTATGTTGTTCCCCCCAATATGTCCATGTGTTCTCATCGTTCAGCTCTCCTTTGTATGAGAGAACATGTGGTGTTTGATTTTCTGTTCCTGCATTTGCTTGCTGAGGATAGCAGCTTCCAGCTCCATCCATGTCCCTGGAAAGGACATGATCTCATTCCTTTTTATGGCTGCATAGTACTCCATGGCATATATGTACCACATTTAATTTATACAGTCTATCATTGATGGGCATTTGGATTGATTCCATGTCTTTGCTATTGTGAATAGTGCTGCAATGAGCATACGTGTGCATGTATCTTTTTTTTTTTTTTGAGATGGAGTCTCACTCTTGTCACCCAGGCTGGAGTACAATGGTGTGATGTTGGCTCACTGCAACCTCTGCCTCCTGGGTTCAAGCTATTCTCCTGCCTCAGCCTCCTGAGTAGCTGGGATTACAGGTGCCCACCTACCACACCTGGCTAATTTTTGTACTTTTAGTACAGATAGGGTTTCGCCATATTGGCCAGGATGGTCTCGAACTCCTGACCTCAGGTGATCCACCTGCCTTGGCCTCCCAAAGTGCTGGGATTACAGGCATGAGCCACCGTCCCTGGCCACATGTATCTTTATAATAGAATGATTTCTATTCCTTTGGGTATATACCCAGTAATGGGATTGCTGGGTCAAATGGTATTTCTGCCTCTAGATTTTTGAGGAATTGCCAGACTGTCTTCCACAATGGTTGAACTAATTTACATTCCCATCAACAGTGTAAAAGCATTCCTTTTCTCCTCAACCTTGCCAGCATCTGTTATTTCTTGACTTTTTAATAATCACCATTCTGACTGGCATGAGATGGCATCTCATTGTGGTTTTGATTTGCATTTCTCTAATGATCAGTGATGTTGAGCTTATTTTCATATGTTTGTTGGCTGCATGGGTGTCTTCTTTTGAAAAGTGTCTGTTCGTGTCTTTTGCCCACTTTTTAATGGAGTTGCTTGTTTTTTTTTCTTGTAAATTTTTTAAGTTCCTCGCAGACTCTGGATATTACACCTTTGTCAGATGGATAGATTGCAAAATTTTTCTCCCATTCTGTAGGTTGGTTGTCTGTTCACTCTGATGATAGTTTCTTTTGCTGTGCAGAAGCTCTTTAGTTTAATTAGATCACATTTGTCAATTTTTGCTTTTGTTGCAATTGCTTTCAGCATTTTTTATCATAAAATCTTTTCTCCATGCTTGTGTCCTCAGTGGTATTGCTTAGATTTTCTTCTAGGGTTTTTATAGTTTTGGGTTTTTACATGTAAGTCTCTAATCCATCTTGAGTTAATTTTTGCATAAGGTCCAAGGAAGGGGTCCACTTTCAACTTTCTGCATATGACTAACCAGTTCTCCCAGCCCCATTTATTAAATAGGGAGTCCTTTCCCCATTGCTTGCTTTTGTCAGGTTTGTCAAAGATAAGATGGTTGTAGATGTGCAGTCTTATTTCTGAGTTCTCTATTCTGTGCCATTGGTCTATGTGTCGGTTTTTATACCAGTACCATGCTGTTTTGGTTACTGTAGACTTGTAGTATAGTTTGAAGTCAGGTAGTGTGATGCCTCTAGCTTTGGTCTTTTTGCTTAGCATTGTCTTGGCTATTCAGGCTCTTTTTTCGTTCCATATTAATTTTAAAATAGTTTTTTTTTGTAATTCTGTGAAGAATGTCAATGGCAGTTTAATGGGATAGCATTGAATGTATAAATTACTTTAAGCAGTGTGGCCATTTTCATGATATTGATTCTTCCTATCCATGAGCATGGAGAGTTTTTCTGTTTGCGTTCTCTCTGATTTCCTTGAATAGTGGTTCGTAGTTCTTGAAGAGGTCCTTCACTTCCCTTGTTGGCTCTAATCCTAGGTATTTTATTGCTTTTGTAGCAATTGAAGGCCCCACATCTTAATACCGTCACAATGCCAATTAAATTTAAACATGAGTTTTTGGAGAGGATGTTCAAACATAGCAGTTACTATTTGCAAGGAATATTGTAATCTATCCTTTCACTTTTAATTTATTTGTGTCTTTGGATCTCAATTAAGTCTTGTAGACAGTATATAGGTGGATAATGGTTATTTTTTCATTCTGTCATTCTCTGTCTTTTGATGGAGAGTTTAATTCGTTTAAATTTAAAGTAGTTCATAATAAGGAGGAACTTATGCTATCTTGCTATTTGCTTCCAATATGCCTTATAGCTTTTTTGGCCCCTCATTTTTCACATTTCTGTTTTCTTCTCTGTGTAGTTGATTTTTAATAGTGAGTTTATTTTTTATTTTTTGAGACAGAGTCATGCTTTGTTACCTAGGCTGGGGTGTGGTGGTGTGATCCTAGCTCACTGCAGCCTTGAACTCCTAAGCTCAACTGATCCTTCCACCTCAGCATCCCAAGTAGCTAGGACTACAGGTGCATGCCACCACACCTAGCTAATTAAATACATATATATGTAGTTACAGGGCCTTGCTATATTGCCCAGGCTAGTCTGGAACGCTTGGACTCAAATGATCCTTCCACCTTGGCCCTCCAAACTAATGGTATGTTATTGGCATGTGCTGCTGCACCTGTCCTAGTGAGACATTAAAATTACTTTCTTATTTTCTTTTTTTTGGGGTATATTCTGTAGTTGTTTTATTTGTGGTTATTATGGGTATTACATTTCACATCCTAAAGTTATAACATTTTAATTTGAATTTATACAGCTTAATTTCATTAATATGCAAAAGCTCTGCTACTTTACAGCTTTATCTTCAAGTGTTTTGATTGTTGATGTCATAAAATTACATTTCATACATTGTAGCATAAAAATAGAAAATATAAGCTAATAATTTTTTGAAGTACATTCATCTCTAACATTATGTAAAAAACAAAATATAGACTTACAAACCAACGTTACAGTAATACTAGCTTTTAGACTTACAATTGTTTGAAAAATGTGTTGGTCTCTTAAGTCATATAGAGAACAAAAAGTGGGGTTACAAACTATTGTTAAAATGATACTAGATTTTACAATTGCCCATATATTTATCATTATTGATTAAAGTATCTTATATGGCTTTCAGTTATTGTCTAGTGCTCTTTCATTTCCTCCTGAAGAGTTCCCTTGAGCATTTCTTGCAGGACAGGTCTAATAATAATGAACTCCTTTAGCTGAAGTTTGTCTGTGAATATTTTTATTGCTCCCTGACTTTTGAAGGACAGTTTATTGGATACAGAATTCTTGGTTGATAGTTTTTTCTTATAGCACTTTGAATATATTGGTCCAATGCCTTCTGGTGAGCAAATTTTGTGATGAGAAATCTGATAATCTTATTGAAGATCCCTTATATATGATTAGTTGCTTCTCTCTTGTGGATTTTAAGATTCCTTCTTTATCTTTCTGAAGTTTAATTACAATGTGTCTCAGTGTGAGTTTCTTTGAGTTCATCTTAGTTAGAGTTTATTGAGCTTCTTGAATGCTTATATTCATGCCTTCCATCAAATCTGGGAAGTTTTCAGTCATTACCTCTTCAAATATTCTGTCTGTCATGTTCTGCCTCTATTATTCTACTGGAATTCCCATACTGCATACATTGGTCTGCTTGATGGTGTCCCACAGGTCTCTTAGGCTCTCTGTTTATTGTTGTTCAATCTTCATTGTCTCTGTTCTTTAGACACATTTATTTTCAGTATTCTATCTTCAGTTCACGGATTCTTTTTTCCAGCTCATCTCTGCTTTTGAATACTTCTGGTAAATTTTTAAATTTAGTTATTCTATTTTTCAGTTCCAGAATTTCCTTTTGGTTTCCTTGTTAGGTTTTCCATTTCTTTATGGATATTTTCGTTTTGTTCAGACATCATTTTCTTGTCTTTTTTTTTTTTACATCTTTCTTTGGTTCTTTGAGAATTTTAAGATAGTTTTAGAGTCTGTCTAGCAGATCTGCCATCAGGGAAAGGGCATTGTTCCTAAATCCCCTATAGGTTACTTCAGCCAGTGGTGTAGGAGGTTGCAAACAATGGGGAGAGATGCAATAACAATGGTTACTTACCCCTTTGTCTGCACCTATGTTATCAGAAGCAGCAATCGGTGATATTTGTAAGGAAAGTGCTTTTTTGCCCACCTGGTTCCCGTAAGCTGTGTGCAAGCTGCTCCTGGAAGGTGTGCACAGCTGTCTGCCATTGGACTGGGAGTGGAGGATAGGTAGCTGCAGCTGTGCAAAGAGTGGAAATTGACTAAAATTAACTGTAATTTACTATCCAAACCTTCTGCTGGAAGTTAAAAGCCTTCAGTAGACTCCAGAGTTCCATATAGTTATATCAGACAGATTCTGTTAGTGCAATTATTGTCTAGGTGGAGATGATAGATTCCTGGTGCTTTCTACTCCGCTATCTTCCTGGAATCCTCTTGAAATATCTCTTTAAGAGATAAAGGCCCTGCTGAGATCTGGTTGTCCAGATCTTGCTAACCATTAACTGAAGCAGATAAATACACCATAGGTTTTTTTTTTCTCCACTTTTTTTAGGTTTCCTAAGAACAGATGGTGGTTTATAGCTATGAATAGAAGGAAAGTATTTAGGCTGACCACAGTGGCTCACGCCTGTAATCCCAGCACTTTGGGAGGCTGAGGTGGGCAGATCACTTGAACTGAGGAGTTCAAGACCAGCCTGGGCAACATGGCAAAACCCTGTCTCTACAAAAAATAGAAAAATTAGCCAGGTGTTGTGGTGCATGCCTTTAGTCCCAGCTACTTGAGGGGCTGAGATAGGAGGATAGTTTGAGTCCGGGGGTTGAGGCTGCAGTGGGCCATGATCATGCCACTGCACTCCAGCCTGGGCAACAGAGTGAGATTCTCTCTTCTTTGGAGCCAAGGGTGCAAATGGAAAATTCTTTCAAAATTTCTCAGAGTGCTTTCTATACCTTTTTACATTTTGCTATATTTTGTGCTCTTTGTCACTCTACTTTACATAAATGTGAAAATGTCTGGCCAAAATATATCTTATGTATCTGGTTTTATTAGCTTTGATTAGTAGTATATTTAATAGTATGTTTACTATATTTTTCCAAAATAATTCATTAGAACATAATCACAGGAAAAACCGGTAGAGCAGTGGAAATGTGGCACTGGAAAGGAAGGAGATTGAGTGAGGATATGGAATTAAACGAAGTCCCTTAAAGGGAATTTTATATCACTTCTGCAGCAAACTTCTGCAGCGAACAATGTAGGTCACACCTCAGATTTTTTTCTAATAATGGAGTAAAGGAGCTGGAGTATTTATACCTCACATCTATCAGTCATTGGTTAAGTGCTGCCCCTGGGGCCATGTCAGTTCTCAGGTACTTCTGGCTGTGCTATGTGTGTGCAGGCAACATGACTTCTAGAAACCTAAGTGAAGTCTTCCAATGAAGATACATAGCTGCTTGCTGCTGGGAATGAAAGCAAACTGAGAGCCGATGTGCACAAAAGTGGCTAAGGGATCTAAGGGAACACAGATGGAGGACTAACTACACTCCACCCCTTATACCATTCAGGGCCACTTCCATCTCATGTAAGTTTATTTGATTGATCCTGTGGTTTTTTGATTGTTACAAATTCTGAGTAAATAAAAGGACTTACAAGGGGATAGTTAATGGAATAAGCTACAGCTCCCACTGTTTAACTGAGACCGTACCTATCAACTCTTTTCTCCACCATTCATCCTAAACTCCTTTCCTACATGGGCAGGATTTCTACTAATCTAGATTGCTTTCCAGTTGAAATGACACAGATATTCTTTCCAGAGAGTTCTGAGGGTTAGGTAATCATGTCCCTCCCATGAATGTTCCTCCCATGAATCTTGTTCTTTCTCACTCACAGTTAAAACTGGGCATGGCATCACCAAGAGAAGGTGCTTCAGGGAAGAAAGCACTGCTTCTCTTTAGTGAATTCTCAGACTTTCTGACTTACTTTTCATTGCCCCTCTTAGCTAGCAGCAACTCTACATTCTCATGATGGTCTAGGTCAGTACTTCCTGCCAGAATGAAACTCCTTTCTGTGTCTGCTGATCTACTGTATTGAGGAGCCCAAAATGATTAGCTTTAGGTTCAGTGGAGCCTTAATGTGTCCCTTAGTGAAAGCATTTCCTTCCCACTCCCACCCCTGGGAACCAGCACCCCTCGATCTGCCAAATATAACATTGTAGGACTAGGAAACACAAAGTTCCTAAGTGGATCACTGGGTATGAAGATGAAAGAGGCCACATCTGCTTTCATCTTTTGATTCCTGGACCCAGATATTCTACCTATTAAGACATAGCAACATATTATTATTGGTTCAAGGTATAAACATCTTGATAGCACCTCTTTTTTGTGGAATTTCATCTTTTATCTTCTTATCTGGCAGCTTAGCTACATTTTCTTTTTTTTTTTTTTGAGACAGAGTCTTGCTCTGTCACCCAGGCTGGATTGCAATGGTGCAATCTCGGCTCACTGCAACCTCCGCCTTCCGGGCTCAAGCGATTCTCCTGTGTCAGCCTCCTGAGTAGCTGGGATTACAGGCACGTGCCACCACGCCCAGCTAATTTTTTTGTATTTTTAGTAGAGACGGGGTTTCACTATGTTGCCCAGGCTGGTCTTGAACTCCTGACCTCAGGTGATCCACCTGCCTCAGCCTCTCAAAGTGCTGGGATTACAGGCGCAAGCCACTGTGCCCGGCCTACATTTTCAATGGATAGTCTATGTTGAGTATAGCTGGTAACTCCTGGATGTGGTATAACATAGGAATCCTGTGATCATGTGCCCAGCATTGAACCTCATTGGCTGGAAATGGGTTTCTTGGTCTAAGACATTATTATATGTAATCCTGTGTTGGCTAATCAGTATGAGCACTTGGATAGTGATACTAACTGAGGTACTGTAGGCAGGAAAGACCAACCTATACCTGGAATACGTATCAATCCTCTTGAGGATGCATCTCTGCCTTTTCTAAGGTGAAAGGAGCTCAGTGTAATCTACCTGCAAAAAAAGTGGCTGGTTGGCATCCTTGAGAGATGGCACCATATCTAGATCCCAGCATCAGTGTCTGTGGTTGATAGGTCAGACATTCAGAAGTGGTAATATCGAAATTAGTCTTTGTAAGAGAAATCTCTTACTATTAAACCCATCTCTGCCACCACGGCCATTACATTTATGTTCTTACCATGCAAGCATTGTGATGGCTGAGGACAGAGTCTTGATGATAATTGCTAGATGAGATGTTTTGTCTATTTGGTTGTTTAATTCCTTTACATCAGATTCTTTCTGATGGGTGTTAATAGGTAGCATGCAGATCCTGACATTTGGTATCGGTATTAGTTTGTTCTCACACTGCTTTGAAGAAATACCTGAGATTGGGTAATTTATAAAGGAAAGAGTTTTAACTGACTCACAGTTCCACATTGCTGGAGAGGCCTCAGGAAACTTACAATCATGGTGGAAGGCAAAATAGAAGCAGGCATCTTCTTCATAGGGTGGCAGGACAGAGTGAGTGCAAGCAGGGAAATGCCAGATGCTTATAAAATCACCAGGCCTCAAGAGACTGACTCACTACCATGAGAACAGCATGGGGGAAACTACCCCCATGATCCAATTACCTCCACTTGGTCCTGCCCTTGACATGTGGGTTTACAATTGAAGATGAGTTTTTTTTTTTTTTTTTTTTTTTTACATCTTTCTTTGGTTCTTTGAGAATTTTAAGATAGTTTTAGAGTCTGTCTAGTAGATTACAATTCAAGATGAGATTTTGGGTGGGGACACAGCCAAACCATACCACTGTCCATTCTTATAGGCCCTTCTGTGTGCTTTTTCTTCATACCTTCTTGTCCCTGAATTTTTAGCTTTACTCCTTATATGTCCCTGACCAACGAGCCAGGCCATTTACCACAAAGCAGGTGTCTATATATACCCTTACTATGAGCCACTGTTCTCTTCATATAAAGTAGATAATAAGGCACATTACTCAAAGCTCTGCCCATTGTGAAGAATAAGGTCACTCCTGGGGTTATAGTGGGGCAGCAGTCTATTTTTGGCTCACACCAATATTGAGTTAATTTATTCAAGAACTAGGCATTTTTTTCTCCTCTATTAGCTGGTTGTATGGAACTCACTCCTTTCCATTCTACTCCATGAGACCATGGACAGTGTCAGTGCAGCAGAGATGAGTCAAATGGGATTCCTGGACATCTGTTTAGGGACCTTCTCAAGCCGGATGGTCTCCTCCTGTGCCTACCTGATTCTATGGTTTTGTATGTCTTGTAGCACCAAACTCATGAGGGACAGCTCTAGTGATATGTTCATTTGATACTTCATGGTTAGACACTTCATCTCTGCCATAGTATGCTAGTAGTTGTTTTTCAAATGGTGTATAATTCCCTGTTGCAGAAAGCATGCAAATGGAAATTTGCTTCCTTTGGCTGGTCAAAAACTCTGCATGATGGTTTTTCTCCACTGTGTATTCTATCACATGTTATATCTGCTGATTCATGTGTGGGCAGGTCCCCTTGCCTCACAGTCTAAACTTGTAGAATTCTCTTTTTCTTTGGACATTCTACTTGAAACTGGCAGTGTGTTATGGCCCCAATAAGTTGATCACAGCAGTAATTTTTCCAAGTGCAGAATATGTTGCTTCTAAAATCAGAGTAGGCTTCCCAGTTTCCGGGTGGAAGGAGGTATAAGGCATAATAGCTTGTTCTTTACCATGGAGGGGATGGATGTTACATTATGTCCAGACTACTGTCTTCCTGAAAACTTCACGAATGCAGCAAGTTCTTGACTATTTTTAGGGTTATATTTCTCCCTGGCATATTTCTTGCCAGGGCATCTATAGTTCTTGTCACTTTTTGATTATCAGGTGTAATTAACTTATGTCATTATTTTAACAGACTAACCTGATGTTTTGTGGAATATCCAAATGATCCACACCTCTTCAGACTATATTGAAACAGAGGGCGGGAGGGTTAACATAGTCCCAGAGCAAGACTATGAATGTAATGTTATCTATCTTATGTGAAATCAAGTACTTCTGATCTATCTTTCTGACTGATATTGAAAAGAATTTGTTCACCAGATAAATAGGCACATATTAAGTAACAAGGCTGTACTGATCCCTTATAGTAAAGATAACATACTTCACATACAACTGTGATTAGGGACATAGATTAACTAGGTGTGTGATAGTCTACCATCATCTACCAGAATCCACATTTTTTTTTTGCAAGGGCTCGACTGGTGAATTAAATGTTGTTTGCTAGAGTAACCAATCCTAAATCCTTTAGGTGTTGAGTGTAGTATTAATCACTGTTTTTCTACCTGGGATACAGTATTTTTTCTGCATTACTATTTTGGCCAGGAAAGGAGGCATTTTCAAAGGCTTCCTCTTGACCTTTTCTACCACAATTGCATTTACTCTGCAGGTCAAGTAACCAGTATGAGAGTTCTGCCAGATGTAAAATATGTCAATCTCAGTTATATACTCTGGGACAATGGAAATGAATACCTTGTGGACCCATTAACACATTGTAAGCTAGACTTGGTCCAGGACTGCATTTATCTCTTGATGTCTATATGTCTCCTCTCTAACAGGGCCTGTTTTTAGTGTCAGTTCAGATTCTGCATCCCGGTTATGTGGCTCTCAACATATCTGGCCTTCTGTAAGGTAGTTTCAGGCTTCAAACTCATCCACTTTTGTGGCTCTGCTACTCTCCTAACAAGGCCTGGGCCTGATTTCAAGCATAGTCTACTGTCTGGCTGCAGTGGATAAAGATATCTTTAAACACTGTCATAAAGATATTCTAGCTCTTGCATTTTCCCCCGAGTTACTAATTGCATATATTTTTTTCAGTTCATCGATTGTAAGTGGCAGTAACCCAACTCCACAGTCTTTTACCAAGTCTCCCATATATTTCAACTAATATAGGTATCACGCATGCCAGTGCATCCCTTTCCATCTGTATCCTATCCAAATTCACTACAAATAAAAGTCTTAGCAATTGGGGCAGCATGCTAGTGAATGTCTACATTCTATTTCCCCATAACAGTGGGTCTCTTGTTAGCATTTGTCTAGTGAGTGATCCAGTTCTAAAATCCTATCCTGAGAGTCTGCTTTTTAGGACCAAGCATGGAACCAGCTATCTTAGGTTGGGTTTCCAAAAGCAGAGGTTAAACTGAGAATTTATTGAAAATGATTTATTAGGAAATGCTTCAAAGAAAGTCTGGTAGGGAGTGGAGAAGTGGAACTTGGAAGAAAGATACTAAATAGGATATAGTGCAACAGGAACAACGCAGTAAGGTTTCCTCCTAGGCATTAGAAATAGAACACCACACCCAAATGACTCACGCCAGTGGCCGAAGATGGGAACTTAGAGGCATCTCTTTTGCCTAGCAGACTGGATTCTCTGCTTTTCTTGCTGCTTCCTTTAAATAGACCATTCAGGCATTTACCCTTGAACTTAAAGTGACCTGCACCCTGTTCCCTTACATATACTGCTGGTTTCCACACTCTCAGTCTCTCTCCCTGACTCTTTATTCCTGCCTTGTGTGACCGGGGGTAGGGAGACTGCCTACCAACTCATTGTGCCCTCCCTGCCTAGGATTTGTAAGTAATAAGTCCTTGAACTTATTTCCTATTGTGGTAGTGTATTGAATTTGAGTCTTCCTTCTGAAGAACCAGGAGGTACTCTAGGCTAGGCTTGCCCCAGGATGCCCCGGGAGAACACAAAGTTGGACTCCTTGCACCAGAAAGATACTCAAGCAGGCATAAGTTGGACATGGGTCAGACCTGACCACAAGGGTGTTTTCCAGTATAAACAAGTCTCCTATGTGAGGGACCCCTGGTCATGGGTCAGACAACTGGGTATTAGGCCCTCCACCAGGTAAAAGAAGTATCCCATGAAAGGGACACTGTAAATACCCATGCCTAACCCCCCTTCGTATCTCACTGGGGCAGGATTACCAGCTACTCTGGTACTGGAGCCCCACTTTCGCTGGGGGCTCCCAAAACATGGTATCAAACAAAGTTGCACAAAAGATAATTTTGTCTCACTACTGCAGGGGAGTTCCAAAAACAGTGGCGGTCGTATTTCAGAGTGATCCTCATTAGTGTAAGGAACAAAAACATTCATACTGCTGCACCACAGATGTTGGCTTAGGGCTGTCCCTGTGGGAACGTAAATTTCTAGGCACTTCTGGCTCTCTGCACCTAGGCAAAACAGGTAACAGCAGCTTGAGGGCAAGTTCTCTGAAAAGGAGATTTAAATGCTGGCTGTTGGGAGTGGGGAAATAGCAGGAGCTCGGATCCGTGAAAACGCCAAATGTGTCTGAGGACTCATGAGTAGAGCAGCAACAAGGCCCACTCTTCTGGCCCTGAGATTCTCTCCTGATTCATTCATCATGGATTCATTAACTTATCTGGGTTTGAAATCTACTTACACAACTTACTTACTGCCTGACTTGGACAAGGTATCGAACTCCTCCGTAACTCAGTTTCTCCATCTATAAAATGGGTATGATAAAGCACCTCTATAAATATAATATGTTGTTCGAGGAATAAATGAGACAATACATATAAATAACTCAGAACACTCTGCTTGACCCAGAAGTGACACACAGTGAATGGTAGTTTTTTATTATGACTGAAAAAAAGAAGCAGCAAATGAAGACGAGAAATAAGCTTGCTAATAATCCTCAGTACAGAGATGGTCTGTGTGGCTACGATCTTTTCTTTCTGCCAAATATGGGAAATAGAGCCAGAGTGGATAGCTGCAGCATGAAAGGACAAACTGGAGATTTTCCTCTGATGAAGAGTGTGTTTATAAGGGCAAGTATTTTTCCTCATAAGAAGAGATAAGGATAAAGGAATTTTGATCCCAGGTGAAATGAGGAAGCTGTACATAAATCCAGGATGTTGATTATATTGAAGCAAGTTGGTGAAAGAAGAATCTAAGAGGTCCTTGAAATGAGGAAGGAAATTAAGTATCAAAACCAATAATAATTATTTTTTAAAAGTACAAAATTATATTAAATTTATTTTATTATAAAACATTTTCTCCATATATTATCAAAAATTATTTTAGCCCTTTTCATTAGGAGTTGCATGGTTTGTATGGATAAAGATTTTTTTTAAAAGCCCCGATTTCTTCCCTGCATCTGAACCCAACATTACCTTATAGTTTAGACCATATGACCTAGGCCTTTTGCCAAAATCTTGTAGCAGCTGTTGGGAGAGGCAATCCTTTATGAGCTCTGAGTGTCCCTGCACATCCTTGCTGCATTTTTCAAGAATGCAGGCCTTGATCACTCTTTGCCTGGGTCATTGCTCAGGGTCATGTTTGCAGCGAGCAACCTTGAGGAATGAGGTAATGACTCTTTGGAACAAAGAGCAGGCTTGCTATAGTGGACATGGAGTCCCCAAACTCAGAGCTCCTCCACTGTGATGCAAACCCATTATGTGTGCAGCATTCACTAGGGCTGCTTCAAGTTGCCCCTGCAAGAATTAGACGAGGAGGAGACAAAGGGAGCTGACATAAACATAAACTCATGCTGCTGGACAAGCTGTGAGTAATAATGTCATTTATGACAGATCTAGAAATCTCATGTCTTCTGTCAGCATCCGTGAAATAGTAACAGGTTAACTTGTTAGCTTGTAAGTAGGATAAAATTGCCAGATCCTGAGAGCAACATTCTATCTTAGGAAATATACATGAAACTGTCCCCATAGCATTAATAAGAATTATATGCAGGCATTAGACAAAAGTACAGATAAATGTTAACCAGATTACCCTTTGACTAACTGCCCTGTACTGCTTAGGGACCATGTAGGCCAGGACATAAACTCTAACTTCCTCATTTTTCCTATAAATAGCATCTTTAACATCAGGAGCACAAGACTTCCCATTTGAGATGTTTTTCAGAACAGCTGATGCCAACTAGTCCTTGGTTCCCATCAAGAAACCAAGTCAGCATGAGAATGCAATTTGTTTACCTCTCTGTCCCATGACTTCACCCTTCATTCTTCAACCTGTCAACACCTTGGCCTACTACCTGTCCAAATTCCTTAAAACACCTAGACCCAAGCTCTTCACAGAGATGGATTTGAGGTTTCCTCCCATCTCTTCATTTGGCAGCCTTATGATTAAAACTTTCTCTGCTGCAAACCAGTATCTTGGTGTATTGACTTGCTGCACATTAGGCAATGAGCCTGGTATGATTACATATCTCTTCAGAATAGAGAGAAGGGCAGTTCAAGGAGAAGCATGGTTGCGTGCGTTAAATCTTGAAAGGAATCTGTAATGTTGAGGCTTAACAACTGTCCAGATGTGGGTAACCAAATTCCCAGGGCTCTGGATGGGATCTTGAGGAAACTGTCAAAAGTTTGTGGTGGGATGTCCCAAGGTGGTGGGATGACTACCTTAAAGGAAAAGAAAGCAGTTGATCTAGGGCTAGGAGAGGAAGAGATGAACAACAGTGTTCTCCATTTGCAAGATAGGTACCCTTTCTGTGGGGATTTGAGACTGAGAGGCAAAGGAGATCAGAGTCCTAAGGCATTTATAATGATCCAGAGGGTCAGGTAAAGGGAACAGGAACTGGCATGGTAAGTAGCAGTGCCTGGACTTAGAAAAAGAAGTGGAAGGAATTCTAGAAGGTCACAGTAGAAGTTGTGTACTAGCCTGCAAAACATGACAAATCTCCATATTTTAACATCTCTGAAATATAGGGACATTCTTATAATCAATAGTGTCAAATAGTTGGAGGAATATGCCAATGCTATTATTGGTCCCATCTCTATTATTCTTCAAGCCTTGATCTTTGTTCCTGCATAATTGCCTGGTGGAACCTGACATGCAAAGTTTGGATAATGGCAACTGCTGATGTCTACATTTGGGAACAAATGCAATATGGTTTATTTGGCTTGCTGCTTTTCTCTTGAGGGAAGGATGAGTCACAGACTGGTCTTGTAGTTGTGCCATTGAGTCCAAGTGGTAGGGATAGGTTGCAGGTTGGAGTGTCTGGCTGAGAGCAAAGCAATGGCTCCAGCTACTGGTGTCTAAGGGCTGTAGCCATGATAGACCAAGGACCCAAGGCAGGTGCTTGTCCACTTAAGTGATCAGAGAATTTAATGGGTCTTTGTGGTGATTATCTCACAAAATCTGAGCAGGCGAGTTTGGCGCCTGGGAGATCAATTTACAAGTCTGAAGCTCCAGACACCCTATGGGGCTCAGGGTTAGGGATTTTGTCCCCAGGAAAGAAAACTTCCAAGGGTAAATCTGAGCTCTGGTTCCAGAAACTTCAAGATAAAAGGCCAGTTATGGGGCACATTGAGTGGGACATCTCAGGATTTAGAACTAGAATTGAGGAGGCTGTTGTCAGAAGGAAGGTGCTTAATGGAGGTTGGGGGTGGAGGTGGGTCATAAACCCAGAAAACAATGTTTTTAAACATAAATCCTTGCCATTTGAAAGAAAAAGGTAGAGATTTCCCTCAATTCCAGTGAATCCTGTGTTGTCAGTGAAACATCTTTTAGAATCTTCAGTTGGAAAAAAATATGAGAACTTCTCTTGCCTAGTCTTCTGATTCTGGTGTGCAAATATTGGGGCCTTTCCTATTCTAGCAAACCTCAGGGTGTTTCCTAAGTTTACATCTGCAAACCCGTCTATATAACCCACCTCATAATGTGAGACCAGCTCCTGAGAAGAACATAGCTTCACTCACAGTAGATGTTCTGGGATAGATTGCTCCCTTCCTGCTTGTGTTCCCCCTCTCCAGCTCTATCCTCCTGTGTCCCTGGCTTATGACTTCCTGAGTTTGTCTTTAGTCTTGACAATGGATTTTGCTTCACTAGTGCTGACCACTAGCATTTTATTTGGATGTCGTTTGCACTACCTCACTGTTTTTTTCCACTTTCTTCTACTCAGACTAAAGCCCAACCTTGACCTGCTTGGCCATGGGCCTGCCTGGCCTGGCTCTACCTCCTTGGGAGGGGAGATTATACTGTTGGATACAGGATATCAAAATCTCCTTGGGTTTAGCTAGTTAAAAAGACATATGTCTTGATATTTCATCAGCCCTGAGTGTTTTTTTAAAAATCATTATGGGAAAAAGAAGATAAAGCATTTTGGGAGCTTTTATCATTTTGAGGATCATTCTGCAGTAGAGTGATAAAAAATACCAGCAATGCAAACATCTGGGTGAAAGAGCAGCAAATCAAGTCGTAATTCTTTTTTATGTGAAAATATTTATATTCTCCCAGGCCTTGTATCCTCAGTTAGTGTCTGATGTAGAGTCAAAGGAATGTTTCACTACATTTAATAATGAGCATGAGGAACAAACCTCAAGTGTGACGCCATCTGCAAAGCAGTGTGCATTTCAAGTTTGTTGACAGAACTTCCTAGAGGGCAATTGGAAAAAGAAGCTTAATTCCTAATGAGAAGATATCTTACATTTTCCTTCCTCCATGAAAAAGACCACTTATATTTTTTTCCATTTCTAACAGTAACAGTTTTAACACTCAAAATTCAGTTTCGTAAGTCCTAAAGGGATTGGAGACATATTTCTCCAGAAATCTCCGCTATGATGGGGAATGAGATCTGATCCAATGTAGAAAGCGTTCACATCATAGGAATTAGTGGACACACATTTATTTACATATTTATTTTTAGAAAGTTTAGACACTTAGACTTTAGAAAATCTGTTTTTCATAGGAAGAAGTCTTTCCTAAATTATTTGTATAGGCCTGGAACCGGGGAGGAGGAAGAACTTTCTCTTTGGAAGTTTTCAAACACTTTACATAGCATTAAATGTTATGTGTCAGACTATCATAGCATTATCTATAGGGTAATTAAATATCTTAGAACTATGCTGTGATGTTATTTGCTGCTGAGTGGAGATGGGTTCTGTGGCTAGTGTACTAGGATAATCTTCTTCTAATAATCTCATTTATTCTTGAGAATCATCTAAAATGAAAAATAGCATTTTGTTGCCCAGCATTAATTTTATAATTATTTTTCTGGGATGAGAGAGGGCTTGTGGGACATATAAGTCACATTTTGACAAGAGAGGTGCTAGGAGAATAGATGTAGGACAATACAGTGCCAGATTCAATAGAGGAAAATGGAATTTAAAGATGGAAGATTCACGAACTAGAAATCCGTAAGTTGACATCGACTTGTGTGGGTTTCTTGCCACTAATACAAAGAAAGGAAAGGGATAATCATCAGAAGCCAGCATGGCCTCACTTATGAGCAAGTCAAGACTGACTGGTGTTATCTGTTATCTATGCATCTATACTTGAGCCTGTACATATACCTATACCTGTATCTATACCTATGGCTATATTTATGCCACATGTATCTCCATCTAATATTATGCATTTGTTCACAAATCACCACTAAAGAACTTACTCTTATAACCAAATACCACCTGCTCCCCAAAAACCTATGGAAATAAAAATTTTTAAAGAAACGTATTCTATAGATATAATCCATCAGAATTTTAGCAATAAATGTGATGAGATCTTCCATTGCATCCTCTAGCAATGTAGAGATGGGAATTGTGGGCTCGAGTGCATAAAACTAGGTAAATTCATAATTAATTGAATGAACTAAATCATTGCCTCTGAAAGAAAAATTTCTCTAAAAGACCAATGCTGATTCAGATTATTTTTATTAAAGTATTACAAAAAGGGAAAGAACAAAAAAGTAGATATAAACTCATTATGTAATAGCTTTTATTAAAATGTGGACAGGTTATTTTTATTTTTATTTTTTATTTTAGGTTTGAGGATACACGTGCAGGTAAACTCATGTTATGGGGGTTTGTTGTACAGATTATTTTGTCACCCACGTACTAAGCTTAGTATCCAGTAGTTATTGTTTCTCCTTCTCCCACTTCTCCCACCCTCTGTCTTCAAGTAGGCTCCAGTTGCTTTCTTGTGTCCTTGAGTTCTCTTCATTTAGCTCTCACTTATAACTGAGAACATGAAGTATTTGATTTTCTCTTCCTGCATTAGTTTGTAAGGATAATGGCCTCTAGCTCCATCTATGTTCCCACAAAAGACATGATCTCATTCTTTTTTATGGCTGCATAGTATTCCATGGTGTATATGTACCACATTTTCTTTATCCAATCTGTCATTGATGGGCATTTAGGTTGATTCCATGTGTTTGCTATTTTGAATAGTGCTGGAAGTTCATTGCATACATGTCCCTTTATAATATAACAATTTATATTCCTCTGGGTATGTACCTAGTAATGGGATTTCTGGGTTGAATGTTATTTCTGTCTGTAGATCTTTGAGGAATGGCCACACTGTCTTCTACAATGGTTGAACTAATTTACACTCCCACTAACAGTGTACAGGTGTTCCCTTTTCTCCACAACTTCACCAGCATCTGTTATTTTTTTATTTTTTAATATTAGCCATTCTGACTGGTGTGAGATGGCATTTCATTGTGGGTTTTGATTTGCTTTTCTCTAATGATCATTGATGTTGAGCTTTTTTTCATATGCTTGTTGGCTGCATGTATGTCTTCTTTAGAAAAGTGTCTGTTCATGTCCTTTGCCCACTTTCTAATAGGGTTGTTTGTTTTTTTTCTTGTAAATTTGTTGAAGTTGACAGGACAAATTAAAAAGTTTCTTACAAGTTTGTGGTTAGGCTTTAGAAATTTACAAAAGAATGTTGCTCTCATCCTAACAACAACAAAAAAGCTGGATTCATTTCAAAATAATCCTTGAAAAAAAAATGCATCTGAGAATTGAAGATGCAAAGAAATCTAATTGAACTAAAGTCCAGAAAGGAATAAGCCCTTCTCGAGAGAGAAGAGACCCATGCTACTTTCATCCTTAGCAGTGCTGCTGGAGGAGTACTTAACCCTGCCAGAGAGGGAGAAACCAGCTGCACTTCTAAAAACAGCACACAAACAGATGAACAGAATAGAATCCCTGGGAGCCTGTATTAATTTCCTAAGGGCTGCCTTAACAAATTACCACAAACTTGCTAGCTTAACACAACAGCAATTTATTCTCTCACAGTTCTGGAAGCCAGAAGTTCGAGATCAAGGTATCAGCAGGGCCATGTTCCCTCCACAGTCTCAAAGGAAGATTCCTCCCTTGCCTTTTCCTAGCTCGGGTGGCTTCCTACAATCTCCGGTATTTCTTGGCTTATTGCTGCATCACTCCAGTCTGTGTCCACCTTTGTGCTATCTTCTCCTCCGTGTCTAAGTATTATCATTTTTTGTGTCTTATAATAATTACATTTGTCATTGGATTTAGGGCCCACCCTAATCGAATATAATCTCATTTTGGTCCTTATCTTAATTATATCTGTAAAGACCCTATTTCCACATAAGGTTACATTCTGAGGTTCTGGGTGAACATGAATTTTGGGAGGACACTGTTAAACATACTTCAGAGCTCCAGGCACAGAATGAGTTCACAGAGCCACAAAAGAGCCCAACACAGCAGGTATCACTGGCAAGGGAAGATCAGAACTACAAGGTTACAATGACAACAGTGAGTGTTTGACATCCTGGTCTACTTCCAACCTTGAGAAAGAATCAGTGTGTCAGTTGGATATCCAGATTTCCTCAGAGTCCCTGTTGTCTGGGAAAGGGGATTCCTTCTGCTCTCTGGACAGCCAGATTGTTATTATCCAACTTAACTGTTTCCTGCCAATCCTGACTTCTCATAATTGACTTCTCTTATATTGTGTTCACAGAGCTGGCCTTTCAATTACAATCAAATCCACCAATAATTCCCCTCTGCCTCCCTAAGCTCAAGTACCAATGTGCTCCTTCCAGTTGATCTCATTCAGTAATAGTTATTTATTGAATGCCTACTGTGTATTAGACAATTTTCTAGATGTTGGGAATACAATAATAAATAAGTCAGATCCCATAGGGCTTACACTCTAGAAAGGAAATGGATAATATATAATGAAACAAACAGGAGGTTGCATATTGGGATAGTTGCTATCAGGGCACTCATCATATTGGAGGTGCCATGAATCATACATGGTGGTTCTCAGTGCAATACAGGAACTAAAAGGGTGTTATCAGTTGGAAATGCTTTCAGCTGTTTTGACCAGAATACTCAGAAAACAGTGGCTTAAGAATAAGGACATTTAATAATCTTAAATAATAAGTCTAGAGTTTGGCAATTTAGGGTGGAAACAGCAGTTCAGCCACATTGTTAAAGATCCAGTCTCTTTGTATGTGTCCTTTCTGCCTTAACTTTGGTTTTTCTTCTGTTGGTTGAAGCTGTCTGTTATAGCTTCAGGCATCACATCCATGTTCATGAGGGGAGAAAAGAGAAGAAACTGTCAGCTGTATCTATCTATTCCATCAAGAACATCCAAAGTTTTTCCAAAACTGCATCCTCTTTGCATCAAAGTGGCTAGAACTGGAGCCTGTGGTCACCCATTAGAAGGCTCAGAAACTGAGGAATGGGGTGGCTGTGTTTGGCTTAAACCAACTGCAATCCGAGGATGGGTCCACTGCTGTTCCAAGACTGAGGTTCTGTTAGTGAGGAAGATGGGGAAATGGATAAAGGGTCGATGGAGAACTTTGCCACTTCGGGTATGAGTTGAAGAATAACTGTTGGTGAGAAGTGGTGATGATTGATGAGCATGGTCAGATCACAAACGATGGTAAGACTGGAAATAAGAATGAGTTAGACTCATTTTAAGAAGGCTCTTATTGGATCAACAATGAGTTCAGCCAAGAATATCAAGAATACCAGTGAGTGGATGGGCTCCCCATCATCTTCTGCCTTTGTCACTGAGACCTGGTCAATGCAGTCTGCGTGGACTGAGATATCTGCCGGGTCAGAGGATCCCAGAGCTGTGAGCTCTTTGCTGTTGATATCAGTAGCTGGTGGAAAGGCCATGTTAGTACTTGGTCATTTACCTACAAAAAGCAGTTTTGCTGTGGTACAGCGTGGTTTGTTTTGGCAATCCACATATTGAAATTTACTAACAATAGAGAAAATAAGTGCCCATAAGCAGAGCCTATGAAGATGCACAGATACAAAGCATGTATACAAAGAACATTACCTCTATGAATATATCCTGGAAGCTGAGGGTGGAGATGAGGCAGACAAAATTGAAAAAAGGTTTTATACATAGAGATGTTCATCCAAGTGTTTAGCACAGACAAAAGGCCTGAAAGTACAGCTCCTTTTGACTATCTGACTTTGATTCCCTCTTTATTCCCAGAATTTCTTTCTTTCAAAGTTAACCTTGAATTTAAGTATTTGTTATATTTTATTGAGCACTTAACATGATTTTGAGAGAGGATTCTTTTTTAAAAAATTAGTTCAGTGTGCTCTCTCATTAGAAGCCCCCAGAAGATATTTTGACACAGGGAAAGGGAGAATATTAAGGTAAGGGAGAAAGTGCATTAGTGGGTGCCCTAGCTCAACAGAAAAGCCTCTAGAAAGATACAGAGCATTGAGTGGACAGATTGTATTATGGATTGCTATTCACTTCTCTAGCCCCTTCTCTTCTTTCCTTTTCTGTAGGGATTGAGAGGATCCAATTCACTTCCATTTTATTTATTTTTATTTAATTTATTATTTTTTTAAGAGACGAGGTCTTGCTATGTTGCCCAGGCTGGTCTCGAGTCCTGGCCTCTAGTTATCCTCCTGCCTCAGCATCCCCACCTCCCAGTAGCTGGGACAGGTGCGAGGCACCCTGCCTGGCCACTTACACTTTTAAAGGCTTTTAGTATATTAAAACACAAATGTCTGAACTTTTTGTAGTACATTTTAGAGGTGTACATTGAAAAAATTAATGCTGTAAAGCATGAAGACCCAAGATAGTTTTTCTGTTCAGAGCTTAATTACAATTTATAGCATGTTAGAGGTGGTGCGTTCTGGTGATTGCATGTAAGTGTAAGTCTGGGTGATAAGTTTCTTCTTTCAATCATTCAGTGTATCTCTGGGACTGATGTATAACTTCATTTGGAGTTAACTTCACCAGTCTAAATTTGAATCCTTTTGTGAGTGTGAGAACTAGTCCAAAGAGCTCTTCTGGTTCCCTGCTCCTTGTCAAAGGTGAAGATTAAGAGTTTGAACCCAGAAGAGGTGTCAGAACATGTTTATTGAATGAATGAATGAATACATTGTGTGGTGCCCATCAACAAAAGAAAGCACTCGCAGGAGGTGGAAGTCAGGGAGTGCTATGATGTGTTTTCATTTTACTGCTGGCTTATACATTTTGAGGGGCAACCGTTTCCTAGGTTTTCATGATATTTTTGATCTGACGAGGCTGTGAAATAATCTCCCAAGTCTGCTTCTCCCCATCAGTGCAGAGCCTGCCAAGGTGTTACTACACAGCAAGCCCCTTTGGATTAAATGAGTCCCATCTGATTCAGGGATGAGTGCTAAATGCTTGTTGATAGCAGATCACAGGGAGAGGGCACAATTCCAGCTCAGTGGCAGCAGCTGAGGAGATGTCCGGCCACGGGTGGTGCTGACAAAGGAGCAGATGGCATGGAATGAAAAGAGAACAAGATGTGTACCCAGTGCGGTGTAAATTAGTTACAATTTCCGCATAAAGCTCCATCAGGTTACTATGTACAGTGTTCTGTGTGCATAGCCAGCAGTGTTCAGGCTATGTTCATATTCTTAAGGTTTAATATCCAATATTAAGGCTCTCTGGAAAGTGGAAGCTTAGATTTACCTATTCCAAGCTGCAATTAACAGTTTTGCAGAGTTCAATACTATTTTTTGGGGAAGGAAATTCATTATTGAGGAATTGGGGCCTGGATGGAACAGCACTAGGAGACTCTCTTGGGTCTCATTATATTGTGCTGTTTGTTGTGGAGAGCTCAGTTACATATTCAAACCTGAGTGCCTCTTTTTTTTTTTTTCTCCCAGACAGCTTTCTCAACCACACACTGGTGCAGAAGAGAAGAATCCCCTTTATGCAAAGCAGAATTGAGCAATTAAATATATTGATGAAGAATGCAAGTGTCACTATGCATCCCTTGGTGTCCTAGAGAGACAGTCCTGTCAAGTGTAGATGGTTCTATTTGGAATAATTCATCAGTTATTCAGGGTTACTTAACAAAATACTGGGGTCTATTTCTATGAAACAAGCTCTACACATCTGTCTACTTATTCTTGAAATGGGAATTGACTGTTACAGGGAAAATGTATGTAAAGTCTGACCACATAAAACAACCCTATTTTCTGCAGTTATTTCCCCCAAGAAGGGGGAATGTGCTGTGATTCCTTCCTTGTTGGTAGATAAATTGAAAAATGTTCCACCTCTCTTTCATTCAGCTCTATTAATTATGACTGATAGCCCCTGGCTTCATTACAGTTGTATTAACGTGATGTCTTCTACATGGCTTCTGCACAGGATGGAATATGCTTCCCTGTTTTCTCTCATCTTCACATACCCTGTCCTGGAGAATTTGTAAAATCATATAAGGAGTTATAGAAGAGCATCAGCTCAGGGCCTGATAAGGCCATTTCTCTCACAGATGTGAGTAATCAGGAATGCCTCACTAACTGTGGAGTGCAGGGTTAAAAGTGCTATGATGGTCTTATTAGAAGTCATGAGGCATGGGCAGGGGGATTTGCCCAGGAATGAGTCTACTGGCAGCTTCTTATAATTCTCATCTCTGATTAAAATCCTTAATTGATTCAAGAGCTCGGGTGCTAAAAACCCTCATTCATTTTTTATCCTGATGAGAGCAACCTGTTCTCTAGAGCTGTGCACATGTGGAGAAAGGAGTGGGGAGTCATTGCCAATTGACAGCAGGTTCTGTGAGGTGGTGAAGAACAGCAGGCCAGGAATGACAACTACCTGGGTCAGTCCTTGTTTCACCATTGTGGCAGGAACATGCCTTTACCTTAGTTTCTACTTCTGTAATGTGGGGATAATAATATCTATCTCAAAGGGCTGTTGGGGCATCAGATGAGGGCCAGGAACATTGTGGGAGCTTATTAAGCCTTTCTTTTAAAAAAATCTCTTCTTGATACTGCTACCTCCTTGAAAATTCTAAATATATAATTTTAATCCAATTTAATGCCTTAATATACTACAAGTCTAGGCCAAACACAGGGGATTACTTAAAATTCCCCTTTATAATTTGGCAGATTACCAAAATCAAGTTTTACCTCAAAAGGGGGTTGGCCCCAAACTCATTCAGAAATTCTTCTTGTTCCATCCATCCTGTCTGTATTCTTCCCTGCTCTTCCTACCCTTCGCCATTTCATTTGGTCAAGAGAACACTTAGCAAGGGTCCTGAGGGAAAGAATCAGTAGGAAATAGGTTGGAGAGGCAGAAACCATTCTGTTGGAGAGCTGTGTTATTCTCCTTGGGTTCTGGGCCATGGAGTGCTCAGATACTTGGTCAAAAATTATTCTGAGTGTGTTGTGAGGGTGTTTCTGGTTGAGATTAGCATTTGAATCAGTAGATTCAGCAAAGCACATTGCCTTCCCAATGTGGGTGGGCCTCATCCAATCCATGGAAGACCTGCATAGAACAAAAAGGCTGAGTAAGACAGAATTCTTTCTCTATGCCTGACTCTCTTCAAGCTGGAACATTGCTCTTTTCCTGCTTTTGGATTCAGACTCAGATGAAGACTTACATTACTGGTTTTCCTAGTTGTCAGGCCTTCTAACTTGGGCTGGAAATACCATTGACTCTCTTGAGTCTTCAGCTTGTCAGCTGCAGATCTTGGGACTTCTCAGCCTGCATAATCATGCGAGTCAGTTCGTTGTAATCGTTCTATCTATATGTTTATATATAGATAGATTTAGGTACCTATCTATATCTATAGACATATTTGGATTATATATATGATGTGTATTGTATGTCTATGTCTATAGACATGTCTGTATTGGTCTGGATTTTTTTAGAGAAACAGAACTGAAAGGTATATCTGTATCTAGATCTATCTATATATCTACACCCTATTGGTTCCGTTTTTCTGGAGAATCCAGGCTAATACAGATTTTGATACAAAGAAGTGGGGTGCTGGTATAACAAATACCTAAACATGTAGAAGCGGCTTTGGAACTGGTTAATAGGTAGAGGCTGGAAGAGTTTTGAGTTGTATGCTAGAAAAATAGATGTTAAAAGTGATTCTGACTAGGGCGTACATGGAAATTAGGAACATGATATTGAAAACTGGAGGAAAGGTGATCCTTTTTATAAAGTGGCAAATAATTTGGCTGAACTGTGTTCTAGTGTTTGGTGGAAGGTAGAATTTGTGAGCAAAATGTGGGCTCAACAAATTTCTAAGTAAAGTATTGAAGAAGTGGTTTGGTTCCTTCTAAATGCATATAGAAAAATACTAAAGAAGACAAATGAAATGAAGAAGAAATTCTTAATCAAAAAGGAAGCAGAATTTAAAGATTTGGAACATTCTCAGCTGATTCACATTACAAAAAATGGAAAAGCTTGTTTTGAAGAGAACATTAAAGGTGTGGCTGAACAATCATTTGATAAAGACGTCATGGGTATGACTTATTGACTTAGCCATTTTAACAGAATCCAGGAATAGAGATGAGATTATACCAACAAAGACCCTGCCAGTTTGAACTAAAGAGAACAGAAAAAAATGAGACTAAATTAGGGAAGGCAGTTGTACTTCTTTGATTTAACAAGACCAGACCATAGAGCCATTTAGCTGTGAACATGCACTACTCTTCAAGAACACATGCACTGTTCTTCAAGAAGGCAATTCAGAGATTATCAGTGGTACCACTTGGTTTGAACAGGCTAGATGGCCTCTGACCAGTGCTGTGGGAATGGGACCACTCTGCAAAATCCTGTGAGTGGGGCCACATGGAACCTTGAGGGTGCAACCCTGCACCTAACAGAACTTCAGAAGTGGGATTGTCACGCCAGTGGTCCACGAGGCAGAGCCTGAAACCAAAGAGGATTAATCTGGAGCCTTAAGATCTAGTGGAATTTGCCTTGCTAAGTTTCAGACTTTCTTGGGACCCATTACTCCTTTCTTCTTTCTTATTTCTCCCTTTTGGAATGGGAATGTTCATCCTATGCCTGTCCCACTATCATAGTTTGGAAGCATGTAACTTGTCTGATTTCAAAGGTTTGCACAAAGGGAGGAATTTTGTCTCAGAATGAATCATAGCAACATATGTGTCTCACCCATATTTGATTTTGCTGATATGAGTATTTGGACTTTAATCTTTACAGTTCATGCTAGAATGACTTAAGATTTTGGGGACTGTTGGGACGGAAGGAATGTATTTTACATGTGAGAAGGACATAAATTTAAGGGGGCCAGAGTGAATGAGTGAAATTGTGTCCTCCCCAAAATTCATATGTTGAAGCACTAACCCCCACATGATGGTGTTTAGCAATGGGGCCTTTGGGATGACATTAAGTTTAGATGAGATCATAAGGTGGGGGCCTCATGATGGGGTTGGTGGATTTATAAGAAGAAGAAGAAGAGAGAGATTGCTGTCTCTCTGCCATGTGAGGACAGTGAGATGGAGGCCATCTGTAAACCAGTAAGAGTGCCTTGTGATGCGTGCCTGTAGTCCCAGCTACTCAGGAGGTTGAGATGGGAGAATCGCTTGAACCCGGGAGGCAGAGGTTGCAGTGAGCAGAGATCACGCCACTACATTCCAGCCTGGGCGACAGAGGGAGACTCCATCTCAAAAAAAAAAAAAAAAAATAGAGTGCCTTCATCAGAACCCAACCATGCTGGCATCCTGATTCTAGACTTCCACCCTGTGTGAAATAGATTTCTGTTGTTTAAGCCACCCAATGTATGGTATTTTGTAATGGAAGTCTGCTTTGACTATAATACAGGTCTGCTGTCTTTTTCCTCTAGCAGGCCATCTCTTTAATGTGATGTTTGGGCATGGTGTTTGTGTGTATGTGTATATAGACAATGCTAATTGCTGTGAAGTCCACTAATTTCAGGCAGTTCTCAGCAAATGAGTGCATTAGACATGCATTGACCATCACTTTGGGCCTGTCATATTTATTACATCAGCCACTGTTTAAGAGCGTCTAATTCCCTCAATTACTATGGGCTGAGAATCTCCTTGTCAGGTAGTTTGGAATTATGGAATAAAAGCAAAATATCTTATGAAACTGTAGTTTCAGAAACAGAGGAATGGGCTAGAAACTATGAGAAAAGGAACAACTAAAAGATACTGACCACGGAAAGGAGTGGAACTCTGTTTCTCCCCTCCTTCTCCTTCTCTATCACTGTCACCACGAAAGAAAAGTGTATATGAGCTCCATGTCTCCCTTTTCTCAAGTTCTCTTTTTTCTTTTTATCCTCTATATAGCTCCTTGCTCTGGAGTCCAGCAGTCTGGCTGCTTCTTTGCAGCTGCAGTTTCTTCATGGCTCTGCATGGTCTCTGATGGTCTATTCATGGGCCTTGTTATGGGTTGAGGTGGATACCCCCAGAATTCATATGTTGTAGCTCTAACCTTCAGTAACTCAGAATGTGACCTTATTTAGAAATAGGGTCATTTCAGATGTAATTAGTTAAGTTAGGATGAGGTCATACTGGGGGAGGGTGGGCCCCTGACTTAATGTGACCAAGACTTAAGACCATACAATGAGAAAAATGATAGGACCTACCTCCTAGAGCATTTGATGCTCTAGATGCAAAGAGTTTGGTATTTATTTATGCCAATTATTATTTTGTAGTGCTGGACCATTCAAAACCATGTTGTTCCACCTCTGGACAAGACTTGGTTAATTTCCCTTGCAGAGGATTTCAACATACACAGGTTTAGAAAAGTAAAACCCCATCTTATACATCACCTGGCCAGATCATCCAAATAGTAATTGTGGCGTATTAGTCCATTTTCACACTGCTAATAAAGGCATACCCAAGACTACACAATTTACAAAAAAAAAGAGGATTAATGGACTTACGCTCCATATGGCTGGGGAGGCCTCACAATCATGGCAGAAGGTAAGGAGGAGCAAGTCACATCTTACGTGGATGTGACAGGCAAAGAGAGAGAGCTTGTGCAGGGAAACTCCTCTTTATAAAACCGTCAGATCTCATAAGACTTATTCACCATCACAAGAACAGCACAGGAAAGACCTGCTCCAATGATTCAATTATCTCCCACTGAGTGCCTCCCACAACACATGGGAATTCAAGATGAGATGTGGGTGGGGACACAACCAAACCATATCATGGGATATGCTAATAGATTCTTACTGTGAGCTCATAGTTATTAAATGAACAAATCCATAGATTAAGAACAGAAATGTTAATGAATTTTTAAAGTCTGCTAATTTGTTGAACATTTAGGGCCATTAACAAGTGCATGGATTTTCTTGAGAACATATGATTACCTTGCCTTCTGATTACAGGCAGCTGACACCATAGCATGTTGTTTACAAAAGCAAGATTGTAGAAGAGATTATAGGTGCTGGGATTGACTGGTGATAACTTATTTAGGGGCTCCTAATAGGACTTAAAATACCCACCTGTCATTTTGTATGTACATTATAATATGCTGGAGTATATTCAAAGAAGCTTTAAATTGATGACTGTTTTTCTGAAAGATGCAGAAATTGCAACTTATTTTCTTCCTTCTTAGCAGGATTCTGATATCCAGGTCTGCGGATGCTGCAGGATTTTGCTTAATACATTTAAGAAGTATTGATTCTTCTGGGCATAGTTGGAGATGAAGGAGCAGTTTCTGGAAGAACTCTCTTTGGAAGAGAAACAGGCCTTTGTGGCAGCAAAGGGAACATTATTAGAGAGGACAGTAGGTATGTGTGCACATATATGTGTGCATGCATGTGTTGGGTGTGTGTGTGTGTTGGTTTAAGTTTCCACATTAGGAAAATGACAGTAAAGTTACACAGTGGGGATAGGCAACCTTTTAAGAACGGTAACTATGCTCCAGCCTCAGGACTGAGCCTTTTCTAGAGCCAGTAAAGCCTGTCCTTGGGCTTAGTCACTCTTTTTTACATTCTTTTTGCCTGTATTCTGTGAGGATACTTTATTCCCCTTTCTTCTCTCTCCCTCCAACCTTTTCTTCTATACCCCAACTGTGTTGTAAAGCCAAAGGACCTTAGGTTTTGCTTTCTCTGCTCTCCAAAACTTGCTCACTCTTAGTGTGAATTTTGAGCCAGCCAATGTGCTTCCTCTCCCAGGAGTAATTGTTGCTGAGACATTGTCTTTGATGGTCTACTCAGGGATCCTGTTATGGGTTGAATTGTTCATCTCAAAATGTATGTTGTAGTCCTAACCTGTAACAACTCAGAGTATGACCTTATTTGGAAATAAGGTTATTGCAGATATAATTAGTTAGAATAAGGTCATACTGAGGTAGGGTGGATGCCTAATCCAACATGACTTTTGCTTTTATAAAAGGGGAAAATTTTATAAGAAGAAGAACAGCACTATGTCAATATCAAGGTAGAGATCAGTGTGATGCATCTAAAATCCAAGGAATGGCAAAGATTGCAGGCAGACCACCAGAAGCTAGGAGAGAGGCATGGAACAGACTCTCCCTCACAATCCTTAGACAGACCCAGTCCTGCTGACACCTTGATCTTGGACTTTTAGCCTCTAGAACTGTGAGGCAATTAAGCTCTGCTGTTCTAAGCTTCCCAGTTTGTGGTGCTTTACTACGGCAGCCCTAGTAAACTAATACAGGTGCTATTTTCTTTTAAAGCCAAGCCATCTCAGGCAGCAGTGAGGTGGTGGGAGAGTTATCCAGAGAGGAGGGGCAGAGTCCCCATTTGAGAGCAGACCAGGTAGGCTTAGCATATACTTAGATGCAATTTAGAGGCAGGATCCAGCCTGGAGTTTGCTATAGCTCAGCTCCAGCTTGGCTAACACCATTTCACACTTTTCTTTAAACCAGTTGGAGATTCTTCACCTGTCTTTGCCTGTCTCTGAGTGACAGGATGACCAAGGGCTACAGGATCATCAAATAGTCATTGCTTTTAGCACTATGCAATGTTATTTCCTGCATGACCTCTTGAAAGGGCACAGATGGGAGGCTGTCTTGTTGATTCCTGGTCTGCAACAGGCAATTTATATTCATAACGTGCTTTAAAAAAGCACGTACTTTGTGGATCCCAGTGCAAACTAAAAATGTGGGGCTGGATGGGATGGCAAAATCAATCTCCCCTTCCTACATGCTGGCTGTCTTTTCTAACCCCTGCCTGGATGTGCTTGGTACCTAGACTGAGGTGGATGATACATCCCTCCCCACTGGTCACCCACCAAATGTGTAGTGGTGCTGTCAGCCTGGTGCAGGATGGATGCTGTCTTGTCCTGTCCCAAGATGCCACGGGGTGAGTGTCTAACCCTGATCCTCTCTCTCCTTGGGGTAAAGAATGACAGTAGAATGCAGTTTCTTCCTGTCAACGCAACTTGGTCTCCACCCCAGGTGGACAGTGGTAGTGGTTGTGGGATGGGGTCAGGAATGAGGAGGTCAGCCTGGGCCAGGACACCAGAGGTTGGGAAGTGTACTGCTGAGAGCCTGTCCGAAAAGGCAAGCAGGTAGGGAGGTGGTGGGACATAGGAGCGTATGTGAGTCAAAGCTCCAAGCCTGAAGCTCCATGGTCTCATCAGGCTTCATTTGCTAACCACAAATTCAAAGACAAAATTATTAAGGACTTCAAGATGGCAACTGCAGAGCATTGAACTTCAACAGCCTGGCCCTTCTGAGGGTGGGGCCCTGTGTGGCTGCACAGGTCACTGGCCTATGAAACTGGTCCTGTTATAGAGGCGACAGTGTAGAACTACTTAGAAACAAAAATAAATATTATGATGCCATGTGTATCATCATGAGTGCCATAGCTTGAGAATAAATTTTGTGGCCAGAAAGAACAACAAGGAAATTCATGGGTGACCTCCGTCCTTGAAGGTTGGTTTCAAGCCTAGATTCATAGAAGGCTTTGTCTTGGAGGACTAGGAAGATCATCTGATACAATTCTCTCCTTGAACAGGTGAAAAGATGAAAACTTGCAAACAGGTTCAAGATCACACAGCTAATTATGGTTAGGTCTAGGGTAAGAAACAATGTTATTTTGCTCTTAAATTGTTGTAAGAAGGGCCTGGGAAAACTTTTAAGGATGATGAATATGTTTATTATCTTGATTATAGAGATTATTCATGGTGTTTATATTTATTAAAACTTATCAAATTGTATAATTAAAATATTTGCTGTTTGTTCTTTGTCAATTATACCTCAGTGGAGCTGCTTAAAAATATTGAAGGCAAAAATCAAATAAACAACTTAATTTAAGAATAAGGTAAATAACAGCTGAAGTTTTCCTGGAATATAGGGAAACAGAAGTGAGCAGTTTTTTGGACAAGCAAACTGCCATTAGTAGCATGCATTAGGGTTTCCAAAGTGCTTTTGTTAATACTATCTCATAAGGTTCTTCAGGGTGGAACTTAATGTTAGGAAATGTCATGGAAATGCAGAGTCACCAAAGACCTCCTGAGCAAAGTAGGAAGCTTGGGAATCCTGGAATCTCGAAGACAGAAGAACCCTTAGGGATTACTCAGCTGCTAGAGGCATTCTTAAAATTAACCTCCTTTCTGAAGGGAAGATTGGGGATGTAAAAGATTAACCTTCATTTGACTTCTTTTGATGGGAGGAGTGTTTCTGCCACTTTTATCTGCAGGAACAGGGCTCTCCACCAGCCTGTAGGCTTGGCCTGCCTCCCGTCCACCCTGTGGAGGAGCGCCTGCTACAGAGCAGGAGGCTGGGCAAGTTCTTTTTCTGACTTTTAACAGGCAGTTATGCTTCAGAATAATTTGGTCTATTATCTTTCCTCAGAGAATACATGACAAAAATGAGTCAGCAGGGAGGCAGGTTAGAGCAGTCTAAAGAAAAACAATAGGTGCTATGAAGATGAAAAAGAAAAAGTTTAGATTTCCAGCGTTAGGATGAAGTTCAAGACTCTTATGCTTCCTCATGGACCGTGAGCCCTGGGACAGGCTAGGGAGATCCCTGGGCTCTTTGCCCCTTAGTCGGTTTTCTCACCGGGAGGCAGCAAGGCCTCTTCTCTTTGAATTTCTCTTATTCATGCTGGGAGTGTTTTCTTTGCTTGAACTGGGATGGGCAGCTCACCAGGAGGTGAGCGCTTCAGGAAGAGGAAGGCACTTGCAGTTCTTCAGAGAGAGCTTGTGACAGTTCAAACCAAAGACTGGACTGCGTTCCTCCTCCACATGCTGAGTTTGCATTTAAAGGAGGGAGGGAGCTCTCTTAATTTGTGATTATTTTTCCTGGTTGCCTTGAAATTGAGCTGAGTGTTCCCCAGTGTCATCATTTTTGTTTCACTGGGTGAACTGCTTTTAGAGAGCCCTGCTCTGAGATGGGGGATGTGTGAGCCCAGAGTCTTCTCTGCGGGACTCAGTTCCTGCTGCCTCCCCTTCAGATCCACCTTGGCTGGCAGGTGGACCACTAGGAAAACACCCCTTGCTCTTGCTGGGAAGGTGCGAGTGGGGTGGGGAGAAGCCAACCCCAGGAGGATGGAGAGCAGTGAGGGCTGTCATTGCTGCTCAGTGTCTGGGTGACCTGGGTACTTTCTGAGGATCCAGGAAGGCCCATGGAAGAAGCAGGCCATGCAGAATCTGTCCGAATGTTTTACGGCTCCTGTGGTTATGTCAGGCTTTTATATCTTGGATTTTTTTTTCTTGAAAACACCATGTGCATAAAAGAGAAAGTCACACATACACACACCAACTTTGGCTGTAAATGGAAAGGACCTACTTCTTTTTCAGTGCTGCTTTTATTTTCACGGTTAATTATTTATTCATAAATCTTGCCTGAGAGATTTTATTTTGGCTCCCAAGTGATAAAAGCTCAAGGTCACAGGGGAAGTGTTTTCAAATGCTAAGTGATCCTCCTCCAACCTAATGTTGTAAAATTTTTATTTCAGGAGTAGTGTTGCTCACAGGAGGGGTGATGACTTAATTTTAGCTCCCAGATGAAATATTGACTTTGCTGCTGATGAGGGGATGGAAGACAGCACAGATCAGCGTAATGAGGGCCGTGGCGGAGCTGCTTTCACCCTGACTTGGCAACCCGTTCACTGTGGGATGACCTTTATAAAATGATGATGATGTTGGGGGAAAAGAGGGAAGTTTCAAGGATGCTAGGCTGCTGCTGATTTCTGCTTCCACTGGAAACAAACAAAAAAATACATTGAGGAAAGATCCGATTTTTCTTTTGCCATTTGAAAGCTATGCATACTTATGTCCAAACAGAAGTTTGCTTTCACATCCATTGATAACAATGGCCTTCAAAAATGCGACATTTTTTTCTCATTGTGCCACTGTGAGCTATGGTCACCGAAAAAGGGTGAAAATCATTCATATGAGATAAAGGGTTAATAGCTGAGATTTTAATCCTCTCTAAAAATTAGTTTTAGGTTGTTGACTTCTTAAGGTTTAAATGTTACTATTTTTGAATAGTTACACATGAAATAACATTCAGAAAGCATCCAAAAGTGAGTTCTTTTCCTCCAAAGCTGTCTTCCTATCCTTCAGTCCCCATCTCCAGAGGCAGCTACCTAAGAAATTTGTTGGTATTCTTCCAGAAATAGTCTACATTTATAACGCTTGCATATATATATAAACTTTAAAAAATTAACTAACAATAGCATATCCGCAATTTTTCTTGGGGTTATTTCATATCAGTACAAGTAGGAGCTCTAATGTTTTATGATGTGAGAAGCCCCAGCCTTCTGTGGCAGAATTGGGTCGGAACTGAGTAGTTCTTAATTTCTCTTCTACTCCCTTTCCTCAACTCCAAGTTATTTTCCTTTGCTCCCAAAATACCCAAAGGCAAGAAAGACATTCTCAGTGTAATTTTTGTATTAAGGTATTAGCCAGGCTGCTATAACAAATAAACTTCAAGATATAATGGCTTAACTGAGATAGAAGTTTCTTTCTTCCTTGTATGACTGTACAGGAGGAGGTGGTCCAGGGCTGTCAGGGTGTCAGTGGAGTCCTCCATGTAGAGCTTTCACCTTAGAGTCCAAGGCAGATGATAATTCTTATTATTTCACCAGCAACAGTGAAATAAAAGAGAAAGGGTCAGGGAAGTACTTACACATTTCTTTTCAGGGGTACAACTCGTAGGTGGCACACATCATTTCTTCTTACATTCTGTTATTCAGAGTTTATGCACATGGCCACATAGGCTGCCAGCTGCAATTCGGGAGTTCTGTTGTCAAAGCAGGGAGGATGGATATTATATGGTCCCAGCTGGGGATAGGATGGTGTCTTGTTCTACATCCTGGCTCCAGGACTAGTGGAAAAGGGAACACTGGAAAAAGCTGAAAGAAAGAATCATATTTTGATAAGAAACCCTATAAGACTTCAGGTCCAGGTGACATAGTTCAATGCAGACAAGTGGAAAAGGAGCAACTGTCCATCATCTCTTCCTGGAACACATGGGTATCTATCAATGGAGAAAGGAATTTACATTCAAGCAAGGAGAGACAGACAATAAACACAATTCAGTACATTAGGTAGCATGTTTGATAAGTGCTGTGGAGATAAACCATGAGAAAGGACCATAGAGAATTGGGTGGTGGGGATTGTTGTGGTTTAGAAAGAACAGCTTGGCAGGGCCTCTCTGAGAAAGTGATGTTATGAAAAGATCTGAAGGATATGAGAGTGTGAGCTATGCAGACTTCTGCAGGTAGTGCATATTTGGACAAAGGGAAGAACAAATGCAAAGGCCTCAGAATGAGAACATGCTCAGTGTGTTTGAGTAAGAGAAGAGCAAGGAGACCTGTATGGCTGGGGCAGAGTGAGGGGAAGATGAGGAGGTGATGATGAGAGGGGAGGGAAGCCTATAGCGTGGGGCCTTGGAGGCCATTTTAAAGATTTTGGCTTTTATGTGGAGAGAGATGAGAAGGTAATGGAGGATTTTGCGAAGAGGTGACATGATCTGACTTACTTTAAACTGTGTTTCTGGTCTATGTTGAAAAGCGCCTCTAGGAAGGCAAAGGATATTGTAATTATTTAGGTGAGGGATGATTTGGTTTAGGAGATGTAGTAAGAAGACTGCATTCAGGATGTATTTTGAAGGTGGAGCCTGCAGTATGATGAAGGATTAGATGTGGAGAGTCAGAGAAAGAGAGGGAACAAGACTGACTCTAGGGTTCCTGGCCTGAATAACTGAGGCAATGGAGCTGCCATTTCCTGAGATGCAGAAGGCACAATGGGGAGTGGATTTTGGAGGACGATTAGAAGAAGCTCAGGTTTTTGACATGTTAGGCTTCAAATGGGTATTAGATATCCAAGCAGTATAATCTGAAACCCTGGGTTTAGCTGTGCCTTTAGTCAGATACATTTCTTGAATTTTCTAGGTCTATGAGCCAATGTAATTTTTTTTTGTACTAGGGTTTTTGCTTCAACTGCTGCAGGCAAAAGTCTTGGTTTATTTACCATCTTATCTGCTCGTTGACTGCCTCCTTTTCAGGTGTATCTTATGGAAGTTCACTGTGATCATCCATGTCTTTCTGTATCATCTGTCTTAGGTTGTAATCCATGAAAAGGCAAGAGCTAAAACTGTAACCTTCTCTTATAGCTCCTCCTAAGTTTCTCTCTCTCTCTGTCTCTTTCTCTCTCTGTCTCTCTTTCTCTTTCTCTCTCTGTCTCTCTCTCTCTCACTGTCTCTCTCTCCCTCTCTCTCCCCAATCCTGCTCCCTCTCTCTGTGTGTGTGTGGGAGAGAGCGTGTGTGTGTGTTTTGAGGAAAACCATTAATACATTATTTATGATGATAATTCAATTTAAAAGACATTTATTGAGTGTTGAATAAGACAGTGTCTGCATTCAGTAGCAAAGAAGACAGATACATTAACAAATAGTTATAATGCATGTGTCATGGACTGTAATAGGAGTATAGGAATATAGATCTGAGGAAAATTAAACCTGTTGGTTTCAAACCAAGCTATGGCTTACTTTCCCGTCATGGTCTCATTCCGCTGGTGAATTTGATGGATCTGCCAGGTATCTTAACCAGATGTGTGGATGATACAGCAATTGTGTTGGGTGTACTGGCTGGACATGACCTCAAGGATTCTACCACAGTACAAGATCCTGTTAAACCATTCATACTTCCCAGTTTGGCAGATGTAAACAAACTATGTATAGGAATTCCAAAAAAAATCTTGTACCATAATTATCAGTGAAATACAATCTCTTTGGTCCAAAGCTGCTGACCTCTTTGAGTCTGCGAGGGCCAAAGTAATTGAAGCATCCCTTCCTCACACCAATTATTCAGTTGTCTGCTACCATGTATTTTTATTGTGCACACTGGAAGTGGCATCAAATATGGCAAGATTTGATGGGCTACGATATGGTCACAGATGTAACATTGATGTGTCCACTGAAGCCAGGTATGCTGCAACCAGACAAGAAGGATTCAGTGATGTGGTGAGAAGAAGAATTCTCTCAGGAAACTTTTTCTTGTTAAAAAAAACTATGAAAATTATTTCATCAAAGCACAGAAGGTGAGATACCTCATCAATAATTATTTTGTGAATGCTTTTAACTCTGGAGTAGATGTCTTGCTAACTCCCACCACCTTGAGTGAGGCAGTACTATACTTGGAATTCATCAAAGAAGACAATACAACAAGAAGTGCCCAGGATGATAGTTTCACACAGGCTGTAAACATGGCAGGATTGCCAACAGTGAATATTCCTGTTGCACTTTCAAACCAAGGGTTGCCAATAGGACTGTAGTTTACTGAATGTGCATTTTGTGACCAGCAGCTTCTTACAGTAGCCAAATGATTTGAAAAACAAGTACAGTTTTCTGTTATTCAACTTCAAGAACTCATGGATGATTGTTCATCAATCCTTGAAAATGAAAAGCTAGCCTCTGTCTCTCTAAAACAGTGGAGAGAAATATATCATGCAAATTAAAATGACTTTTAGAGATTCTAAAAAAAAGAAATTATTGCTTGCATTTTTAACTTGGTGATGGTTATCCTCTTAGACATGGAACCATAAAGATGTGAAATTTACAGAAGGATTAACTTAGTCTGCAAAGCATAGGGGTTAATTCACAGCTAAGATAATAGAGAAATTTGTCAAGGATAGAATATGATAAAACCTGTAAGAAGCAAAGTCAAACTGTCTATTGACTTTGGGCTTTATTATATCTTTTTATTTCCTTCCCCTTTTTATAACATTTAAAATGTAATTAAAATAATCTGAGAGTGTTTCTAGCATGTATTTTGATCTTGACTTGGGTCTAGCTTAGTAGTCCAACTTTTGAGTGTCATAGATTAATACAATATTAGGGCTGGAAGTAATCCCTCTTTTCCTTGTTATGCCTATTGCCCTTACTTGATGTCTGCTAACACCTACAGTCTATAAAATTGTTTTCTAAAGTATACCCATGGATGCTATTTCTATGGAATACTAATAGTTATAGGGAAAAGGGGCCTGGGCCAGTCAAGGAAGTTTCCTTCCTCAAGACCTGTGGAGTCTTTTGCATACTAATGTACACAGAGAATGTCCAAGATGGAACTGAAGGTAGAGAGTGAAATGTGATGTGTACAATATCCAGTTTCCCCAAATGATTTATATTTGCTAACAAATGATATGTAGTATTGGATTTTTCTCTGCTTTATATTTGTGTCTCAGTGAAATTTTGTGATCTATAACACTCAGTGCTTAAATGGCACTGTTTTTTGTTTGTTTATTCGCTTTAAGTAAAAAATTAGTTTAATTTTTTTTGAAGCAAAGTAAAAATTGTAGCTTGCCTTACTTTTAAAAACAGCTTTATTGAGGTGTAGTTGGTATAACTTAAATGTACATATTTAAAGCATAAAATTTGATAAGTTTTGATGTGTGTATGTAATTGGGTACTCATTATCACAATCAAGCTAATGAACATCTTTGTCATTCCGAAAGTTTTCTTGCATCTCTTCCCTTCTTCCTGATCTCTTTTGCCTGCCCTCTCCCTATCCTCAGGCTGATTTGCTTTCTATCACTATAGATTAGTTTTCGTTTTCTAGGATTTTATATAAATGGAATCAGAGTATGTACTTTTTCTTCTTCTTTTTTTTTTTTTGGTATGATGTCTTTCACATAGCATAAATATTTTGAGATTTATCCATGTTGTTGCATTTTCGATAGTTAATTCTTTTCCACTGTTGAGTACTGTTCCATTGTATGGTTGTATCCCAGTTTGTTTATTCATTAATCTGATGATAGCTATTTGGTTTGCTTCCAGTTTATTGCTACTCCAAATGAAGCTGCTATGAACATTTGGGCACAAGTCTTTATATGGACACATGTTTCCATTTCTCTTGGAACTACCCCTGGGCATGATCATAATAGGTATATGTTCATATGTTTAAGAAACTACCAAACTGTTTTTAAAAGTAGTTCTGCCATTTTTACATTCCTGCCAGCAGTATAGAGTTCCACTTCTTTCACATCTTTGCAATACTTGGTATGGCCAGTAATTTTAATTTTAGTCATTCTGATAGATATGTAGTGGTATTTACCTGAAGTTTTAATTTGCATTTTCTTGATGACTAATGGTGTTAACCCTCATTTCAAGTGCTTATTTGCTATGTTTATATCTTCTTTAGTGAAGTGTCTGTTCAAATATTTTGCCTGTTTAAAATATATTAGGTTTTGATTATTGAGTTTTGAGGGTTCTTTGTGTATTCTACATGCAAATTCTTTATCAGATATATGATTTGCAAATTTTCTTCTAGCATTTGGCTTGTATTTTAATCTTTTAACAGTGACTTTTGAGAACAGACATTTTAAATTTAGTTAAAGTTCAATTTGTCGATATTTTTTCTTCATGGATCTTGCTTTAGTGTCATATCTAAGGGTTATCTTTGACAAATCCGAGGTCACAAAGATTTTCTTTTATGTTTTCTTCTAGAATTTATATAATTTTAGGCTTTACATTTAGATTATGATACATTTTGAGTTAATTTTTGTATATTATGCAAAGTTTAGCATAGACCAAAGTTTACTTTTTTTGTACATGGATATCGAATTCTTTCAGCACCATTTGATAGTAAGACTATAATTTATCCACTGAATTGCCTTTGCACTTTTGTAAAAAAATCAGTGGTCCATATATGTGTGGGTCTATTTTTGGGTTCTGTCTTCTGCTCCACTTATCTATTTGTGTGTCTGTATGACAATACTACATTGTCTTGGTTACTGCAGCTTGAGGGTCGGCAAACTTTTTCCATAATGGGTCAGATAGTAAATATTTTAGGCTTTGTGAGGCACATACATCCTCTGTAGTGTGTGTTTCTTTTAAAAACCATTTAAAAATATAAAAACCATTCTTAGCATGGGGACTGTAAAAAACAGGTCATGGGCTGAATTTGGTCTGCAGGTCTTAATTTGCTAACTCCTGCTATAGTGTTATAATACACTTTGAAAGTGGGTTGTGTTAGTCTTCCAACTATGTTCTTTATTTTCAAAGTTGTTTTTGCTATTCTAGACCCTTCACATTTCCATATGAATTTTAGAATCAGTTTTTCAATTTCCACAAAAAAAGGAATTTTGGAATTTTGACTGGTCTTTGCTTTTGGGGTTGTGTTGATTCTCTAGGTTAATTTTGGGAGAAATGACATTTTAACAGTATTGAGTCTTCTAGCTCATGAACATGGTATATCTCACCATTTATCTAGATCTTTGTTGATTTCTCTCAGTAATTAATACTGAACAGGTCTGTGTACCTTTTGTCATACCTAACCTCAGGTATTTAATATTTTTTAAGCTACTATAAATAGTAGTGTTTTAAAATTTTGATTTCTGTTTTTTGTTGCTTGTATAGAGAAATAAAATAGTTTTATGTGTTGATTTTATAAAATGCAACTCTGCTAAACTTGCTCACTAATTCTGATACCTTTTAAACATATTTCATAAGATTTTCTACATAGACATTCTTGTCATCTGCAAACAAAAATATATTTAGTTGTCCCTTCCCATTCTGAACAATTTTTATTTTTTGTCTTGACTTTTGGCACTGGCCATAACTTCCAGGACAATTCTAGGTAGAAGTGATGAGGGAAGACATATTAATCTTTTTCCTAATCTTATGAGATGATTAGTTTGCTAGGGCTGCTATAACAAAATATTGCAGACTGGGTGGCTTAAACAACAGAAATGTATTTTCTCACAGTTCTGGAGTCTAGGAATCCACGATCAAGGTGCTGGAAAGTTTGGTTTCCTCTGAGGTCTCTCTCCTTGGCTTGCAGACAGCCGCCTTTTCACACGGTCTTTCTCTGTGTCCCTCTGTGTCCTATTCTCCTCTTCTTATGAGGGCACCAGTCATATTGGATTAGTACTTAGCCATGTGTCTTCATTTTGCCTCAATTACATCTTTAAAGACCATATCTCCAAATAACCATGGTACATCTTAAGATACCGTTGGGTTGGGATTTGAACATATGAATTTGGAGGATGGGACGTAATTCAGCCCGTCTTTCATCATTACGTATGATGTTAGCTGTAGGCTTTTTGTAGCGCTGTTTCGTGTTGTGGAAGTTCCCATCTATTCTTAGTTGGCTGAGAGTATTTATCAGGAATTAATGGAATTAATATTGAAATTTGTCAAATGCCTTTTTACATCTGTTGAGCTAGTATTATTTTTCTTAATTTGTTTATACTGTGCTTTTAGAATGTTATCCAACTTTGTACTCCTGGGATAAATTCTAATTGGTCATAATGTATTAACTTTTAAAATATATTGGTGGATTCCATTTTCAGAGATGTGCTAACTAATGAGACAGTAAAACTCCCAAAATGTAACTGACACTTAAACACAAAACATAAAAAGGTCAAAACCGAAAGAATTATTTGAAAAAAAAGAGTGTGCTGAATTTAAAACATGGAAGAAATAGATGTTGAAAATTTTATGCATAAAATAGAACTTCATATTGATAATACTAAAAATCATACATAATTGCTAAAGATGTTTTAAAGATGTTTGCTGGGAAATATAGGATAAATATGTAGCAAAATAGCTTAAGCTACTTTGACATGTAGATGTAACTATTTGGACACAACAGCTTGATGTAATTTTGAAATGGCTCATGACATAAGACCATCTCAAAGAACAAATAAACCTAGCAAAGTGTTTTTCATTGCAATTTGACTTATGCACTGATATTATTAACTTGCAGTTCTTTTTATATATGTGCAACTTGAACATGATGGTGGTTTGAAGAAATAATTTTTTTGGCTTTACTGTTGGTAATTATGATTAGCTCTGAACTGTATAAATCTGCGAAGGATTACAAAGTTAACAAGTATGTTTTAGAGTTTAAGTTTTGTATAGAAGTATGCTCTGATGTCACACTTCCAGTGAAAAGAAAATTTTCTGAAGTAGTTACCTAGATCAAGGAGCTTGGGCCAGAAAAAAAATCAATGCATTGTTTCCTTTATTGCAAAAGTCATGCTATGAAAAAAGCCTAAATAAACAATGTGCCAAGTGACACAGTAAAAGTTGTAAATTAAGTAAAGTGGAGTGCAAGACATTCTAGATTATTCTCTTTACTATATGATAATGTGGAAGATGAATTACACATGACTTTCATTGCATATTAAGGCACAATGATTGTAGAGCAGAAAAGTTGAGCATGCTTGATTTATAGAATAAGCTCTTAATACTTCTGCAAGATAAGAAAAGTATTAGGTCTCATCTTCTTAAAGAGGTAAATTGGATATCTGAACTGCTCGTTTGTCTGGTATCTTTGGTATTATAATGATCCTAATACTTCCATAAAAGGAAGGAGTACAGTGTAATTGTCAGTGGCAGATAAGATCAAAGGACAGGAACAAAATCAGAAGCTTAGAAGAACAGAGATTTAAAGATTATTATGACATGTTCCATAATTTATCAAATAAGTCATGATCCAGATTATTTCAAAAATGTAAAATGTTATCACCAAACACTTGATGAATTTTGACAGAATTTTTGCATTTTTATTTTCTATTAAAAATATTCTTACATAGGGGGCCGGACGCCCTGTAATCCCAGCTCTTTAGGAGTCTGAGGCAGGTGGATCACAAAGTCAGGAGTTCGAGACCAGCCTGGTCAACATAGTGAAATCCCGTCTCTACTAAAAAAATACAAAAAATTAGCTGGGCATGGTGGCGGGCGCCTGTAATCCCAGCTACTCGGGAGGCTGAGGCAGGAGAATCACTTGAACCCAGGAGGCAGAGGTTGCAGTGAGCCAAAATTGCTCCACTGCACTCCAGCCCAGGTGACAGTGCAAGACTCTGTCTCAAAAAAAAAAAATTCTTACATAGGAAATTTATTGATCTGAAATCCATTCCTTTCATTGACAGATAATTTAAATTTCATTATGACTTTATAGGAAAAATTGTTGGAGTGGTTACTGATGGATTGAAAATTAACATCAAAAATAAAATATTGCTTTCTTCATTTTGAATAAAGTTCCAACATAAATATGCTAAGCTTGCTAAAATTCCTTTTAAAATCACTTCTAATCCTCCTGTCAACATATATCTGTAAGACTGGTTTCTCTACTATCAGTGTTATGAAACACAGAAATAATTTAGGTATACATTATTATAAGCCAGAAGCATTGTGATCAATCCAAACTTGATCAAATACATTAACCAGCACAAAGCATGCTCATTTGTTATGTTAAGAACTTTAATACTGATAAATATGATGTTCCTTCAAAGTGTGCACTTCAGTGTTTAGTATGTGGACTCACTCTTTCACACTCTTTGTTTAGTTACAATTGCAGAATGACAAAAATTATGATTGTATATCAGTGATTCATTACTTATTGTCGTATATACACACTTTCAATAAAAGAAGTGCATAATTTTTGCTATTCTTTTCTTTTCTCTAGGTTATGTTTATTCTTATATTTATTGAAATGTAATTTTATGTCTGCTGAATATAATAAATCCAGAGGTTATATTTTGTTCATCTTGCTTTTTCTAATTTATTTTTCTAGCAACTTCATTTTTAAAGATAATTTTTTTAGAACAGTTTCAGATTTCCAGAAAAATTGCGAAGATAGTGTGAGTTCCCATATACCCTACACCATTTCCCTTATTTTTAACAGCAGTGTGGTATATTTATCACAATTAGTGAGCCAGTATTGATACGTATTATTAACTGAAGTCCACAGTGTGTTCAGTTTTCCTTAATTTTACCATGATCTTTTTCTGTTCTGGGATTGCATCTAGGGTACTGCGTTACGTTTAATTACTGTGTCTCCCTAGGCTTCTCTTGGCTGTGATAGTCTCTGAGACTTTGCTTGTTTTTGTTGACTTTGACAGTTGTGAGGAGTACTGGTTGCGTAGTTAGTAGAATGTCCCTTAATTGAGATTTTTCTGATGTTTTTTGTCATGATCAGACTGTGGTTATAGTAATCCATTGTTAAATCATATTTTACAAGTGCACAGATGTGTGGTGGATTGGATATTTAAAACAAACAAACAAACTGGTTCTTCTCTACAGATGGTTGATGAAGCATGCTCTTGTGAAACTGCGGCCACACAGAATTCAGGGTGTTACTGAATGACCTAGGGAAAGGTGAATCCAGACCTCCTCTGGATTCTGGGGCTCCTAGCAGAAGAACTTTTGCTCTGAGACTTTGCTGGAACATCTTTTAGTCTCTGTATCTTTCTCATTGATCTTCAGATTCCAGGAGAGGAATTGTGATGAACTCAGGTTGGAGAAAGGCAACTAGAAAATATTTGGTGATTTGGGGGGTGGGTTTGCAGGTGTGGGGCTTTACCTGGATGTCAGACTGGGGGGATTGATGAGTCTGAGCTCACTCATTCCCACTTCCATCATTCCACCCCCGCTGGCAGGCACACTTGACAGCAATAATTTAACTTAAGCATACCCTGAGAATGACACTGTGGTCTAAGAAGAATGTGTGTTCGAAGTCCTGAGCTAAGGTATCAAGGAGTGGCCAACCTGGAGATTCAGTCTTTATCTATGAAGGGCATCTGAACCTCCAGCCCATCACTTAGAATGCAGGTCATACAGAGGATTGAGGTTTTTTGTTTTAGGTTGAATGGAGGTTGCTAGGTAGAGGTTCCTGGATGGAGGGTGCTAAGTAAAAATGCTATATAAATTGTATACTTTTTACAAATGGTAGTGGTTTTCCTGTTTAGCCCACTGCCACTGGACCATCCTTGTATGTAAATTCTCCCTAATAAACCCCATGTCTCCTTTGTTGTCTCTGGATCTCTCTCTTTTTTTTTTTTTTCGCTCTTGACATGGTACCATGCTTACTGGGGTCAATAGGGGTCTGGCATGCCACCCAAGTGTCCATTTTTATTTTCTACATGTTCTTTGTTAATTCCAAAGCCCTGACTCGTCCTTCTTCTTTCAGAGTTGGAATTCTTTTACTTTCCAAAAGGGGATGATGAGACACCACTTACTAGCTCATCAAATAGGCCAGACTGGTAACGCAGGATATTTCCCTGACCCTTTCATTGGTAGGAACTGGCATGCATGGGCGCTGGCAGTGGTGAACTCTACTCACTTGCTGCTCCACCCCTCATGAGACGGGGAGTGCAGATGAGTGGGTACAGGAGTTGGGGTGGGCGCTTTTGGGCACTGGCAAGAGCCAACCCTGTACTGGCCCTGTTGCAGCATCTAGGGGAGGGTGTGCATGACCCCTGAAGCCCCAGAGGAAGTGTTACAGTGCCCTTTTAGCATTGCCATCCACAGATGGCTTAAGTGTTAACAGCTCAGTGGAGGGTCAGTGTGACAGCCTTTTGCACCCACAGTTGTGGCACCCGAGATTTTAACTGGTGTCCAGGAGGAATGAGGTGGCATGAACGAATTGAAGGTGGTAAATGCAGGGAATTTTATTGCTGATGAAAGTGGCTCTCAGCTGGAAGGGGAGCTGAAAAGGGGATAGAGAGGGAAGGTAATCTTCCCCTGGTGTCTGGCCATCCCTGGCTGGACTCCTCTCTGAAGTTATGCCATCAAGCTATCCCTCTGAATTCAAGCTGCTTCTCTCCAATGTCCAACTGTAGTCTCCAACGTCCAACTGCTTCTGCTGTCTCTGCTGGCTAAGCCTGGGGGTTTTATGGGCACAGGATCAGGGGTAGGGTGGGCCATGGGTGGTTTTGGAAAAGGCAACATTTGATCAGGAAAACAGGGATGTAACTTTTCACTTTGGGTGGCGGTATTAGGCTTTTCAGCTTGAGGGTGGGGCCCTTGCCAAGGACTTGGCCTCTTCTGCCCAGAATTTCCCTGCCTTCTGTCCCTATCACTGGGATGAAGAATCCAAGGTAGGAAACTAATCTCTATTTTCTGGTTTTAATCAGTAGAATTCATTTCTTGATAGAAAATGTGTGTAGCTCCAGTTCTACCTCTTTTCTCTTAAATATTTTTTTCTTTTAATATTGTTCACATTTTATGCACTAATTAAATAACCAGACATTGCAAACATGACACATTGATTTTTTCTACCATAATGTTTGTGAGTAACATATGGAATTGCTAACTAACAAAGTTATGGTTTGGTTTGTCTGTCTGCTTCTCCATTTGGGCCTCTGGCACAGCCTCCTAACTGGCCTCCCCACCTCCAGTCCTTGACTCTTAAAAATGCAGACTGTCCAGAGAGTCCATGGATTCTAAGGGGCACAACTTACCTTATGGATGTCTTGCTTGAAACCCAGTAAGCCCTTTTGGTTGCCTAGAGCGAGGTGTTGTCAGGACCAGCATCATCGCATCACATGAGAACTCGTTAGAAATGCAAATTCCCCGGGCTTACCCCAGGCCTAGGAGGTCAGAAACTCTGTGGGGTGGGGCCCAGCGATGCATGCTTAGAAAACCCTTCAGGTAATTCTGAATCAGGCTGAAGTTTGAGAACCTCTACCCAAAAGGATAAAAAACAAGCTGCTTCTTTGGAGAAGGCCTGCTGCGGCCTGGGCCTCACCACCTTTTCTGGCTTCTTCTGCCCCATTTCCTGCTTTGCATTTTATACTATAGTAAATTGTCTGCAGTTGCCTGCATAAACCATTCTCTATCTCATTTTCAGTTGTTTACTCAAATAGGTCCTCTTGGTGCAAAATCTCCCTGCCCCTCACCTGGTCATCTCAACACTTAGCTCCAGGGTCATTTCTCTGGGAAGCATTCCTTCTGCCTCCCTGCACCTCCTTAAGGGCTCTCCCAGTACCCTGTGCCCATGGCTGTAATTAAGATAAACTCATCACATTATATTTATTTGCTTATGTCTATTTCTGTCCCTATATTGTGAGCTCCTTTTATCGGGCACTCCGCTTCTTTCATTTTTAATCCACAGCACCTAGCCGCGTTTGCTTGACAGTCAGTTATTTGACTATCACTGAATGATTTATGAATGAGTGAAATAATGAATGAATAAATACTTGCCAATATTTCTGTCACATCTATGGTTCTTTTCCTGCATTCTCTATAGTCAAGTAAAAATTCCCTTTAATTCACCAGATGTGGCAAGCCCAAGAGATATTAATTATATCCCCTTTTTCAGGTTATCAAATGCAAGACAGGTTCTTCCTGTCCTATAACTTCCACATTATGCATTTTAAGCCTCCCACACTTGGTCCAATGGCCAATCTTAGCTCTCTCCCAGTCAGTGACATTGTCATATTGTAAATTTGGCAGCAGCAGAGATACCTGATTGATTTCTGTCACTTATTATTCATTCAGAAATTCATTCAACTGAGTTTGCTGAGGTGTCATCACGAAGCTAGTATGGACTGAATCAGAGGAAGTGCTTTTTAAAATTCTACTTAATCCTCCCGTAGGGCTTCTCTATGCTGCCAGAGTAGAATAATATATTTTAAAGAAGAAAGAAAAACAGCTCATTACTGTTTACTTATATTCCTATTTCTTCTTTTATTTAGGAGCCCTGTGTCTTGCTTGCATCAAAGACATGCATATTCAGACAATTTTGAAAATGAGACATTAAGTAGTCCTGTATAAAATAACACAAGCAGAAAACAAGACTGGTTCTAAAAGTCATTTCTGTTCTCCTTCTTCTGTATCCACACATCACCTGAATAATACAGATGTGCACACTTGCTGTTCCATCTGCTGCAGGACCCGCACACACAACAACTCATCCTGCAGAGGTTGTTGGACCATGCCAATCCAGGCACATGCTTCTGCCCACTTTCCTTTTGTCATTACAGATGATAGTTAGAAATATACATTCTGGCCATGAGATTAGATAGACAGTAAAAAATAAATAGTAATTATGACAATTAATTTACTCTTTTAGGTCATTTGTATTTTTCAGCAGCCTTTCCCATTTATTCTCACAGTTTCTTTTATTCTGATAGTAGAGGTACATTTGTGGAAGTATCATTTTGGATTTACTGATAAAGAAGCTATGAAATTAAAAAATTCAAACTTGAAATAATTCAAACTTAAAGCTGTTGGAACTTTACATTTTTAACACTTTTTAAATTATAATTTAAAGAAAAAATTGACCACGTTCACTTTTTTTTTTTTTTTTTTTTTGAGACAGGGTCTCAATCTTTTGCCCAGGCTGGAGTGCAGTGGCATGATCTAGGCTCACTGCAACCTAGATCCTCCCACCTCAGCCTCTTGAGTAGCTGGGACTACAGGTGCACACCACCACACCTGGCTAATTTTTGTATTTTTTGTAGAGACCAGATTTCTTTTCTTTCTTTCTTTCTTTTTTTTTTTTTGTGACAGAGTCTGGCTCTGTCGCTAGGTTGGAGTGTAGTGGCACGATCTCAGCTCACTGCAATCTCCGCCTCCTGAGTTCAAGCGAGTAGCTGGGATTACAGGCGCGTGCCACCACACCCAGCTAATTTTTGTATTTTTAGTAGATACAGGGTTTCACCATGTTGCCCAGGCTGGTCTCAAACTCTCGAGCTCAAGTGATCCTCCCACCTTGGCCTCCCAAAGTACTGAGATTACAAGCATTTGCCACTGCACCTGGTGGGAGCTTTAAATTATCCTGAGCCTTGAGAGGAAGGTGGCTATGCCATCTAAGTCATGTGGCTTGCAGCTGCAACTTCTGCCTTTTTCTTTTCTTTTTTCTCTAAATAATTAAGACCAAACAGTTCTGGAGCTAAGACACCCACTCAGATCGCTACCCCTCTTCAGGGAGTTATAGAGTAATCTGCCTTGGAATGTAGCAATTTTAACCAATTAAATTTCTGTGGCATATGCACTGATCTTATATGGAAAATGTTGTAATCCTGCTAAGATTTCTATTTAAGTGAAACCTTAACTTCTCCACTTTGGAATGCTGACCCCATTTGTTTGGAGTTGGTGTCTTGGGTGGCCATCCTCAGGCTTTGCACTCAAATAAACTGTACTTAATTATATTTTCTGAAATTCATTATTTAAGGCTGACAAAGCTGTGGCAGGAAATATGAAATCTCCCAAGGTTACTTAGCGGGTCACCCGTGGACTGGAAGTAGAACAGCTTTTTCTAGTTCTCATTTAGTTACTGGATAAGAAGGAGCCAAGATGGAAGGAGCCAGATGGCAAATTGTTCAGTAGAGTTTGCAGAACCTTTGTGCCATGTGTTAGCAGGTGTACCAAGTGCACCCACATCATCAGGAAGGGTCAAAGCAGAGGTCTGGAGTCAGACTGTCCAGGTTTGAATTTTAGGTCTTTCACTTGCTTAATTGTGCACAATGAACACATTACTTAAACTTTCTGAAATTTAGTTTCCTCCTTTGTAGATGGAGAAAATTGTAATAACTATTTCATGTGGTTGTTTGAGGCTTAGATGCATTAATACATAAACAGCTCAAAATTATGTCTTAAAGTGATAAGAATTACTCAATAAATGTTAACTCCTATTATTATTCCACTCCAAATTCCTCTGTGAAGACCTCTGTCATTACAGCAATGAATCTATGTTGCTCTCTTTCTTCCGCGAACCACCGTCATAAAGAACTTTTTTAAATGACACAACTTAGCCACCAGAATATACTTGCTAATATTCTAATAATCGTTAAAGCTATATTTGTTTCCCTAATTATGTTGCAAACTCTAGAGGCTGACTCTATGCCGTATACATCTTCTGAATCAATGCCAAGCCCTTAATTAATATTTGGGTGAATGACTTTTGGACAAAATGGCTTAGATTCTACTATTTTGTTTTTTCAAAATTGTTGTTAAAACAAACATCTGGTGGGGTGTAGTAGCTCAAGCCTGTAATCTGAGAGCTTTGGGAAACTAAGGTGGGAGGATCGTTTGAGGCCAGGAGTTCAACATTGGCCTGAGAAACCTAGCAAGACCCCATCTCTACAAAAAAATTTTAAAAAGTTAGCCAGGCATGGTGGTGCATGCCTGTAGTCCTTGCTACTTGTGAGGCTGAAGTGGGAGCATCACTTGAGCCCGTGAGTGTGAGCTGCAGTAAGTTATGATCATGCCACTGTTCTACAGGTGAGGCAACAGAGTGAGACTCTGTTTCTAAAACAACAAAAACAAACATAAAATCTGCCTGGCATATTTGATTTTAATATGCTTTTACGCAAATTACCTTATTTACATTTTATGACACTCTGCAGGTGAGAACATTTTACTATACCCATTTCACAGATGACAAATATGAGCAGTTGAGCATCTACAAGACAGATATATTAAGTACATTGGCCAGAATTTGAACCCAGGTCTTCTGGCTCCAAAATTATGTTTCTTCTTTTTTTTTTTTTTTTTAAATTGTACTTGAAGTGTCTGGTTAAGTCAGACTGGACCAAACACCTGACAGTCATTTGCTTTACAAATTTCTTTTTTTGTTTCTCATTTGGAGATATCTGTTTAGGGAATTAAAGCAGGCTCATTCAGAATGGGCTACAAACCAGGATTCCAATTAGAGGGTGATACAAATAGGGTTGGAACACATCATCCATGCCCTCTCAGACCTCTGGATCAAGGCTGGACTGCCCAGCAGGACTGGTGGCAAGTACTGTCTTTCTTCCTGGCCACACCCACAGGGCAGTTGAGATTTTAGTAGCATAGCCAAGCAAGGATGATTTTTTTAATGACCTGAAAATATAAAAACCTGAGAAAAGAAACAAAATTGTATAACAATTTCAAAATACTTATTAGAGAGAAGTGCTGTTTCCTAAATATTTGGGGAAAAATGCTTCTGAATTGCAAACATTTACTGTGCAGATACTGCATTAAAGTAAAATAAACATCCAATCTTTGCTAGTTTTCTATGCCTAACAAAGATGGACACCAGTATTCCCTCCTATCTTCGTATTTGGAATATCCTGAAGTGACAATTAGGGACAGGCCCTCCTTGCCATGACCTTGCAGTTTGATTCAGCAGCATGGCCTGGGATCTCCAGGCTAAAGTTCTTTTCTGAGAGTTTATTTTCTTCACTGTAGAGTCAGAAACTCAACAGCAGAATGTGAGGAGATGGCAAGTATTCAAAGAGGTTAATAAATGGACTATTTTAAAATCAGAAGGCTACGTATAGAAAAGCCACAGGGGACCGTGCAGTGCCCCAGAGGAAGTAACAGAGGGTGGAAGGGTGTGTTTTGGGGCCTGGAAGGATGAAAAGAGGAGTGGTTACTGGGACTCAGAGACAGAATTAGGTAGCAAGAGTAACCTGATCAGAGCAGGATGCTGCCATATTGAGAATCAGCCAGGACTCTGCAGGGAGGGAGGCCATGGGTACACTGACCCGTCTCTCCCCTCCTCCCTCCCATTTTATGGTAGTGTTCCACATTGGCTGGACCCAACTGGGAGCCAAAAGGCCTTTTGATGCCATCTGTACAGGTCAACCTCCCAGGGCACACGGCAGAGTGGAAAGGATAAACAGAGATGGAGAGGGGATGGTGCTGAGGGCAAGTGGAAGACAGGCAGCCTAACATCAGTGAGTCTTACCAGGAATGAACTTTTTTTCTAGATGATTTTTTTTTTTTTTTAATGCGGCACAAGGCTCTGAGCAGTCAGCAATTTCATATTCTATTTGGATGTGTTTCCTGGGTATGCAGTGGTATTCTCGACTTGCAATTCAATCTGGGAGAATGTCTCTTCCTTAGAGTTAGAGGGAGAAAAGAGTGCACAAAGTACTTAAATCTCTGCCCCTAAGGTGTTTGTCTCTAAGAAGTCCTGCGTTGAGGTTGGGAGGAGGGTGTTGGTCTCTAAGAAGTTCTTGGGGTGTTGATGGGGGGAGGGTCATAAAACTGGAAGAATAAGAAAAGAAATTGATGTCTCTCTTGGGGTCAGATGAAGGGCTTCATTGCTTCCTTCCCTTTGGAAGTACATGCGTTGTCTAAAGAGCCTATCCTGCCCAGGCTGGCTTTTCTAAATGTCCTATCCTCATCCCTTTGTTTTCTGATCTATGTTCTCCTCCCATGTTGACTGCTGGAACACAAACTTAGCATGAGCTGCTGGGCTTCCTGCTGAGCTCCTAGAAGGTGCAACTCTTTCAGTGTGTGCCACTTTGGACATTGTCTGCATGGTATTTGTGTTCTCTTGTTCCTACCATACAGACAAAATGGTTGTTGTCTCCTGCCTTGAGCTGTGGATGGAAAGAGCAGGTTCCCAACACTACGGGAGAGAGCTTTGGAATAGGGTGCTTTGGTTCTGGTTACCTGTGGTAGTTAAGACACGGGTTGACTAAAAGACTTTCCAACAGAATGTCTTTGGAACTTGAGGTGATTTTTTTCCCTCCTCTTTTGTTATTGCTTTTAAAAATATTCAGAGATTCATTCACTGGTATGGCCTTTTGGGCTTGGAGTTTTTTTTTGTGGGAAGATTTTAAATTTTGGATTAATTTTTTAAAGTTGATATATGGCTAGTCAAATTTTCTTTTTGTCTTGTGTACATTGTTATAAGTTGAATTTATTCAAGGGATTTATCTGTTTTGTCCAAGTTCTCTCTCTCTCTCTCTTTTTTTTTTAGCATAAAGTTGTTTGCAATATCTTTTTTAAAAAAACTTTTCCTAATTAATCTTTGATCTTAAATTTCTTTTTCTGGCTGACCTGCTTTTTAACAGTTTTCATTTATTTTTATCTTTTTAAAATTGGTATAGATATTTTGAGGTATAAATTTCCTCTGATCCCTACTTTAATGCATCTCACAGATTGATATGTAATGTTTTTATTATCATCATTTTTCAGAAATTCTATAATTACTGTTTGTATTTCCCCTTTATTTATTTATTTATTTATTTATTTATTTATTTTGAGAGGGAGTCTCGCTCTGTTGCCAGGTTGGAGTGTAGTGGTGTGATCTCGGCTCACTGCAACCTCTGCCTCCCAGGTTCAAGCAATTCTCCTGCCTCAGCCTCCTGAGTAGCTGGGATTACAGGTGCCTGCCACCATGGCTGGCTAATTTTTGTATTTTAGTGGAGACAAGGTTTCACTGTGTTGGCCAGGCTGGTCTCGAACTCCTGACCTCAAGTGATCCTCCCTGCCATGGCCTCCCAAAGTGCTGGGATTACATGCATGAGCCACCGTGCTTGGCTGTATTTCCCTTTTGCCCAGGAGCTAGAAAGTCTTTAAATTTCTAAGGTCAAGGACTTTTTTATCTTTCTTTCTTTACCTTTTTTGCATTGTGATCAAGGAGTTCTATTGTATGGAGCCTACTGATGTTTTCTTTGAAATGAAGTATATGATCAATTTTCATTCAATGTGCACTGGAGAAAAAGGTATACTCTCTATTATCAGGATGTAGTGTTTGATATATGCCTAAAAAAATGCACCTTATTTTGTTTAGCTACTTTGCAACCTTACCTTTTTGGTCTATTTAACCTGTATTGTTTGAGAGTGATGTGTTAAAGGGTTCTATTATTAGTGTGTTTCTACTTATTTCTCCTTGCATCTCTCATGACTTGTATTTCATAAGGGTAGTTGCCAGGTTATTTGGTGCCTAGATATTCATAAGTATTATAATTTCAATGTAGCATAAACAAAAAATAAAATTCTGAGCCCCCCACCCATCTGAACAGATTTAGAATGGCCAAGAGTATTCCAAAGTTAGCCTGAAAAACGAGTTCAGGCCATGATGGAAAGTTGGGGGCAGTCCGGACATACCTCATTACCATTAATATCAACACAGACCTTAAGGCTGATAGAACAGTCTTTACTTCTGATAAGAAATATTTACAACCTATTCCCTCTGAAGCCTGCTACCTGGAGGCTTCATCTGTATAATAAAACCTTGGTCTCTACAACCCCTTATCATAATCCAGATTTTCCTTTCTATTGATTCTAGGTTTTTAGATAACTCAACTAACTGCCAATCAGAAAATCTTTTAAACTACCTATGACCTGGAAGTCCCTACTTCGAGTTGTCCTGCCTTTCCAGACCAAACCAACATATATCTTAACATGTATTGATTGATGTCATATGTCTCCCTAGAATGTATAAAACCAAGCTGTACCCCCGTGACACTGGGCACATGTCAGGACCTCCTGAGGCTGAGTCACGGGTGCATCCTTAAACTTGGCAAAATAAAGTAAATTGGTTGAGACTTGTCTCAGATAATTTTTTGTTCACAGTACAATGTGGCTTTTAATATTATAAAATGTCCTTCTTTGTCCCATTGAATGCTTTTTGGCTTGAAGTCTACTTTGGTAACAGCACTGTGTCCTCTGCTTTCTTTTACTTGGTACATTTTTTTGCTACCTCTTTACTCTTAGCCTCTTTGAATTATTCATTTTAAGTGTATCTCTTATATATAGCATAGAGTTAGGTTTTGTTTTGTATACCAACTTTTAAATCATTTTTATTAATAGATAACTTAAGCACATTCACTTTTTTTATATTATTATAATGTTTAGTCTCAATTCCACACTTTTATTTTACTTTATTTTATTTTATTTTTGAGACAGAGTCTTGCTCTGTTCTCAGGCTGGAGTACAGTGGTGCCATCTCAGCTCACTGCAACCTCTGCCTCCCGGGTGATTCTCTTGCCTCTCAGCCTCCTGAGTAGCTGGGATTACAGGTGTATGCCACCACGACCGGCTAATTATTGCATTTTTAGTAGAGATGGGGTTTCACCCTGTTGGCCAGGCTGGTCTTGAACTCCTGACCTCAGGTGATCCACCCGCCTCAGACTCCCAAAGTGCTGGGATTCCAGGCATGAGCCACTGCACCCAGCCCACCCTACTATTTTACAGTGAGATTACCATGTGCACTATCCTAAATTTACTAGCTTTTCCCCTTCTCTATTTGGTATACCCTCTTTGACTTTTAAATTTTTATTTTGGTATTTAGGAAAATTTAAATTTTTATTCTAAGTAGTTACCTTTGTATTAATACTTTTTTTTTTTTATGTTCAGTACCCTTTATTTTTACTTAAGTTTTACCATCTGTCAGTTTTAAGTGGTGCCCTTTGACTCCCATCTATTATCTGTACACAACAGGTAATGATTTGATTCTATTTTCCATTTTATCCCTTTTGTTTTGTTTCTCTTCATAAAGTCTTCATTTTTTTGAGACAGGGTCTCACTCTGTTGCCTAGGCTGGAGTGCAGTGGTGCAATCATGGCTCACTGCAGCCTTGACCACCCCAGGCTCAGGTGATCCTCCTACCTCAGCCTCTCATGTAGCTGGGATTACAGGCACATGCCACCTGCCTTGCTAATTTTTTCTCTTTGTAGAGATGGGATTTCATCATGTTGCCAAGGCTGGTTTCAAACTCCTGAGCTCAAGCAACCTGCCTGCCTTAGCCTCCCAAAGTGCTGGGATTACAGGTGTGAGTCACCGCACTTGGCCTGATTACAGGGGTGAGTCACCACCTGGCCGGCTTTGCCCCTTTTGGTCCCACTTTTCAATTGCACTCTTTTGACTTGTCAGAATCTACAATATTTACATATTATTACTTGCCCATAACCCACTCTTGTTTTGTTCTTACCTCTACAATTGATGGTAACAAAATGCCTACTGCCAGTCCTTTTGAAAGGTTTGCCTGGAATTTTGGCTCAATGAAGCCTGTCCTCTACTAAATGTCTTAGAAAGGGCACATGTGTATAGTATTTCCTTCATTATGCCACATTCAGAACTGCATTTCTATGGCCTTGAAACTTGAAAAACAGCTGGGTTCGGTATAATGTCTTTCGTTTACATTTTTTCTTGAAGTTTTCTAACAATGCTGTTCTACTATTGTTTTGCTTTTTAAGTTGTTTCTGAGAAGTTTGAAGACAATCTATTTTTTTTTTAACCTTTTAAAGTTATTTGGCCTTTTTGCCTGGAGGCCCCTGAGGATATTTATCTTGATCTTTAAGGTCTAATAATTTTATAAGAACATGTCTGACAGTTGATAATTCTGGTTAATTTTCCCCTGTATCTGGTAGGTCTTTCAGTTTGTAGATTCAGGCATTCCTTTATTTATAGAAAGATATGTTATATTATCATCTTAAATATTAGTTTGTTTCCTTTAAAAAATTTCTTTTTCATGAATTGGTAAAATGAATGTTCAATCTGCTTTGCCTACCTTCCTTTTTAATGACTCTCTCTTGACTGTTTATACTTCCTCTGTATCCCATTTTCATTCTCTTGGTTGTTTTTGCACCTTTCTTCAATGTTCCTTATAAAGTGTTCATTAAAAGCTATAAGCTGTCCTCTCTTGAGTACCTTACAATTTAGTTTTGCTTTCTGATACGATTTTTTTTCTATTTCTTCCCCGAGTCCATTGTCTACAGAGTAGTTTGGACACAGAAACCCTGGGATGTTGTGAATTCTTTAATTCTTTTCTAAATTCATACCTCTATAAGGCTAATGAAGCCATCATCAAAATGCTTTTAATTTGCTAGTTTTAAAGAAATGATTTCTTCCAATAATAGTATCTACTGTAGGGAAGTTTAAATTTTTCCCCTGAAGGATCAATGATTTGAGTCTATAAAGCAAACTGATAATACACAGATTAACTGGGGTTAAAAAAAGACTTACAAATTTTATCACATGTATATGTGTGCACAGGTGTCATCTAAAATATAAAAGCTCAAAGAAATGGCCAGATGGTTGATGCTTGATACCATCTTGAGGTTACACAAAGAATAGGGGCTTGGATTGTGATGAAACAGGTTATGATGGTAAAATGGGTTATGGGAGGGAGAGAAGAGGAAACCTGGCTAGCAGAGGTGGTCTTGTTATGCAGATGAAACCTTACAGGTAGCAGTTAGTAGTTGGTAAGTACTTTTAACAAGAGTTAGCAAACTTTTTCTGTAAAGGGTCAGACTGAAATGTTTTAGGTTTTGTGGACCATATGGTCTCTGTCACAACTATCTTAATATGAAAGCAGCCATAAATAATATGTAAATAAATGGGAATGACTGTACTCCAATAAAACTATATACCAAAACAGGCGTGGATTCAGCTCATAGGCCATGATTTGCTGGCCTCGTTTAAGAACAAAACTAGGCACACAATACATGATATTTAAGTCTTGATCAGTAAAACCAACTAAATAAACTCCATGTGAAAGGGCTATTTTTAAAAGATGATTGTCAAACACACTTGTGCCATAGCTTTGTATCCAAAGTAAAGACAATGAGATCTGGATACACATACACAGGCACACACAGAAACATGCACACACTCACATATACTGTGTCACACCTCAAACAGTTACAGACACATACACTCATACACACATAGTTTATTCATATTAGGGTTTAATGGGACCATTTAATTCATTTTTCACTGACTGTCCCTTGCCAACCAGAACATGCTGAGTTGTACTCTCTTGCGACTTGACACAGTGGGATTGGAAAAGACAGACTAATTTTAGTGAGAACTGAGCACATATCAAATCACTGTGTGAAAATCATATAATATTCCTAAGGCAAATATTAATGGTATCTTGATTAAGTTCTGCTTTGGATTAATTACTTATTCTTATTTCATTAATGAAATTAGTGGAGATTTGCTTATATATGTATATCTGTGTAATTTTTATAAATGTGGAATTATCAGAGTGTCTTGAAGGGTCTTTCTATAAATGATCACTTTGATGTGTTACGTTGGAAGATGAATTTTGGTTTGGTTTCAGTTGCAGGAAGTTTGGGATCCTCCTTTGGATTGTGCATCACTATGCAGGTTAGTGTGAGTCATAGTATGCAGCAGCACCCCTCACACAGGGGTACCAGCTGCAGGGGGTCTGTCCCTTGTAGACACCTGACCCAGAGACGGATGAATAACATACACTGACACACAGATATTCTGCTTTGCCAGTCCAGCTGAGGGTGTCTGAGCTGTTTACAGACTCCCTGCTGAGTGCTGTAAACAGTTGCGACTATGGCACTGATCAGCTAGTGAGACTCGCATTTATTCAGTAAGATTAATTAACAGTGGCTTGAGTCAACACCATTAGAAAGTAATTGACATTGTGGACTTCCCAAGTTAAAAGCACTTAAGCACCTGCAGTACATCAAAGGTTAGTCTTAAGACCACCTGAGTAAACAAGCTAGCTAGGTAAACTACTCTGCCTTCCTTTGTGACTCCTTTAATTTGTTTAACGAAAGGTAAAGGGACCGGGCCACCATCAGCCAGATATATTACCGAAGTTATGCAAACTTCTTGGCCTTCCAAGAAGATTTGTGTCTATCTCTATAACTATCTCTAACATTTTTCCCACCAGCCTGATTGAACCGCAGCAATAGTATCTCCAGTTGAGGAGCTCACAGACTGCAGAAGAAGTGCATGTTGGCACACACCTGCACCATTATGCCAATACACGGTGGAAAAGTAGACTCAGAAAGAACATAGTGGGAGGCCTGGCGAGGCAGACATTGCTTGCCATGTGCTTGTAAGGTACAGCACCGTGTGCGGGTCAGAGTTTCATTATTTTGGGTGAAGATCATGATGTTGATGAAGCTGATGGCAAAAGAATAATTAGGTTTTCTCAGGTGGCTGAATCTTACAAAGGGTAGGCTAAGGTGGGCCATATGATGAGTTTCGGCCACCTGAGGCCTTGAACGTCTGTGTTTCCTGAGCCACTGGCTGATTTCAGAAGTCCCATCTGCCTAAGGAGTATCTTTGCTTCCCAGGTTGCAATTCCAGGCAGGCCCTGACACAGCTAGAAAATGTGCTGACTGTAATGAGTGAGTCAACCAGCTGTTCTTAAAGCAAGCTGACTGTTTATGTGCCCTCCTGGTCAAGTCAGACTCAATGTTGAAGAATAAGTAGTTCATTCAGTAATAGCTGAGCTGCTCTTTTTTTTCAAATCCAAAATGAGAAATTAAAGCAATACAACATTTTTGCCAGCTACATTCTGTTTTGAAAAGATGAATCATCCTCATGTGTGTACTCAAAACATCTAGTTAGGTGCAAGATGATTTGCAGACTAATTTTGTACAGGAATCACCTTTTGACAGCAGATCAATATGAGTATATGTGTTTGTTTTGGGGAAGAGGAAAATGGCACACATTTTGTTAGGAAAAAACTTGAGTTGCTACTTCTCAAATACATTATTGTAATGTTTTACATAAGTCACAAGATCATATACAATTATATGTGAAAAGCTAACAAACAAAATCTCCATTAACTCTTTGAGAAAACCTTAGTAATAGCCTAAAAACAGCCGCTCACATTCCCTGTAATCAATTTCAAATTGGGTAATATTGCAGTTTTAAGCACATTTGAAGCTCCATATTTCCTGGGTTTCTTCCTGTATCTGGAGTTTGGAGGTGAGCAAGGAGAATGGAAGGGAACCTAGAGGAAGCAGGGGCAGTGTCAAGGACACAAAATGACCATTAGAAGCCTGCGTCACTCATTGTTTTAGTTAGCTTTGGTGGCAGGCGGAGGATGCAGAATAAAATTTTCTGTACACAAGAGTCACCTTCAATAGTGATATTTTCAGTGTAAGTTAAGGATAGCACTGATTGGTTGAAGATTTCATTGAATGTTAGATAAAAATGAATGTGAGTAAAATTATTTCTATCCTTCTTTGTTATGAGAGAGTGAATATTATTGAACAATTTAAAAAATATTGGATGCTTTTTTTAGTAAGGGACCAGAACTAGTTAGATGCTAGGTCTAACTAGCTTCAAGCCTAAGTTAACTCCACCTAAGGGTGTCCTCTGGAATATGAGAAGTCACAGAAACAAGCTCAAAGAGAATTATGCCCCGAGTTTTTTTTAACTCTTTTACTCCTTTGCTCCATTTGTTTCAGAGTAGGCTCATAAGGAAAGAGCCATGTTTTATAGTGGTTGTCTTTCACGCTTCCCCTCATTTGTTAACCATTTCCATAGATGTACAAGTTCTGTTAATTACCTTGTCTTTTTTTTATTATACATGCCCAAAATTGCTGTCCTATGTTACTGTTGTGATTATTATTTTAATCTACTATTTCTGCTTTTTTCACTGGTGTCTTGCATCCCTCCCAGTTACCTTCTTGAGTACCATTTTGTTAACCATCGGAAGCTTTCTGAGGTTACTAAGCACTGTGACCTGACCATACCCCATGTCTAACTAGCTTCAAGCCTAAGTTGTTAACTCCAGCCTAAGTGTGTCCTCTGAAGAGTATGAAAAGTCACAGCATTTTCTAAGCTGTCATAAAATGTGACTCAGCCATCCCCAAAGCAGCCAAGTTACAAACCCTTGAAGGAGTTGAGAATGAACATTGACCCTCAAAAATGATTGAAAATAGAGCCAGCAGCAAAATAAAACCTGCTCCTAGGACTTGTGTGGGTTTTTTTTTTTCTTTTCTGGTTTTTGCTTTCAAAAAACAGCTGTACCTATTTCCAGGATCTAAAATTTGGAGGGTTGGGTTCATGCAATACAAGTTGCCATCTCCCAGATAATGCAGGACATGGGGCAGGCAGCTGGCACTTGCTCAGTGCAGCAGCACTATCCAAGTTTTATCTTATAATTCCACAGAGGCCTTACCTACATGTAGAAGTCCCCAGAACTTCCTATGAGGATCAGTCAGTTGGCATTTTCCCTGATGCTGAAGTTGTCTGTCCTCCTTGCCATGTTCTCTTATGGGAACAGTTGGCCCATGGGTTGAGTGGATGAGGCTCTGAAAGTCAGTTAGATTCCATAATGGCCCTTGGACTGAAATGGCCACAAGCGGGGTCTTCTTTGGATTTAAAAAATCCAGTCACAAAAAATCCAAAGCAGTCTCCAGCTGGAATCTCCATAACTTCATGGTTTGGGATTTTTAAAAATCATTTCTCTCTTTCATTAGCAGACGTAATTGGAGTTGACTAGAGAGCCACAAGTGATTGTTTTTCTGGCCCTGAGCCATCCTGACTCCTCATCAAATTAATCATTGTTCACCAGGAAATTGTTTAAATGGCAGAGAACATTTAGAATCTGGAGCAGATAGCCTGGGAGAAAGGTTGAAATACAGAGAAAAGAAGGAAAGAATTTAGATAGCTGGGTCTATTCAGGTCAGAGTCATTACATGGCTCTGAAGAGACAAGTACTGCTGGACCTGGCCAGAGGGAGCTGAAAGAGAGCCCAGGAGAAGGTCAGGAGAAAGCAGAGCCATCAAGGGCAGTTCCAGGACTGCGGCAGCCCCAGAGATGCAAATGCAGATGTTTGGTCAGTGGTGTCAATTATTTTAAATTGTAAATTGATGTTTTGTGTTGTCGTTACCATTATTTGGCTTTGAGTGGTTGGGAAATTGTGTGTGGCTGGGATTATAAAAAGCAAGAGCAATATTCTTCAAAATATCTTTCAAGGAACAATAATTCAGTGGGAAGCTATAGGCATTAAGAGAGAGAAAAAAGACGTTTGTTAGTCAAATAATTTTGGGAAATTCTGGCTTAAATAAAGTTAAACACTTATGTGCTTCTCAAGCCTTCAACACATATTTATGCAGCATAAATCCATGAGAGGGGTATAAGATGCAAGGTTTCCCCAACTTCTCTGAGCATAAAATTATAATGGACCATCTCATACAATTAGTCTTCTGGGGAACAAATTTTGGCAAATGTTAGACTAGTGCATACAGTACTGTACTGGAAGTCAAGCACCCAGATCTGATCTTTGGTGCAGAAAGGGCTAAAGAAGGGCACAAAAATGAATGCTTAGCAATTTCAGGACTTTTCCCAAATCTGGGCCTGGCACTGATACTTAAATGAAAACATTAAAGTTACAAGAGGAACTCAGTGATACAGTGTATGAAGTCATTGATTGACTGTTCTCTCTGGACAAGAAAAGAGAGACTAAATTTTAAGTCCAGCATTTAGGAATTCTGGGAGGGATAGGATTTTGGCCCAGTTGTTTGAAGATTATTTATTAATAGGTTTCTGGGAGATATTTTGGGAGACCATGGAGAACTAGATGCATTTGTGGGTGGCGAGAAGGAGGTAGAAACATTCAGTGTAGGAATCCTAAGTCTTGAAGGGATATTCATTTAGTCAGAAATGCTATTGGTCCAAGGGTCACTGGAGTGGAAGCTGAGGGGGGTCCTGGTGTGGTGAGCTTGTTTCTTTATATCAGGAGGGTATACTTGGCTAGAATAAATGAAAAAATAGGAGAAATTGTGGTCAGCTCTTTTCACATCTAGAATTTTGAAGGCTATTTAAAAATGTTTACCTACTTGTTTATGATCTCTACATTTTTCAGGTATGTAGTTGGTACAGCAACTAACTGGAACTTCAGATTTGTGGAGGAAGATTGCATGGTATAGGAGAAAACAAACCAAAAAACTCCCCTAAACTTTAGAAAGCTAGGGCCGACCTCATTTTTGCTACTGCTTAGCACTGTGAGATGACACTTAACCTGTTTGAAACTCAGTTTCCTTCTTAAACATGGGCACAGTGACCTATCGTGTTCTACTACTTTCTTATGGCTAATTAATTCATTAATTTGGTTAAGAAGTACTTATGGAGACCATACTTTATACTAGGTACTCTTGTAGGGTATGGGACAAGAGTATACCAACTGAAAAAAAAAGTTTAATATTCTTTAGAGGAAGCAAACAGCAAATAAACCTATAATATAATATTATATAGTGATAAACATTATATAAACCAAAAATAAAATTCTAAGCTCCCCAGCTGACTGAATGGACCCCCACTCTTGACCAAGGGCGTTCTAAAGTAACCCTGCAAAACTAGTTCAGGCCAAGGTGGGAAGTGGGCATCACATCAGACATGCTTCATTGTAATCTCCTCCTTATGGAATTCAGGCACAACTGAGCAACATTGATATTAAAACAGAAATTTTAAGACTGACAAAACTGTAGCAATAAGATATCAAATACCAACCTGTCTCTAGTATAGCATTGCATGACAGATGGCAGGCCCTGAAAGAAATGAAAGTATTTTACCCCAAAATGTATTTCTTTGACATATTTTGAAATGGCCCTGCACAGCTGTCTGTCATGTGGAAACTATATTCTATAGAGAATCCTCTTCCCTTTCCAGGTCTTTTCCTGATCCAGGAGAGATTTAACTAAGAGCCTGGAACCTTTTAGGGCTTGACAAAGACATTTATCATTTATTCTCTGAAGTCTGTGACTGGGAGGCTTCATCTACATAATAAGAACCTTGGCTTCCTCAACCCCGCCCCCCATCCTGAATCTTAATTACAAACATTTATTTCTGCTGGCTTCAACTCTTCAGTCAGAGTCTAATGCTTTCAACCAATTACCATGAGGAAATCTTTAAATCCGCATATGACCTAGAAGCCCCCACTTTTGAGTTGTCCCATCTTTCCAGACTGAACCAATGTATACCTTACATTTATTGATTGATGTCTGCCTGTAACTTCTGTCCCTCTAAAATTAGAAAATCAATCTGTAACCCAACCACCTTTGGCACATGTTCTCAAGACCTCTTGAGACTGTGCTTTGGGCCTTGGTCACTCATATTTGGCTCAGAATAGATCCTTCAAATATTTTACAGAGTTTGACTCTTTTTCATTGATAGTTATGAAGAAAAATAAAGCAACATAAGAGATTAGAGAGATAGGAAAGTCAGAGATGGCCTCTCTGAGGATGTGACATTTGAGAATAGACCCTATGGTGTTATTTTTATATACATATTCATCCATGGTTCCTGGTTCATAACTCCTATCACCCTTGTTACAGTCTTTTGTTATAATGTTGGGGTGCTTTAGGCCTCAGAAAGCAAAATCTTTCTCTCTGACCTTCTCCTGTCCTCTTTTCATCTACTTAATGCAAGATTCTAATCTCATTGTAAATCATAAGACCCTCATTCCAGAGAGAGTCCTTCCCCATACTCTGGAGGAAAGATTGCAGCACAGAAAGACCAAGAAGAATCTGAACAGACAGGTCTCTTGCTGGGCTTAGATCTTATCCTTTTTGTTCAATCATATTTTGACGTGGTTGTCCATGCTTCAATCGTGGACAACCAATGAAGCCTCCATAAAAGGCCCAAAGGATAGGGTTTGAGGAGCTTCCCAATAGCTGAACACCTGGAGGTTCCTGGAGGAACCTCCCAGGGAGGGCATGGAGGCTCTGCAACCCTTCTCCCATACCTCATCTGTATCCTTTGTAATATCCTTACAAATTGGTAAACACAAGTAAGTGTTTCCCTGAGTTCTGTGAGCCACACCAGCAAATTAATGGAACCCAAAGAGAGAGTCATGAGAACCCCAACTTGAAGCTTGTCAGCCAGAAGTTTCAGAGGCTCAGACTTGTTATTGAAGTCTGGGAGTTGGGGGAGCAGTCTTGGGGACTGAGCCCTCAACCTGTTGGAGTTCACTAAATGCAGGAAAATAGTGTCAGAATTAAATTAGAGGACACTCAGCTGGTGTCTGCTGCTTGGTGTGTGGGAGAAAACCCCCACACATTTGGTCATGGAAGTCTTCTGTGTTAATTGTTGTGGTACAAGAGCAGAGGAAAAACATAGAGTTTTTCTCTAAAACAGACATACATAAAGTGACAGATTGAGCCAATGAATGCCTGGAGAAGAACAACTAGCAGGTACAAAAGCAGGAGGTGTGAATGTGCTTGGCAGGATAAGATAACTAGTTTGACAACAAGGGCAACAACATAAAATGCACCATATCTCAATGGCTTCATGCAGTTAAAGTTTATCTTTTGTTTATTTGTAGAGGAACCTAGTAGGCATTAGTAAGTATGGGACTTCTGCTCCACTTAATTGTTTAGGGATCCAAGCTGAGGAGGGTCCTGCTACTTTTACCAGTGGGTCCCAAATTTGTGATGGGGATCATCTTAAGTCTGGTATAAAGAGGGCATAGAGAATGAGTACTTGTACTGCATGAGTGGTTTTGGAGACCAGGCCTGAGGGTGGCATATATCACTTCCACAAATGTGCCATTGTTCAGAATTCATCATTACAATTACAAAGGGTTGGGATTTACCATCTAGCCTGTGCTCTGGAATAAGAGGCAAAACAGGGACACTAGCAAGCATCAGCATTCTCTGCCACAGCACATTTGAGTCACTTCAGCAAGGTCAGTTTGGTTGGAACATGGAAAATGAGGTGACAGTTGTAAAAAATGGTTCTTGATGGGATTAAATAAAACGATACAACCTGGGAGAATGAGAAGTGCTGGTGTATTTCATTAAATCCAAATGCTTTTGATCTTAAGCCACTATATTTTGTGTACTGCTAATAAAATTTTCTTCAAATTAAGCAATGTTACAATTTTATCATTTAGAGTCTTCAAACTTATTGAAATTGATTCTTTTAGACTTATACATGTTTTTAAGAAACATATATCACTGTTGCATATTCCATAGAAAGGAAGATATAAACAAAACAAATTGGTTAATACATTCTGACAACTGAAGAAAGACAAGATTCATAAATTTGGAATGGAGAGCTTTATTTCCCATAAAGAGTTGCAGCCTGCAGGGTGGCCATTCTGACAGGCTGGGAAGTGTCACCTCCCTCTGGTCAGAATCCTGGAATGACACTTGAAGAGTAAGGCAGGAATTTATGCTGAATGGGGTGGCCAAATATACATATTCAATAAGCTATGGGAACAGTCATGAATATTTATGAAAGGAGAAATATTCACATGCACAGTTGAACTTCATGCTTCTCCATGGGACCCTTGTTCAATAAATGGTGGTGTTAGCATAATCCAAGGTGGAGATTTTGGCCTCCTAATGTCAAAAAGTGAAGCAGAGGACATGAAAACCTTCACTACATTCTCCATAGATTGGCCAGAACCACTGCATGGATGGCAGTCTCTTATCAGGAAGGAATGCTGGTCAGTTGTTTTGCTGAAACTGCAAAAGAGAGGGAAAACGTCAGGCAGTTGGTTAATATCAGGGGTGGAGCAATATTTCCAGAGGGCTCGTTTTTGTTTAGCCTTTAGGGAAAAAAGCCTAACGCCATTAGTGATGGAGGGGGTATTAGTAGGTGTGTCTGAACACCCATCCCCCTGAGAATTCAGTTTTCAAGGTTTTCTGGGTCCCCTTGGCCAAGAGGGGGTCCATTCAGTCAGTTGGGGGGGATAAGGATTTCATTTATATTTCTCAGTTCCTAAAACTTATTCAAACTTAGGATCTGATTTTTCTGAATAGCTTTTCAGTTCTGTCATCAATGTCCATGTTTTTCCACTCACTTTTGCACTCTATGCCATCAAGAGCTTTCAAAGAAATGTTCTTCACTGTGTCTCTTGGATTTTTCTTAGGGCTACTGAGACATTTTCCACATATTTTGATGCATGCATTTTTTTTTTATCTTACCAGAAAATGACAACCAGAAATCATACTTCTTCAAGTGATCCTTGGATGTTATGTGGACTGAAATGCTTAGAGTTTCCACTTGTTCAGACAAGCCCTAGGAATAGCACCCAAGTTCATGTGCATATGGGAAATGACAGTCTGCCATGACAAGCAGCAGTGGTTGTGAGACAACAGTTGATTATCAGAGACATTAAAATGTGAAAAAAATTCACATCTTTCAATTGACTACCTAGTATACTTAAGAGGTAAAGGATAAATGGATTTCTTCAAGCTATTAAAAACATCACATACTGGCTTAATGGTACATTTCTAAAGGGGCCATGGAATGGTTTGAGAGAGAGGCATCTGTAAGTCGGTAATGGCATTGCTCTTAGGACACGAGAAGCCTTATGCCCATCTTCATTATTTATTTCACAGACTTATTGAGGTAAAGGGAGCTCTGTTTGTTTCATCCCCTGCCTTCTCCAGCCCACTTCAGTGCAGATACTGATTTCTTCTACCTGAAGCCTCTCTCTGCCTGGAGCTTAAGCCAAGCTGACTCAGGAGGCTGAGTATCACGCAGCTCTAACCCACCAAGTCATATGGCATGGAAATTATTTTGCTGCTGTAGGTTTCTAGTGGCCTAGGGTGAACTCCAGGTGTTGCAGTTCATGATGCTGCAGCCCTCACCTAAGCTGGAATGTGGATCCCTATTCTGCAGGACTGGGCTGTACTTGCTTTTTATGCAGCCTCAAGTTTCATATTAGGACTATGCTCTGCTCTGGACCTCAGCCCTACTGACTAGGATCTTACCATCTTACCTAACTCTTGCCAGGATTCTTTTTTCCCGCCTGAAAAACAAACCCCTTTCTCATTTTCTTCCTAGCAGGTGGCATACTGGCCACCTCTGGAACTTCTGACCTTTGCATAGACTTGGCATAAACATGAATGCCAGTTAAAGACATCTCTATATCGCCCAGTCCTTTGGAGAAGTTTATATGGGAGTCCTTGCTTTCCACAGCCCTTAATCAGTTTTTCTCAGTCTCATCTTCCAATGATACCCCACACCTCATGGCATCTGAAGGCCTGGGAAGGCTGACATGGAAACTCACTCAAGTCAAGAACCACTGGGAAGGAACTCAGATGAAGCATACAGACTTCTGACAATTTGGTACCTTAAGGAGGTTCTGTCCCCAGAGAAGAGCTGCTAGAGGTTTTCAGAGAGTTCCAAAATCTTATTAAAATGAGTGAATGTCAAAATAGTCATGTTTTAAAGATTAGATGGGACTTCAGAGAGCCGTTAACTTACATATTGAGCGGTTGGTGACCATTTAACTTTGTCTTATTTGAAGAATTTATAGCCATTGTAAGTGGATTGTTAAACTGTGCCACAGTTGGGAACTGTTAAGGTTAAATTATTAACAAGAAGCCATATTTGTAGAATGAATGAGGCTGTAAAATGAGGTTTTCTGGAGTGTTTAATTAAAATGGACTATTTAATTTCTTTCCTTGCTTTGCTCCTTAGATCATCATCTTAAATTAAAAATCGTGGCTTTATGTTTTTATTTTATTAGCTTTACATTTGTTTGACTTCAAATCACTCACGTGATTTGCAGGAATAATATGACCATTTGATTATGATTGCCATAGTTTTGTGGGGCTTCTATCATTTTTCATCTTTTCTTATCATCTTTTCTTAGATGTTTTATAAAAGTGTTTTAAGATAGTTTTGGGGGACACTTCAATTAACTGATGCCAAATACCCAACTAATTCATCAGAAATTGGACAACATGAATCTCAGGTGGGGAAATCATCCCAGCCCGCTCTCTAACAAGTCCACAGACTTGGGTTTGGAAGTTAGCACAGGTGTCTTGATCCAGGCTCAATTGCTATTAGAGCCAGAGCACAGTAGAAGCAGGGAAACCCCAATAGCTTTTCAATGTCAATGTGTTTATCCTGTCTTCACATTAGTGGGCTCTGGTATAAGATTTGACTTATGTATCCAAACATGGAGAGAGAGTGTAGTCTTCCACAAATAAGGCAACTTCATTTGAGTCTAGATGTTTTTTCATGAAGAAACATTGTAGGATAAAGGAAGGAGAGTAGTATTTCAGTTCTTTTGAGGAGTTTCCTTTTATCTCTCTCCTTCGGAGTGGTGACATTGCCATTTCTCATATTTGTTTTTGTTTTTATTTTCTTCTCATTATGTGGGAAATATCTTGGAAGGCAGGTCCTTGTAGCATCAGTCTACAAACATGAAGAGATGGGCTCCTTACATGAGGAAAGCATTGGGCTTATCACACATTCTTCATTTTCAGACTAGAATCCTGGGGTACATTTTAATGTTGGCTAACTCCGAGGGGAGACATACTCCTGAAGGAAATGCAGAGGGCCAAGCTGAAGATGGGACTTTGCCTAAAATCTGCCATGAGAGTTTAAGTTGTGTATGATGGGAAATTGTAGAGGAGAGGAATGGATGGACGCAGATCTTATACAATAGGCATGTGTATGAGGACACCCATGCTGTTGCTGGCTCTAACTAGCATCTGTCGGAGCAGCACTGTCAGGACTAATTACTCAGATTTTGTACAGAGGTTGCAAAAATGAAAAACTTCTGTGAATCCCAAGTGTTATCACTTTTCATCACAATAATGATATTTAGTGGAATAGCCCACAGATTAGACATTTTCACGAAATCTAAGTTTTGCTGACCTCTCCTGTTCTCAGGCATTTTTTTGGGGGGGTGGGGGGAAGAAGGGCTAAATTTTCATTCCATTGGCTCATGATTTTTTTTGTTGCTGTTAAAATTTTTTTATTTCACTTACCAGCTGTCTTTTTTGTATTATTCAGGCCTTTGTTCTTGTTCCATGTGCTTCAAGTTGATGTCAATTCTCTCTTTTACACACAACCAGATTCCTATTTAGGATAAATAGGAAGAATAAATAAGGCTACAGAGCAGGTCTTAGAAATCATAGCCCTTGAGCGAACTCTTCTCTTCAGGACGGAGCTCTCTTCCCCTCCCCAACCCCAGCTGTAGCATCCTATAGATGGGAAAGGCTGATGTCATACAAACATCTGCAGGAAAAATGGTCACACTCCACAGTGCATGCCCCCTTTATTCAACAAACGTGTAGTAATTATTTTCTTAATAAACATCTTCTATTTTCTACCCTCTGTGAGCAACACATGTTTATTAAGCTCTGCAAATCTCTGCATGGGTGCTAGTAATACAAAAAAGAGTATGATAGATTTCCTGCTCTCAATTGGGTTAATTCTGAGTGAGAAGATAGACAAGAAAATCAATACTCACCATATGGTGTGGCAAGTGCAAGAATGCAAGTGTGCTCTGAGGCCAGCTGGGTATTAGTGGTACTCCTTCAGTGACATATCTTCTTGTTTTTCTTCAATATTGGAACATTTCAGCCATTTTTTGAATAATGTATCTTCTGTATAGCATATATTAATCTACTTCTATAGAGTATATTGAATCTTCTAATTTTATCCTGTGGGTTTGCTAACGTCTCATTTTTCATTACTTACCTCTTTATCCTGCACACTAGGGAGTTTCCTTAGATAAAGTTTTCAGTGCACTAATTGCCCCAGTTTGCGTCTTCCAAGCTACTGCATTATCTAAACATTAGGCAAATGTTTTTTCCTTCCCCTTTAGAAATGTATTTTAATTCTAATGTGAAGTTAACTGGCTTTAAACAGGACTGTAGAATCTCTCTTCCCAAATGCCAAACCAATTGAACAAACAAAATGCTAGTAAAAATAAGCTATTATACCTCAGGTTCAAGCCAACATTTTATCTGCAAGATTCTCTAAGCATGGAGAACGCATCTTGGGAGTGACTGAACAAAGAGAGAAGTGAGGGCTGTTATTTGACTTGAATATTGCCCAGTATTAAAGGCTAGCTGAGAAGTATTGTAGGAAAAAACTTCTTAAGATTTTGCTTTTAAGAAAGGGAGACTCAGAGAGGTCAAGATTCAGCCTCAGCTTCAGTGGCCGCAATAGTCACTTCTCAACTAAGGCCCTGGATTGGTGCGGGGAATAGGGGAATGTCATCACTAGGTGCAAAACATACTATTTGAGCTAGGTGAGAACATAAGTCAAGGGAGTTATTCTAGTAGAAAGAAAGCAAAAAGTAGCATCAGGAAAAGACCAGCACAACTTATTCAGAGCTAATTCCAGGGTGGGTTTGACCAACCAACATTTCATTATTAGTTAAATGTGCCAGCCTATTTTGCCACTGAATCCCAGGAGCTGAACTGTCAACTACTGTGAAGTCATTTAGGGCCAAGGATAAGAGCCGGCCTCACTCTCTGGTTTTAAACTGAGGACCACTTGCTTGTGAGATGAATGTGGTAACCTCATAGTTAGGGAAAAACTTCAGAACCTTAGTTACATTTACCTTTGATCCCCTTTTCTCATATTGACTATCTTCTGGGATTATTTTCCTTTATCAGTAGTAATTCCTTATTACCTCTTTAATAAAGAGTATTAGATTTTTGGTGGTAAACTCTCAGTATGAGTTTATATTTCTAAAGGACTTTATTTTATTATTGTTTGTGAATATAATTCTGCTGGTTAAAAAATTTTACAATGGCAATTATTTTATCTCAATTTATTGAAGCTATTATTTCACTGCCTTCTGGATTCTATTATTGCTTTTGAGTAGTCTGTTGTCATTCTTATTTTCATCCTTTTTAGGTAACCCATTCTTCCTTTCTGGATTCTTTAACAACCTTTACTTTGTTGTTTTTCAACTTTATTATGATATATTTAGACATGGATTTGTTTTTATTTTTCCTGCTTGAAATATCTTGGGCTTCCAATACCTGTAGATTTATATTGTCTATTGGCTAAAATAGATAAAAATTCATGATATTTTAGGATATTGCCTCACTATTGTTTTTATTCTATCTTTTTGGGAAACTGATTACATACATGATATACCTTTTTATATATTAGCCATATGATACAGTTTGGCTGTGTCCCTACCCAAATCTCACTTTAAATTGTAATAATCCCCACATGTCCAGGACAGGGCCAGGTAGAGATAGTTGAATCATGGGGGCTGTTTTCCCCATAATGTTCTCATGGTAGTGAATAAGTCTCATGAGATCTGATGGTTTTATAAAGGGGAGTTCCCCTGCACAAGCTCTTTTTCCTGCCGCCATGTAAGATGTGACTTTGCTCCCCATTTGCCTTCCACCATGATTGTGAGGCCTCCCCACCCATGTGAAACCATAAGTCAATTAAACCTGTTTCCTTTATAAATTACCCAGTCTCAGGTATGTCTTTATTAGCAGCATGAAAACAGATTAATACACCATATGTCTTAACCTCTCTTTTGTATTTCCCATTTTCTGTGTGGCAGTGTGTACATTTTAAAATATATCTTGTTGGGCTGGGTGCAGTGGCTCACACCTGTAATCCCAGCACTTTGGGAGGCTGAGGCAGGTGGATCACGAGGTCAGGAGTTCAAGACCAGCCTGGCCAAGATGGTGAAACCCTGTCTCTAATAAAAACTACAAAAGATGAGCCAGCTTTATTTCACTTGAAATGGAACATTCTAGACTAACATTTTGATGAGGAAACTCTGTTCCATTTTTATATTCATACTGGTATTGAATGGCTTAGAAATTTCGCCTGAAGTCCGTGGTCCAGATGCTTAGGGAATCGTCTTTGGAACAACCTCCTAGCATAGACTTCTGACTCTGCCATTTATCCATTAATTGTCAATTGAAGAAGAAATTAGAACCCAGTGTTATATTATTGTTAAATTTTTAAACAATTATCTCTCTTATGGAGGCCAAACAATAGGGGTATTGCTCTGGGAAGCTGAGGTTATAGGGCTCAAGTATTCTGGTCTAATTGTTTCTAAAATTGTACTTTGTGAAATCTGGGAGGCTTGAAGGCAGTGGCTTGCAGGCTGTTGTGTGTACAGGCAAGGCCAAGCTGGAGGCAATTCTGCTCTCCCCTGCTTCCCCCAGAGCAGTAGCATCTTTAGTATTAGTTCTGCGTATTCGAATCACATATATAACTTTGTTTGTTAGAGGGTTTCCATAGTTTTTGTTTATTGTTTAGTCAGGCTTTCCCTAAAATGCAGTATTAGGGTTTGGATGTTTGTCCCCTCCAAATCTCATGTTGAAATGTAATTCCAAGTTTTGGAGGTGGGACCTGGCGGGAGGCGTTTGGGTCATAGGGGTAGATCCATTATGAATGGTCTAGCACCACCCTCTTGCTGATGAGTGAGTTTATGTGATATCTGGTTGTTTAAAAATGTGTGGCACCTCCCTGCTCTCTTCTTGCTCCCTTTCACGCCATGTGATGTGTCTGCTCTTCCTTTGACTTCTGCCATGATTGTAAGCTTCCTGATGTCCTCACCAGAAGCAGATGCTGGCCCTGTGCTTCCAGCACACCCTAAAGAACGATGAGCCAGTTAAACCTCTTTTCATTATAAATTACAGTCACAGGGATTCCTTTGTAGTAATGCAGGCAGATTATAACACATGCAGTAATGTGGACAGTTAATGTTAACAACTTTAATGGGGATGATAATCAATTCTAATTGGTTAATTGATTAAAATTTTACTTTCTTTTATGTCACCTAGAGATTGCCTCCACCAGTTGGTGCTGAAGCTATAACAGGTACCATAAAGGAGCAAGAATACCCTTGCCTTCAGGATGTTTTATAGTATAGTATTAAATACAGTACATAAAATATGTGCATGTGTGCACACACATGTGTACCATATAGTGGAAAAGTTCCAAAATAAAGAAGATAACATTTACACAAAAGGAAATTAATAGCTTGTGATCTGGTAAGTTAATGTGTCATATTTGATAAAAGGTAGGATTTTGGAATCTACTGACCTTTCATTCAGATCTAAGCTTCTCATCACTAAAATACTACTGACTAAGCCGGGTTGGGGTGAGAATTAAAAGAGTCAACCCATGTAAAATCATATTTACTCCATTGCGCAGTTATTCAATAAATGCTACTTCCTTTTCCTTCTCTCTGATCCTTTCCTCCTTTCATAGACACTTGCTACCTATTTTTATCCCCAGCAATCTGGTTCATATTCTCAAATTCTAATCTTTGAAAATTTCCAGGATATTTGTGTATATGTGTTTGCACACACACATTTGCTACTATGAATACCTTAAAGGCAAGGACATTCTGACTCCTTCATGATTTGTATTATAGCTTCAGATTTTTTCCCTGACACTTGCAAGATAGAATAACGTCTATTCCTCTGTATATCAAACCCATACAGCTCCCAACATAAAAATATCCAGCAAGACGGCAATGTGTCTGACTGTTAGATCTCTGAACCCATGATCTATTTCTGTTTTGGCTAAATTCTAAGACATTTAAAATTTCTGGTGACATTAATGGGAATGAACAGATAATAAAAAGCACATTAGAGACACTCTCTCCTCTCCCTGCATTATGTCTACTCAAAAAAATCACTAAAAATCTCTTTGGAGAAGGTTGGCCAGTGAGTCCCTGGAACGCGGTAATCCTTAGTGTTGTGATTCTCATCGGCAAATGGTTCCTGGATATTACAATTTAAGTAGTGAGGTTTGAGCTAAAGTTGACACCATGTCAACAAACTGGAACAGTTTGAAGTGACACTAAGGAAAACCGTTCTTTAAGAAACAAATAGGGACAAAATCATGAAGTGTGGGCCTTTTGCCAGTTTAAAAAAGAAAAGCCATATTATTGGCTATGTTTAGTTTCAGAGATTTATGATCTAAGCCTAAGGCAGTTCTTCTAGATAAAATAGTAAACTGTATCCACATATGCATTTAAATAAGCCTATGACTAACTTCCTAATCATCAAAATATTTTGCACTTCATTTAGAAGAAAAGATTTCAAAAACTTGATAATGCATTCATCATTTCTCACAACCCTTTGGGAACTTGAGTTGCATTTGACATATGGCTTAGAGGCAGCATTATTGGATTTCCCTAACACCCAATATCAAGTTGTTATTGAAAATGTTGGGACTCAAAAAACATCTGCAGGGCTTGATGGGTCTTAATCATTCAATTTTATGAATTAAGGTATAGCATTGAGGTGGCCGCAGTGGCTGGATGCTGACTTAATTTCCAGGAGTTGAGGTGGGGTGGGGTGGACAAAAGATAATTAAGAAGAGGCTTCTAGGAAACTTCATGCTTGGCTAGTCTTGAGCTCAGGAAAAAAAAAAATCACAGGGCGTTTTGCTTTTTAAGAGTTATGTAAAGTCTTTTAAAATGCTGCCATTTTTAGCTCTCAATAAAGGAGTGATCCATGTCATTGGCCAACTGTAATTCCTGCCCTTTCACTTTAACTTGGATTAGTTCCTGTTTTTCACTTCTTGAAGGTTCAATGTCAAATATATTTTCTTCTAATGACTCAAACCATAGTAGAGAGTCATTGGGCTGTATGGAACTTTGCCAACTTAAGAAGCAAGGATTTCTTTTTGTTTGAAAAGAAAACTGTGACCTCAAGTGGCTACAATAATATTAATGATAATGAGTAATTAGATTATTGTGCTTACCGGGTGACAGGCAGTCATTTAAATGTTGAATATGTATAAACTCTTTAATCCTAACAACATCACTATGAGTTAGATACTGTTATCATCTGCATGTTACAGATGAGGAAATTCAGGCCAATATATGTAATTAACTTGGTCAATGTCACACAGTTAATAAGTGGCTGAGCTGTGCCTTAAACTCAGTGACCAGATGAGGAATAACAATCGTGCATGATGTGTCAGAGCTGGGCGTATCACTGGGAGTGGGATGCTCTTAGAGAGATAAACTGCCCATATGCAGTTGACATAGATTTCAGGGATTTAGGCAGAAAGCTAATGTTTATGTGGGGTTTGCTGTCTCTCTTTTTTAGGTTGCCATCTCTAAGCTTGTCTGACAAGACAAGATTTAAAGGAATAATTTGAGTTCTTATGTCTGCCTAACAGGTTCTTGGTTCTTACATCACATTAGTGAGGATTGGCTCTAACCCAGTGGAGTATAACAGAGGTCTCTGATCACGTTTCCTAAAGTGTGATCTGGGTTTCATATAAAGTGCCGAGAGGGTGATCTTGACCTGGAATTTGTAGTACCAATATCTTTTTCTCCACTTTATAAAATAAATCCAATTAAATAAGATTAGTATACAAGTAAAACTTTTGACTTGTAAGTTTCCTGCCAAAGAAACAAAGCATCTTTTTTTCAAAGCCTCTTGTCCTGAGATCCAAGTGCCTTTGAAGTGATGGGGGTCAATAAGATCACAGGTACAGGCAACTACAAACAAGTGTGGGGTGTGAGAATAAAGGACGAACTTGGATCCTTCAATATTAAAACCAAAAACAAGACAAAATTTTCAAAATCTATGTGGGAATAGAATACAGAGTATTCCAGAAAAAAAGTGGTGCTAACAAAGAATATAAAGTATTGCCAGAGTGTTGGTGAGTGAACAAAGCCTGTTATACATTCAGCTTATAGTTATACATTCAGCTTATAGTTATACAAGTAACTCTTGAAACAAGGCTCCATAGGAGAAAGTAACACACAGAATCAAGATCAGAAAATGAAGAGGATCACAATATGTTTCTTTTGGGAGCAACCAAGAAAAATGAGTTTATGCATTAGAGGGAACCACTCTTTAGAAACTTAAAGAACAGATAACTTCAATGTTAAAAATAATGTAATTGATAATAGTGCCTTCTAATTGCAAAATTTTTTGACTACAGCTGCAAATCAGGGGTCTCCCAAACCACTCTAGTGTTCAATAATTTGCTAGGAAGTCTCCAGGCCTCATCAAATCATGGCTTCAATTTATTATAGCAAAATAATCAAAAGCAAAATCAGGAAAGGGAAAAGGTAAATGAATGAAGTCCAGAGGATACCAAATACAAGCTTCCAAGGGATCACTCCTGGTAGAGTCACACAGTCCATGCTTCATTCCCTAGGAACAAGTCATGACAACACATGTAAAATGTTGCCAGCCAGGGAAACTCATTAGAGACTCAGTGCCCAGGGTTTTCATTGCAGGCTGATCATGTGGGCACCTTTTGCCAAGCACATAACAAGATTCTAGGCTTCCACAAAGAAAGCAGATGTTTAGCAGACATCATATTGTTTGTATAATGGTTTAGGCATAGTGGGCCACTCTTGTCAATTAGGGTGGTGGAAATCCTTTTGAAATACAAATGCCTAGTTGCCAAAGGCTGACCTTCACCTTGCAAAAAGGCCTTGATAAAGATAGCCTGCTGTGTTAACTCTTCCGTACAAATGGCAAGTAGCATGACAGACTGGGGAACACTGATGTAAAAATAAGCTTAGTAGAAACAATCCAGCAGTAGGATTTCTAAAGTTCACCTTGAGTTTCCTAAGAAGGGACAGACTTGAAGTCAAAGTGACCTTGGATATGACATGATAAAACTCTGACAATAGTATCTGACTGTCATAGGAATGGCAGATATACTATTACCTCGCCACTCCACTCTTCCCTTCCTATCTTTGCTTTGAGCATGACTGGGCAAGGCACACAAACATGAACTCTTATATTTTAAAATTACATGAAATATTCTCTTCTGGGATACATTTGCAAATTCTTTGGCCTCTTGGGGTGAAAGCGGCTATTCCAAAGGTAGAGTACTTACTAGACTCTCAAAACATTTAGGCATTTCAAAGTTGCACCGCAAGTGTCCATATAGGGGTTTTTCTTCAAAGAGGGTAAGTTGTTAATGTTACATATTCAGACATTGTGACTAAGTTTCTAGGGAGACTCTGAATGTGGTAGGTCAAATGTGTTATTAAACCTGAACTTATCTAAATTCAACACTTCTGGCCTCATAAACAACCGAATGAGATTTGTTTGTTTTTAAGTCTTCAGAAAGCAATAAATCTATTCTGGAATGGGAATAAAAATGACAGGCCTATAATCAGAGATACTACAGATGAAAAAGACCTTATTAGGTCATTTAGTTTGCAGCTGGGTTCCTCTCAGCATGGTTGCCAGAGTTCAAACAGGGCCAGACTCGGTGTTCTAATATATCCCTCAGAAGGCTCTGCTACCATCTAATAAGGCTAGAAATTTCATCTGGAAGGTAATGGTGTCATCTATCTAGGAGCTACTACATGTAACTGATGAGAAAGGGTATACTTTAATGGTAATTGGGAGGAAAATTTCTGGGGCAAGGGCCTCTGGGGAAAGGATTGATGAAGGGCCCTCAGAAAGGAGATGTGATGGGTGCAGAGGGAGTGGGTGAGGCAGCAGCATGGAGAGCAGCCCTGTTCTGCCGAGTGCTAAGCACCAGGGAGTTACAGAGGAAGGAACAGTTTGTACCCTACATAGCTTATTGTCAAATAGGTTTACCTGGGAAATCAAAATGTAAATTGAAGAACAACATGGGAAATTCTTTCTCCTTCTGTCCTCCGAATTGGTTTATCTTAAAATCCAATTATAGATCATGTTTTATTTCTAATGCCACTCATATACAATCAGTAAGTCACATATTGTTTTTTTCTCCCCCAAATAGTGACAGAGCAGGAGTATCACCATCTTTGACAAGCCCTTCATTCTAAAGTTCACCTTAATAAAAAACCACCTAAATCCAAAGGGCATCGGCCTAATGGCTAAGGTCAGCACAACCATAAACCACAAACAACATCTCCAACCAGAAACATTACAAACTCTTCCCTGACCAGGGACATGCTAGCCCTGAGATAATTCATCTCTGGCTAGGAAGTTGCCAGCCTCGAGATAACCCCACTCTGGCCAGAAAGATGTCTGCCCCAAGATAACCTCCCTTCCCCTCAAAGACATTCCAACCCCACCATAAAACTTCTCCCTCACACAGGAACATTCCAAACTTGTAATAAGCCCTTCACCCTAAAAGCAAAATATATACTGTTAGTCTGTAAGAGAAAACGATACTTACTGAAATCGGCCAGAAGCCCCTCTCAAGTTTTATCTGAAGAAAACATGTCTTTGGCTGCCAGGACGCGTTTCATGTTTCTTTTCTCTTTCTTTAACTCTTACAAATAGTAGAAGACTAAATATGAGCTGTCCCAATATATTTAAGAAAGTATATTGGACAAGAGTCCAGTCTTTCTGGTGTCTCTTGGTGTGTTTCTGAGATAGGGAGGTAAACTGAGTTAATGTCCATTTTGTGTAGACTAGAAGAGGTATGTCCATTCTAATCATCATATCTTGCATCAGCTTAACATTTTTATAGGTACATTAGTTTAATTAGTTTAAGGGAAAAGTAACCACTCATACCTTATTACATTTCAGATTTATCTTAACACCAAGTCAGGACCTGGGAAGGTAGAAGAGAGGAACCCCAGTGGCTTCCTCATTTTTCCCTTCCTCCCTCCCATCCTACCTCCTTCACTTCCTTAGTTACTTCACCTAACTAATATTTATTAAAACACTTCTCTGGACCAGGTATTGCAATCAATACTGTGGAAAACAGTATTGTACCAGATAGATAATGTCCCTGCATTTTGAGAACTTTTGTTTGCTCTGGTGGGGAATCAAACATATGAGCAAATTATAACATAGTGTAGTAAAGACAAAAGAACAGAGTGCTAAAGGAAGCACATGATGTGGTATCTAACTCAATTAATCTAACTCAAGAAAATTTTCTCATGGGAAGTGACATATAGGCTGATACCTGATGAATAGGTAGGAGTTAGCCATGTAAAACAGAGGTCAAAATATTGGTCATTGGCAGAGGATATAACATTTGAGAAGGTTCATAGGTCTGAAAGAGCAAGGGTCAGGCAGGCAATTGAAACAAGCCCAGTGTACCTGGAACATACAGCAGAGACAGAGAAAATGACAATAGCGAGATGAGAAGGGGGAAAGTGTGTTGAGAGAGAAGGTGGAAGGATGATCAGAAACCAGCTCAAGGTTATGCTTAGTAAGTTGAATTTTACCCAAGTAGCATTAAGGAGCCATTGAAGATGAATGAGCAAGACAGAGTCATGATAACATCTTTAAAGAAACATCACTAGGACACTCCTGCATAAGACCAGTGATTAGCTCTCTGAAGAAGTTAAATGAGTGTGACTCTTTACTGAGGTTTGGGGTTTCAATACAAATAGGAGTATTAAATAAAGGTTGATAATATAAACAGTAAGATCCATATCCTCAATCTCTTTCCTCCACTTGCCTCCCAAAATCATCACAGTGGGGTTTACCCCCATGGTCCCAACCTCCTAGCAGAAAATTCATAGATTTCTTTCTGGAAAGTATCTGCACAAGAGAAAAGCACTATCAATAATAATTTTTAGGGATCTAAAGGGAAACAGCTGAGTCCTTGTGTCACACTACAGTGAGGCCTGCTATGCGATAAACCCCATACCTACAAAGAACCTTGCAATTAGATTTTTAGTTCCTCCTTCTTAAAAATGAAGACATAACCAACTATCAGCAGATAGATTTGAGGAGAGCCAGAGTACAAAACAGGCAGAAAAAGAAATAAAAAACTTTTGGAAGAAAGAGAAAGTATGTAAAAGTAGAACACTTTCTTTAAGGAAGTATATTTTTAGAGAAATAAATGAAAATTAATCTAAAAAACAAGGATAGACAAATCAACAAAAGAAAGACATTAATGTTACCAGAAAGAGCTTTTAAGCTTACCAGACTTATTATAGAAGATTTAAAAAATCTCAATAAAAAGTTTGGAAGATAAAATGAGAAAATGTTTCAGAAAGTAGAATAACAAGAAGAAAAAAATGCAGAGATAAAGAATAGAATAGAAATATTAAAAAAAGCAAAGGGCTAACTTTGAAGGTCCAGCTTTCAAAAGTATACGCTTTAGGACAGAGAAAATGGAAGAAAATTATCACATAAGTAATTCAAGAAGATTTTCTAAAACTGAGGGATATGAAGTTTCCAGACTGAAAGGGCCCCTGAGTGCCAACAAAGTTGATCAAACAAAACCTATTAAAATGTAAATTAGTGTGAAATTTCCAAACACTAGGGGCAGAGAGGTTCCCAAAACCTTTCCTAGGGAGAAAAGAGGTCATATGCATAAGATCTGGAATTAGAATGGCTTTCAACTTCTCAATGGCAAAAATAAAAGCTGGAAGACAAAGGAAAAATGTCTTTAACATTCTATGATGCCCAAAATGTAATTTTATACGCAAACAAAATAGAAATCAAATGTGAGGCTGGAATACAGCATCTGAGGTAGGGAAGATCTCAGCAGTTTTATTTCCTATGCATCTTTTTTTTTTTTTTTTTTTTTTTTTCCAGGCAATGAGTGGAATAAGCAAGCAGGTGTCTTAGTTCATTTGTGTTGCTATAAATAAATACCCGGCTGAGTAATTTGTATAGAAAAGAGGTTTATTTGGCTCACTATCTCACAGGCTGTACAAGAAGCATGGCACAAGAATCTGCTTCTGAAGAGGGCTTCAGGAAGCTTCCACTCATGGTGGAAAAGGAAGGATAGCAGGTATCACAGCACAAGAAAGAAGAAAGTAAGAGATAGAGAGAGGAGGGAGGTGCCTGGATCTATTTAACTATCAGTTCTCGTGTGGACTAATAGAGCAAATACTCATTACTTTGAGGACAGCACCAAAACATTCATGAAGGATCTGCCCCCATGAACAAAAAACTTCGCACCAGGCACAACTCCAACACCAGGGATCACATTTTAACATGAGATTTGGAGAGGACAAATATCTAAACAGTATCACCATGCAAGGTAACACTCACAAGTTTTAGAGATTGGACCTGGAAATCTTTGGGGTCATTATTCGGCCTACCACAGCCATGCTGACTTTCTGGACTCTGGTGGGAAAGGGAGCTATCGGTACATGAGCATGGATGAGTACCCCTGTGGCTAATGACAAAAGTAGAGAGATGCACTGCCTGAGGGCCAGAGAAGACCTTGAGAGTGACAGTGATCATACTGTCACCCTGAATGCCCCATCTGGACATGTTCACACTTTTGAGAAGGGAAAAGGACAGGGCCCAGTAACATCTGGTTACAGTACGGGTTCCTGTCTACCCCAGGACAGCATCCTTATTTTCCTCAAGCTGTCAAAATATATATATATGTATATGTCCTCGTTTCCTTCAGGAAGTGAGTGCCTCTCAGAGCCACCTACTTGTTCCCTCCAGGGATATCTCACCTCCATCCTTAGCCTCTGGCACGCTGGTTTCTGCTGTTCAGTTTTTCACACAAAGAAGTTTTCTTTTTTTTTTTTGAAATGGAGTTTCGTTCTTGTTGTCCAGGCTGGAGTGCAGTGGCGCAATCTCGGTTCACTACAACCTCCGCCTCCCTGGTTCAAGCGATTCTCCCGCCTCAGCCTCCTGAGTAGCTGGGATTACAGGCGAGTACCACCACACCTGGCTAATTTTTTAGTATTTTTAGTAGAGATGGGATTTCACCGTGTTGACCAGACTGGTTTTGAACACCTGACCTCAAGTGATCTGCCCGCCTTGGCCTCCCAAAGTGCTAGAATTACACATGGGAGCCACCGCACCCAGCTGGTTTTCTGAATACCAAGAATGTTTTAATATTTGGGTCAGCTGGTTGCACAAAAACTCTGTTGTGTGTCCATGTCAGCTGTGAAAAACTGTATCTTCTCCTGTCCCCTATCACTCTAATTCTTTTCTGTATTCTTGATTTCATATCCGCATACAATGCATCTTTAAATTTTTATCCTAATGTCCTGTGTTCCCCCCATTTCTTCTCCAAAATAGTTCACTGGTTTATCAGCATCCTGTGGGGGGGTGCTTTCTGTCTTTGTTTTTGAGTATGGAGGAGCTCCTGACACTTGTTACCCTGAGACTTTGCATCTGGGGATTCACACAATTTGCCTCTTGAAGTTTTTCCTGCCCTGTAGGCAAGTGTGAACATGAAAATATATGCATGAAAATATATACATTCAGCATTTATTAAACAAATGTTTATTAAATATCACCATAGGCCTGGCATTTTACCAGTCCTAAGGGAACAGAGATGGATGAGGCATGAAGGAGTTGCTAATCCAAAAATAAAATAGCTAGCGTTTATTAAGCATTTACTAGATGATAGGTAACGTGCACTTTCTAAATGTATTTTATTTAATCCTCACAATGACTCCTGGAAGTAAATATTTTTATCCCTATTTATATATGAGAAAGGAAAGCGCAAAAAGTATGAATAACTTGCAGAGTTCACATACCTTGAAGAGTGGGATCTTTGGGACTACAGTCTATGCAAATCTGAATTAGGGTCCTTGAAACAAATCGGAGTTCAAATCTGCACTCAGAATGCATGAGAGTCAGGGTGTGTTTTTCCTGTTCTTATTGCATATTCCATGTTCCATTGCTTCCCTGGAAATGTAAGGGAGTTCTTAGAAAGTAGGACATAGAGAAGCCATTACTCTCACATGCATTGCTTTAAAGCATCAAAATTGCTACATTTCGTTTGGAAAGCAGTCTGGCAGTGTGTAACTGGATACTTTAAAACTCTAAACCTAATTATAGCCCTTCTGGGAATCTACTCTGAAGAAAGAACCAAAGTTATAGAAAAAGCTTTACACTTGAGGATGATCTTTGCAATGTTATAAAGAGAGGTAGAAAATGTACTTACTCTGTGTTGAGATATGCAAAGGAAATGTAGCTTCCCTTTTCTTTTTTCCTGTAACTTACCTAATTTTCCCCTTGGGTGCTCATCCTGCCATTCCCCCACCCTCTGTCTGCCTTGTGGGGAAAGGAGAAATCTAAGTGTGTTCTCATCTGGTTAGGTTAGCTCAATCTCTTTGGGATAATTCTTAGTTTTTCATATTCTTGCCCCTCCCCATGGTCCTCACCAAAATGGTATCTGGGTGTGTAGGGCAGGGTGTGAATGTCCCCTCATGGCCATCAGATGACCTCAGAAGCACATGAACAGGTCTTTGCTCTATCCTCTGCCTTCCTGGCCACTGTGGTAATGACTGTTTTCCCTGGACATTCATCTGATGCTGAAGTTTGGGGGTGACGAATCCATGGGGGCTCTTTTGGCACAGCCAGGGCCTGGTGGCTGACTCAGTCCCAGTCCCACCTCAGTGCAGGCTGGAGCATCTGAGTCTGAGGTCTGGTGGTGACCCTCACCCCTCATTCATTCTTGGTGTGGGTAGCTTGTTCTGCAGCCCTTAGCTTCAGGGTCACTCAGTCTTGTCTGAGAGTCAGCCTCTAGGACCTGACTGCTCAGTCACAACCTTTCGTCAGCTGGACATGCAGGGACATCTGCCCTTTACTGTACACATGGAATTGCTAACCTAGACTGTCTCACTCCCTGATGTCCCAGCAATCCTGGGTTGTGACCCTGTGACCAGTGAAGCATCATTTGGAGTCCTGATGGGAAGCCAGGCTAGAGTCCCTCCTGCTTTCCAGCTTTTTCTTCTAAAATGAACCCCATTTAGGGAGGTGAGATTATGGATGATATTTTTTCTTGCCAGTTTTTATATATTGTTAGGTATGATCATAATGCTTTTTATAAATCATAAGAGGATGTTTTTTAAACTATGGTCTATGGAAGAAGCTGGTTTGCACCCTAATTAAAGGGGGGCTCTAATACTGTGTTTGAGTACAAGCAGTCAAGCAGCATAGGACTGACTCTTAAAACATGTAGATGAGGCCACGCTGGGCAGGACAATCATTGTAGGTGGGCAATGGAGACAGGCCCCAGTGTCACACTCTGGTCTTCTCCTCCACACCACCTCCATCCCTTCTTTTCCATACTTTCTTGGGGACAGACTCACTGTCCCTGCAGTCAAATTAGAAAGTGAAGGACATGTATGAATGTGAAGCCCTCAGGGTTCACCACCTAATGGACTCTGCTGCCTTGGCCTGGAGAACTTGCTTTGTAGAGAGCAGAATCTTCAACATTTTCAGAAAGGGAGTCATTTGATTGAGAAAGGATGCAGGGCACAGTGACATTTGGCAAGGGAAAGGCTAATTTAGGATTTGGTCGGCAAGGTGAGCAGTTTCTTCTGAAGAGGAGTTCTCAGGAAGACCCTGGCCCCACATTCAGCCTCTCCTGCCTCTGCTGTATAACGGGATTAGGTAGATAGTTATATTTACCTCCTCATTTCTTATTTAATAGGTGCCTCATTTAAGTCCTCCAATGCTTGTTCACAGTTTTCGTCATTTCTTGAATTTAATTCAATGACAGCATTGCAAAACCTTTCAGCAGGAAATAGCTATAATATGTTTTGCAGACATCAGAAGTACCCTGAGGAAAAAGTTAATAGGAGAGAACATAATAAGTCTTTTTACGGAGAATAAAATGTGGGATATATTTTATCTTAACAGTTTTCAACAAAGCCCCTGGAGGTTGTTTTTATGTGGGTAGAAGTTTTTCATTAAAGTAGGAGTCTTTTTTTTTTTTAATTTGAAACTTTTTTTGTCTTAAATATTTCTATCGCCAAGGGAAATCTCAGGACAAGCCCCCTCATCTCCAGAGGTCTCCCGATTATATTGGTTAATATGGTTGTAGACACATCAGAACAAGCATTACAAAAGGCTTCTTTTTCTTTTCCATCAGAATTTTCTTTTGGGGAAGAGGTTCTTTTAGGTGAAATTGTCTTCTTAATAAGACACAGAAAGGCACAAAAATCATGTTAAGTGATCTTGGGGATTCCTATCTATCGTCACAGGTAAAACAAATCAGAATCTGATTCAGGTGGGGTGTGTGTGTGTGTGTGTGTGTGTGTGTGTGTGTGTGTGTGTGAGAGAGAGATGTGTTCACCAGCATAAATCAGACCACGGTGGAAGCTCAGCATAATTGTCAACACTAAGGTACACATATTGGGAGGGTGGGGTCACTGTTCTCACAAAGTCCTTAAGCCCCACTTTACAGTCAAAGCAGCATCCATAAATTCTCTCACCATTTCTCTTATAGTATCTTTAATTCTTTCACTTTTGATTCAAATGGCACACAATTCAAGTTTACTTATTAATTTTTGGTCTTAAAAATTATCCTCAGTTGATGCCATCAAGTAAAAATTCTTGAATTTGAGAACTTAAACAAGTCTGGTATGTAAAATCCAGCAGTGAGGCTGCTTATTCTTTACAGTCCCTTGATTATAAATAATTGTAATTAGTTCGGAGACAGAGGGCTCTGGGGTCAAATCTCTCATTAACTGGGATCTTTAGGTTTTTCTTCTTTTACAGGTTGGTTTTGAGCATTTCTTAATATCATGTTTTAAGAAAAGTGGAAGAAAATTTCGAGAGAAAAAATGCTGAGCCAATTTCAAACAGCAAGAATGGTCTGTATCAATTAGGCAATGAGCTTGAATTTGCATTCCATGCAGTGCGTACTAACCTCTTGCATATATGGTATTTTGTATTTGAGGTAGATATGAGTTGACTGGCTTATAAAGTTCCAAGCAGCTTTATTACAAATAAGAATTAAAATATCAATTTATACTTGGTATGATTTGACTTTGTGTCCCCACCCAAATCTTACCTTGAATTGTAATCCCCAAGTGTTGAGGGAAGAACCTGGTGGCAGATGATTGGATCATGGGGGCAGTTTCCTCCATGCTGTTCTGGTGATAGTGAGTTCTCATGAGATCTGATGGTTTTATAAGCATTTGGCAAGTTCTTCCTTCACTCTTCTTGCTCTCCTGACTCCTTGTGAAGAAGATGCCTGCTTCCCCCCTCCCTTCTGCCAATATTGTAAGTTTCCTGAGGTTTCTCCAGCCATGTGGAATTGTGAGTCAATTAAACCTCTTTCGTTTATAAATTACCCAGTATTGGGTATTTCCTTATAGCAGTGTGAGAGTGGGACTAATACAACACTAAGACAAAAAATAAATATTTGAGGTGAGGGATATTTTAGTTAATTTAATCAACCCATACATACATCATAACATCACTTTGCACCCTGTAAATATATACAATGATAATTTGTCAATTTATAATAAAATACAAAAAGTTCCAAGTCAATTACATTCTCTACTATATAATCATAGATACAGAAAGCAACGCCTGCCTCAACCTGAAGTCAAAAGAAAAATTTACTAAGATTACACCACAGAGCACCCTATCACTCTATCACATGTCATGCAATTGAAAGTGGATTCTTCTCCTATTGGCTTCTGTGTTAAGACCATGTACATATGAGTGCCTGTGAGCTTGGTATTAACTAACTGGTCTGACTGTCCATCTTGTGGTTTGAACTCCAAGAAGTATTGCAAACGCTAGAAGAGGTAGTCTCTCTATTTGCTTATGAATGCTTAGGTAATACAGAGCCCTGCCCTAATGATGGGGCAATGTCTTGATATTTTGGCCTTTAGCTCCACATAGAGGGGAACAGTTCACAATGACCCATAGCAAAAGCTATTTTATTTCATTTTTAAATTGAATTTATTTTAGTTAATTTATTTTTATTTCAATAGCTTTAAGGGTACAAGTGGTTTTTGGTTACATGGATGAATTGCATAGTGGTGGAGTCTTGGCTTTTAGTGTAATCTGTCACCTGAATAGTATATATTGTACCCGATAGGTAGTTTTTCATCCCTCAGCCCCTTTTCCCCCTTCTGAGTCTCCAGTGTTTAATTATGCAATGCTGTATGCCCCTGTATAGCCATAGCTTAGCTTCCTCTTACAAGTGAGTACACACAGTATTTGGTTTTCCATTCTTGAGTTACTGAACGTAGGATAATAGCCTCCAGTTCCATCTAAGTTGCTGTAAAAGATATTATTTCATTATTTCCTAGTGGCTGAGTAGTATGAGCAAAAAAAATTATGACTAAGACCCCAAAAGCATAGCAAAAGAAATAACCAGCAGAGTGTACAATTTACAGAATGGGAACAAGTATTCACAAACTTTGCATCTGACAAAGGACTAATATTAAGAACCTACAAGGAATTCAGACAAATCAGCAAAAAATAAAAAACCCAAATAATCCCATTAAAAATGGGCAAACAATATGAATAGCTATGCTGAAGTGTGACAGAAGCCCCCTAAAGGGCCATCTTTAGTTCTTCTGTAGCCACTATAAGAACTTCACTCTAGTGCATTGTCTCCCACCAAAAATGAAGAGAATGGAGCTCCTGAGATGTCCCTTGAGAAGCCACATGAGAATCTGGAAGCAAGGGCTAGGAAGAATGGTTCTGGCTGGTGTGACAATACCACTCCCAGGGAAGCAGCTGGGAAAATCACAGAGACGCCAGTTTAGCCACAAGGCTATACCTCAGGGAGTGACTCCATGTAATGGCCAAGAACCATTATGTGCCACCCAGATCACCAAAGTAAAAAGAACAAAAAAACAAAAAGCTATCCAAAAACTTCTGTCTCCTCTCATTAAACTTGAGCCATGGCTATACTGAAGTATTTTGGCAGGAAGATGGGTAGCCACAAGAAAGATTATTCAATCAACTATTGATGGACACTTAGGTTGGTTCCATGATTTTGCTCTTGTGAATTGTGCTGCAATAAATATGCAAGTGCAAATGTCTTGTTTATATAATGATTTATTTTTCTTTGGGTATACACTTTTGGGTATAAATCATTTATATAATGATTTATTTTTCTTTGGGTATATATAGTGGAATTGCTGGATTGAATGATTGTTCTATTTTTAGCTCTTTGAGAAATCTCTATACTGTTTTCTACGGAGGTTGAACTAATTTACATTGCCACCAACAGTGTGTAAGTGTTCCCTTTTCTCCACATCCATTTCAACACTTGTTGTGTTTTGACTTTTTGTATTTCTTTTTTTTTTTTTTTGAGACAGAGTCTAGCTCTGTCACCCAGGCTGGAGTGCAGTGGCGTGATCTCGGCTCACTACAAGCTCCGCTCCCGGGTCCACACCATTCTCCTGCCTCAGCCTCCTGAGTAGCTGGGACTACAGGTGCCTGCCACCACATCCGGCTAATTTTTTGTATTTCTAGTAGAGACAGGGTTTCACCGTGTTAGCCAGGATGGTCTCGATCTCCTGACCTCGTGATCCACCTACCTTGGCCTCCCAAAGTGCTGGGATTATAGGCGTGAGCCACTGTGTTCGGTCTTTTGACTTTTTAATAATAGCCATTCTGACTGGTATAAAATGATACCTCATTATGGTTTTAATTTGCATTTCTTTGATGATTAGTGATGTTGAGCATTTTTCATAGGTTTGTTGGCTTCTTATATTTCTTCTTCTGAGAAATGTCTGTTCATGTCATTTGCCCGGCCTATAATATGGCTGTTTGTTGTTTTTTGTTGAGTTGTTTGAGTTTCTTGTAGATGGTGGAAGCATACTTTGCACCACCATCTACATACTTTGTTGGAAGTATGCACCTCACCCCATACTTTGCACCTCACCCCATACTTTGTTGGAAGCATACTTTGCAAATATTTTCTCCCATTCTTTAGGTTGTCTGTTTACTCTGTTGATTATTTATTTTGCTGTGCAGAGCTTTTTTGTCATTTTTCGTTTTGCTTTGGGGGTCTTTGCCATAAATTCTTTGCCTACGCCAATGTCCAGAAAAGCTTTTCCTAGGATTTTTATAGTTTCAGGTCTTACCTTTAAGTCTTTAATCCATCTTGAGTTAATTTTTGTATATGGGGGAGCCAGGGGATCCAGTTTCACTCTTCTGCATATGGTCTGCCAATTTTTCCAGCATCATTTATTAAATACAGTGTCCTTTTCTAGTTGTTTATTTTTGTCGATTTAGTTGCAGATTAGTTGATTGTAGTCATGTGACTTTACTTCTGGGTTCTGTATTCTGTTCCATTAATCTATATGTCTACTTTTCTACCAGTGCCATGCTGTTTTAGTTATTATAGCTTTGTGGTACAATTTGAATCCGGGTAATGTGATGCCTACAGATTTGTTCTTTTTGCTTAGTACTGCTTTGATTATTTGCGCTTCATTTTTTTTCAATATAAACTTTAGGAATTTTTCCTAATTCTGTTGAAAATGATGTTGTTAATTTGATAGGAACTGGGTTGAATCTGTAGATTGCTTTGGGCAATAGGATCATTTTAATGACATTGATTCTTTCGATTCATAATCATGGGATGTTTTTTCATTTGTTTGTATCATCTACATTTTCTTTCATTAGTGTTTTGTAGTTCTCCTTATAGAGATCTTTCACCTCCTTGGTTAAATATATTTCTAAGTATTTTATTTTTTGTGTGGCTATTGTAAAAAAAAAGGCAAAACTACAGTTACTTTCTTCAAAAAGAAGACTCTTTCCTTGTGTTTTAATTAGAAACTTTAGATTTTTAGAAATTGATGGACTAGCCCACACAAACATACAAATAATGCAAGCCTACATCTGTGACATGTTGTTTAAAAAAAAAGTTTCATTTTAGTTTAGTGCAAAAATTAAGTTTATAATTCTTACCAAGTGATTATTACAAAATGTTTATTTTATTAAATCCAATGCATTCACAAGGCGTTAATACTTTAAGTATTTATCATTTCTACCAACTGCATTATCTAAGTAAACCAAGCAAGCACTTTTATCATAAATGTAGTCAATGATTATTAATACTTTTTTTTAAAAGGACCTAAACTTCTTAATCCAGTCTATCATTAATGGACATTTGGGTTGGTTCCAAGTCTTTGCTATTGTGAATAGTGCCATAATAAACATACGTGTGCATGTGTCTTTATAGTAGCATGATTTATAATCCTTTGGGTATATATCCAGTAACAGGATCGCTGGGTCAAATGGTATTTCTAGTTCTAGATCCTTGAGGAATCACCACCCTGTCTTCCACAATGGTTGAACTAGTTTACACTCCCAACAACAGTGTAAAAGTGTTCCTATTCCTCCACATCCTTTCCAGCACCTGTTTCCTGACTTTTTAATGATCACCATTCTAATTGGTGTGAGATGGTATCTCATTGTGGTTTTGATTTGCATTTCTCTGATGACCAGTGATGATGAGCATTTTTTCATGTGTCTGTTGGCTCCATAAATGTCTTCTTTTGAAAAGTGCCTGTTCGTATCCTTTGCCCACTTTTTGATGGGGTTGATTTTTTCTTGTAAATTTTTTTAAGTTCTTTGTAGATTCTGGATATTAGCCCTTTGTCAGATGGGTAGATTGCAAAAATTTTCTCCCATTCTGTAGGTTGCCTGTTCACTCTGATGATAGTTTCTTTTGCTGTGCAGAAGCTCTTTAGTTTAATTAGATCCCATTTGTCTATTTTGGCTTTTGTTGCCATTGCTTTTGGCGTTTTAGTCATGAAGTCCTTGCCCATGCCTATGTCCTGATGTGGCACATATATGCCATGGAATACTATGCAGCCATAAAAAAGGATGAGTTCATGTCCTTTGTAGCAACACGGATGAAGCTGAAAACCATCATTCTGAGCAAACTGTTGCAAGGACAGAAAACCAAACACCGCATATTCTCATTCATAGGTGGGAACTGAACAATGAGAACACTTGGACACAGGGCGGGGAACATCACACACCGGGGCCTGTCGTGGGGTGGGGGGATGGGGGAGGGATAGCATTAGGAGAAATACCTAATGTAAATGATGAGTTAATGGGTGCAGCAAACCAACACAGCACTTGTATACATATGTAACAAGCCTGCATGTTGTGCACATGTACCCTAGATCTTAAAGTATAATTTAAAAAATAAAATAAAATAAAATAAAATAATAAAAAGACCTAAACTTTCCCCAAGTTTCAGCACAGGTAGTTTTATTGTATGTTACATCTAGTGGATAATTTTTAAAAATAGTTCATATGAATGAATAGTTTCAAATAGAGTAAATATATCCTACCATGTTACACAACACAGCAAATCAAAAGCAATTACCAAGTTGAACAATAAGTCACAAAGAAATAATTCTGGCTTGTACAGGAATGTGTAGTATATTCAAAGCTCTTAACAGTTACCTACTAATACATATTTCTAAAGCTTAACTTGGAATTGGAAGATGAGTTTCACAGTAACATAATTTTAACCTTCATTTACATTCATTTTTATATATTACTAAGATGCTTAATCTATGTCACAATGGTGCTTTCCAGTGTTCACAAATTTTGGTTTCAAGATGCGCATATGTAATTCACTAACATATGGGACAGTTCTTACTATTATTATACCAACTATCCTAAAAAGAAAAATAAAACCCTACCTTACATGGAACTCTGAACATGGTGTAACTTAAAACAGATTAGTAAAACATGGTTTTTAAATATTTTAGCCATTTTCTATATATGTGTATAAACTTACCTATTTAATATATGAGATCTACAACTTTATTCACTGAGAAATTATGCATTAATTTTCTCCAACCATCTTTCTTACCTTAACTCAAAAATCTTATGACTTGCTGACTCTGTTTCCGTGAATTTCAAACTGCATTTTTTTTTTTTTTGCAGGAGATGGAAGGAAGGTGATAAATATACTGTAAACAGAAATAAGCCTCCCTCAAATTAAGCCCTTTTTGTGTAAGTTCTTTTTCACTTCTATAATATTTCTTTGCAGCAATATTAGAAAGAATATTCTTTGCAGCAACATGGATGGAGCTGGAGGCCATTATACTAAGTGAAATAACACAGAAACAGAAAACCAAATACTGCATGTTCTTGCTTATAAGTGGGAGCTAAACAATAGGTATACATGGCCATAAAGATGAAAATAATAGACACTGGAGACTTCAAAAAGGGGTAGAGGGGCTCCAAAAAATGACCTACTACTAGGTATAGTGTTCACTATTTGGGTGGTGGATAAACTAGAATCCCAATCCTGATCATTACACTGTATACTCATGTAACAAACATGCACATGTACCCCAGAGTATAAAAGAAAATAAAATACATTTTAAAAAATATATCCATATTAAAAGGAGATGACAGAGCCAAAATAAAAGAATTATGGGCTGACAGGACAACTGGATTAAAATAAGCATCAGTTTCATTAAAAGGGCTAACTTGAAGATAAATCTTTTAACTCCAGCTCTTTAGAGGATCTAAAGTGGGCTTGATGGACAGTAGAAGAAATCACAACATGGAATTCCTTGAATAAAAATTTACTGACTTTAAATAATTTTGTCTAATGTTACGTATGCACAATTAAAAAAAAAACCTCTTTACACTGTTAAAATATATTAAAAATTTTAAAATTTTAAAAATAAAATAAAAGTAAAAAAAGAGACATCAAGCCATGGGACCACAGGGACCAAGAGGTAAGCTGTAAAAAGTCCACTTCTACACTGAAGCATCCCCTACAGGATCCTGTCCAGAGACACAGAAGGAGATAATGCTGCCGCTCAGTGCTTTTTGTCATTTTATGCTCTCTCCTACCTGCCCAAGTTCTAGTCCAACCTGCTTTGTCACCCACTGCCTTCCTATGGTACTGCCTTCTCTTGTTTTCACTGTTCTCCGTGGTCAAATGGACATATCTCTAATCACACATATTCATTGTGTGGAATGTGTGCAGTGGTGGAAATGATATGAAAGGGCTATGAACACTGTAGTAGGGAAAGGAGACTGGGGCACTGATTTTTTCCCATTTTCCCAATTCCTGCTTCAGAACCACTCTCCTAGGCCCCAGCTCCCTAACTCTATCTTAGCCCTTTGATCCACCTTTGCTTACAGTGGGGCAAAACTACGTGGTGTTCCAGGAACAGGGACTAATATTACAGCCCCCTTCCTTCTCTCTTCTATTTTCCATGATCGTCCTTAAACCTAGAAACCGGGACCATTTCCCTGATTGGTAGGGCCTCATCATGAGACTAAAAGGGAGAGGAATATATGCTTCGCAGTGGGCATTCAGTCAGGGAATATTCCGAGGACTGGATGTGAGATACAAGTTGGAGTTGGTCTGAGCATATCCCAGTTACTCATTGTGACTCATTTGAACAAATGAGTAAGTACAGCTCTCATTTGAAAAAATGACAAGAAAGCTACCTTGAATTTCTCCCTCTCAACTCCAGCCTTCACCTTTTTCTGCTTCTTTATGCTCTTGTCCTCCAGCCCTCTTTACTCCTGTTTTTCCTCAGTTTTCAGACCTGTATCCTACTCTCCTGTTTCATCCAACTTTTTTGGTCTCCTGCTCTATCTGTTACCCTGTCTGACTGACATCATCCCTGCCCACTATGCTACCTTAAGGTTCCCTCTACCTAGCTCTTCTTCTGTTGGTTTTAAACCATGCTTTTGCCACTGCCATGTGCATCAGTGTCCCAATTTCCATTATGCCTCTCTCCCTCTACTGCTTCTCCTAGCCCTTGTTTCTAGACCCCTGTACTCTAGTCCCCACTCCTAATCCAGCCACTTGCAACCAGACTTTATGATTCACAGATCTCATTCTGGAGAGTTGGTTTCCTTCCTATTGGGACAGTTCTTGGGTAGTTCAGAATTACCAGGACTGTGGATTCCCAGCAGCCTCACCTGGTGTACATAGGGAATGCAAGACGATGGCAAGCCAGTATTCAGCCTCATCTGTTCCTTTCCCCTCCTGCCTGATCAGCCAGCCTGCATGAGACTCTACATTTGTAAATGGTTTCTCCATGGAACTTGGTCTGTAACCACAGGGCAATCTGCAGGACCAGTGACATAGAAGGTAGAGGAGAATAAGGAGTGAAAAGCATCTAACCTATTCTCGAGGAGGGAAATAATTAGCTAAAATGAGGTCCAGTCATATGTTCCCTACCTCCTGAGTCTGCCCCTTGACAATGAGCCCCTTCCTGGTGGTATCCAGAGGTGGTTCTAGTAACCAGGCTGGGTCCTGAGAAGTGAGGGCAGGGCAGTACTGCAGGGGCACCGTTGCCTGGAGACAGCATGCGACTCTGTTGCCTGAAGACAGCGGAAGGCTGGGGACCAGGACATCAGAGACAGGGGGCTGAGAGACCACCAGAATGGACTAAGCAGCACCAAGGCCATGGCAGGACACCCAAGGGAGAAGGTGATCACAGATGAGGTCCGTCAGAACCAAATTTTGTGGCAACTGTTCTCAAAGGACTAGAAACCCAGAAGGTCTACATACAGTATCATGTGAATCCCCTTCACAGGGCTTACATGATCATTAGGAAGCCCGTATCTTGGCATTAGATAACTTGGAGGAATCTGCAGATGCCATGTTTCTGAATGTCATTTGCCATGCTGCCAGAAACCAAGGAAGAAATACCCAGAGACACAGACTGAAAATCAGGAAACTGGATGGACTCAGAGCCCTTGCAGCCTGGCCTTCTCATCTGTTCACACAACTCCAGTCTAGGGCATGTGGCTCTGAAGCAGTAAGTCTGGGTTTTATTGGTAAGGAGAAGAGTGAATAGGCTAATCATTCACAACAGCTTCTCTTCAGATATGGGAGATGGCCTTGAAGGAGGAGACTGGGAGAAAGAAGCTTTCAGCAGAGGCCTCCACCTCTTACTTTCACGAGAAAGGACTGAGTTCAAAGGGGAGACGGTAAAGCCTTGGCTCATGGGTGCAAAGCATGCATACGGAAATGTTGCATTTTTGAACCTCCAGGACATCCTGTGACAGACAGGCTTAACATGACAGGAAGGACAAGTGTGGCTGGCCTAGCCAGGCCTACCCGGCTTGGACCCTCCTAGGCTTTGCAGAGAACAGACTGCGTTTGCCTCCAGATCAGTGATCCCTCTGGAATTGCAGAGGGTTAACCCAGAGTGCCATGGCCACAGGCTGAACCACCCCAGGATCTACAATATCACCACTCTGTACAAGGCTAAAATGTGAAGCCTGGGGGAAGATGATGGCCTCAAGTAGCATCCCAGCAGTGGAGTGGGCCTCTGGATTTAATGCCCTAAATGTGCACTGTCCAGGGAAATAAATATTACTTAAAAAATAAAATTGTTGCTTTGTTACAACACAAATTCTTTACTTATTACGGTTCAAAATAAATTAGTGCTTTTACTTCTTCCCGAACAATTCAAAGCCCTGAGAACATTTTAGTTTCATTTGTCTTCCTCCAAATTTATAAGTGATTTGTTTTCATGTATTTTAAATTCTCACTATATTTAAAACCCCACAGACTTTATTATAACTATATATGCAGTCAGCATTTATTTAGATAAACACATATGATTTCCCTTTTCTTGACATTTATTCTTTCATACATCTTCATGCTTTTATCTAGGAATATTTTCCTTCTTCCAGAAGAACTCTTTTTATATTGCCTTTAGTACAGGTCCACTGGTAATTAATTCTCTCAGTCTTTATTTCAGAATGTCTTTAGCCTTTTGGGGGGGGTATTTTTGATAAACACAAAATTTCAGTTTGGTAATTACTTTTTTCCCACACTTTGAAGATGTTCCTGTACTATTTTCTGGTTTCCATATTTTCTATCAAGAAGTCAGCTATAAATCTTGGTGCTCTTATGAAAGCAATGTGTCTACTCCCTGGCTTCTTGTAAATTTTTGCCATCATTTTTTTTCCCAGTAATTTTGCTATAATGGGCTTGGATGCGGTTTTCTTTGTTTTTATCATGCTTAGTGTTCATTGTGATTATTGAATATATGATTTGAGGTCTTTTGTAAGTTTTGGAAAATTCTTAACTCTTAACCTCCAAATATTACTTTATTGCATTCTGTCCTCTCTGAGATTGTAATTATGCATATATTAGATTTTCCTTCAGTATCCCATATAGCTGTTTCTCTTTTGTCTATATTTTCCCTCTTTTTGTCTCTCTGCATGCATTAATTGGGTATTTTTATATCACAGTCCTCTAATTCTTTCTGCAATTGTGTCTAAACTGCTATTTAAGCCCATAATTTCAGTTATTATATTTTTGGTTCTAGAATTATCATTTGACTTATTTTTTAGTTTTATATTCTATCCATTTTTTCTTGTCTTTTGAGTCTTTAATCATACTATTTGAAAGTCTATGTTTGCTATCACATTAATCTGTATCTCTGTGGCTGTTTTTATTTTTTTCTGTTTCTCTTGGTTTTTATTCATATGGGTTTATCTTCTAATGTTCCTGGTTATTTTTGATTCAGACAGTCATTATATACAGAAAATTAGAGATAATTTTAGTCTTTTGATGCTATTATATTCCTGCAGAGGGGATTTACATTTGCTTCTGGCAGGCAGCTAGTCTAGGGGCATTCAGGTCACATTAATCCAGTCAGAAATTGAGATGATTTAAAGCTGGGCTTCTGTCCCTGCAGTGATTCCTGTGTTGCACTATCTTTCTCCCTTCTTGACGAAGGATGAGCCCAAGTTTAGTTCCCAGGTTGCCGGGAATGATGCTTGCACTCAGCCCTAAGCTGTCAGTCCTCTGCAGATACTGTCCATAGCTAAAGAGAAGCATTTTGGCCTAGGTCATACCCTCTTCCCAAAGGCAGCCTGCACTCAATGACTGGTTAATGTAGGGGTGTAAAGTCTTGGCTCCCTTCTCCCAACTAGGGAAAACACTAAAGGGCTACTTCAGCTTCAAAGCTTCCTGAGGAATTGGCTGAGTCTTTTCTTGAGACTATCATAGCTCAACTTCTTCCTATGCCCAAATTTGCTTCTTTCCCTTCCCTCATAGGTGATAATCCAAGGAAACTTCTGAATAAATTTCCTGAATGATAATATCTACCACTAAGCCTTTTACTCTTTTTTTTTTTTTGAGATGGAGTCTCTGTCACCCAGGGTGGAGTGCAGTGGCACAATCACTGCAAACTCTGCCTCCAGGTTCAAACGATTCTGTTGCCTCAGCCTCAGGCACCCATCACTACGCCTGGCTAATTTTTGTATTTTTAGTAGAGATGGGGTTTCATCATGTTGGACAGGCTGGTCTCGAACTCCTGACCTCGTGATTCGCCTGTCTCGGCCTCCCAAAGTGCTGGGATTACAGGCATGAGCTACCATGCCTGGCCCCTTTTACTGTTTTTGGTTCATCATTTTTTTTCTTGGGGTGTGAACCTTTGAGTCCAACCCTAATCTTTTGAGGTTTGCTAGGGTTCTTCTTCACTGGCAGACCATGAACTCTACCATTTGTCATCATAGGGTCTTTGGTAAGATTTTCTAGGTTTCTCAATCACACTTTCATAATTGGTAGACACCTAAGAGGCAAAGTGGCTCCAAATGCAGGGCTTATCTCTTGTCTTCTCATTTTTCCCAGATATTGGCTCTACAATTTCATATTGCACTTATAACTCTCTTGGCCTTTCAAAAAATTATTTTTCAAATTTTGTCTCTAGTTGTTTTCACCCAGTCTGCTATTGTCAGAGTGGAACTTCTTACCCCTGTGATTTGAGTTAAAAATTATTAGAAAAGTTTAAAGTTAGAGGCAAATTAATTAAATTCCACAATTGTGTTTATACATCTATATTTGCCAGACATAGAGCTATATTCTTAGGCTAGAATTCATAGTTCATAATTTTAGCCTAAGAATATATTTTCTTACTTTCTTCCATCAAAGAACTTATAATTTAAAAATAATTTCTTTGATAGATACATCATTAAGGTATTATCATGATTAATAATGATAAAACATTCAGAATAAAGCTCTATTGCCTGATAAGTTGCCTTTGGTGGGAAAGCAGAGAAGAGTTGATGTACTAAGTTGCCTTAGTAAGTAGATTTAGCCCCATAACCATGTCTTTCTGCTGAAAGTTAATAGAAGCCTGAGCTGTGGGGGCATGAGTACAAATGATCAGGGGAAGAGGGTGACACTGTTATGAGGAAGCTTCTTGGACAAGAGCAGAAAGAATACATAACTATGATCTTGGAATCAACAATAATACTAGTCTGAAGTATTTTCTGCTATTGAGCTTACAGGATTGCTGCATTGTGGAGTACTTGAGCAGGTAGTGTAGAGTGAACAGAAGCAGAAGATGCCAGAACCAAGAAGCATTTTCTAAGAAGGCACTAAAACTCAGCTGTGGACTACAGAGATCAGTGATCTGCTGAGAAATACCAGCTGGGTCAGACAAGCAATGATGCCTTGTAACTCAAATAGAAGAAAAGTGAGAAGGAGAAGGAACTTCACACAGAGCAGCCTCAACTTCATTGTGCTTAAGATGATAAGGCTGAGGTAAACCCTGATTGTCATACATTAAGACTGGAGTAGCACCGGTCAGAATCTAAGCAAAATGTAACTGGTATGGATGGAGGGCAGAACAGGAAAAAGGTTAGGACAAAGTACAAACTTCTTTACTAGGTGTGGCTCAGGCTTCAAAAGTTGGTCTGATACAGAGGGTAACAACAGACATTAGGGTCTATCAGAGGGTGGAGAGTCGGAGGAGGGAGAGGATCAGGAGAAATAACTAATGGATATTAGCCTTAATAGCTGGGTGATAAATAATCTGTACAACAAACCCCCATGACATAAGTTTACCTATAACAAACCTGCACGTATACCCCTGAACTTAAAAGCAAAGTTAAAAAAGTGGTGCTTCTGAAAGAATCGGGGTGGTCCATTACAGTGTCTAGAGGGTACTTCTAGAAGTCTGGTTTAGTTGAAGAGAAGGGATATATGTAGTAGGTGAAGTTTAGAACTGGAGAGGAAGATGGTCAATGAAAGGAGATCTGCCCGTACTTAGCACAAAGGTAGTAGGATCAGCAGTATTCGGCTTAAGGGAAGAAAGCATAGAGAGTTTTCTTTCCACTTTCCCATCTCAAAGTCCAGCCATTCCACAAGCCAGACTTGCAGACCCTTGAATGTGTCGTGCTGTTTCATGGCTCTCATAGGACCTTATCTCTGGAGCACTTTGTGCTTTGTTCATTTTTCCAACTTATACCCATTCTGAAGTGTCTAGTTCAAGTAACTTAGAAGGTTTTATTTACCCCTTTAAGCAGAGTTGAACATTTTCTTCTTAGTGTCAACTCTTCATCTTCCATTTTTCTGTTTATTATCACATATTGTGTTTACTTTTTTACATGAACTGCCAGGTATGAAAGATGCAATTGTATTCACCTTTGTGCTTTAGTCCTTCAATAGTATTCAATAAATTTTTGTAGAAAAAATGTCTTGAATTCAGAGCAAAGTCCCAGTGCTAGAGTTCATGTTAGATACCAGATAGCAAGAGTAGAGGAAGGCTGAGGAGAAAGCCACTTTCACAGAATGAGCCAATAAAGTGCATAGTGATGGTTCATCAAGGGGAGTTCACGGAGGCCAAGGACTCACCTTGCAGTGCTCTTAACACCAAGTTGTGTGACTTTGGACAGGAAACACAGCAAATCAGCAGTCATGGTTAGGGCCACCAATTTCCAGGTCTGGGTAGTGAGACTAAATTTCAAGGTGGTCTTTATGAGTTGACTTCAAATGGGCTCTGGACTTGGGGAAGAATGAATCTGCAAGTGGAGAGACACCAATGGCAGAAGCAGAGCAAACTAAACTAGACTTGACACCAATTTCAATAGCTTCAGTGTTCTCTTTTTGAGGAAGATGAGGGGTGTGTGGATAGTAATGAGAGTCTTTCTCTTGAACTCTTTGTGCTGTGATTCACAAACTATTATGCGCATCAGTAGCTCTTCTAGAAAGCATGGTAAAATTGATATTCTCAGACCTTATACTCCGGAGATTCTAATCTAGATCTGAGGCAGGGTCTGAGAATCAGCATTTATTATGCTCCCTAAGTAATTATAATGCAGGTGGTCTGGAGACTACACTTTGACAAACACTGATGAAGGAGTTAATACATCCTGGGGGCATGGCTGTTGACAGTCTTGGGTCCTCTGGATGGAACAAGAAACATAAATCTTTCACTCATTGATAGTGGATCTTCTCACAAAGCCCTGGGTTCTTCCTACTATCTGCAAATTCAAACTGGAAGAGCCATATCTTATACTTTTAGAAAGTACTCACCCAACCCTTCTTCGTTTCCATCTCTTTCCAACACAAGAACTAGCACTGTGCAGGGCTCATAGCTGATACAAATAAATTCTTTTTTATCTCAGTTGAATAGCACTGTTTGAAACCAATTGTCTTATCACAGATCTCAAAACATAGACATCACTGTCAGAGCTCAGAATCCCAAAGGGAGAATGAATGGCATGGATTAGAAACACCATAGAAGTTTAGGATTAGTTATATGCTGTAGTTACAGGATTACAGAGAATTATAGCTTTCAGGTGGGTCTCTAAAGAGAATTTAAGTTTTGAGCTGGGTGCAGGAAAATTAGTTTAGGAAAATAATAACATCTTTAAGAGAATTATGGAGGAATCTATTATCTATGTATCTGTTCTATCTTTCTATCATCAATCGTCTATCTACCTATATCATCTATTTATTTACACACATATGGCTGTATGAGACACACACACATACACACACACACATAGGATGAGACTTGTGTTTGGATAAAGGATGAAAACCTAGTCTGTATTTCTGTTTCAAAGATTTGTGACAGTAGAAATGTCTTGAAAGAGGCCATTTTTATACTCTTAGCAAAGTGACTAATGAATGTGCTTCTTTTCATTCTTAATTTACACACCTCTGATTTTCTTAGAATGACAACTGGCCTGTTAAGGAAGTCAGTGGTAATGGAAGAAGTCAAGACACATCAGAGTTCATTTTTGCTCACTCAGGTTTTTGGTGAGGGCTGACACATTAATTCATCAAGCACTTACTGAATTCAGAGGTAGTTCTCACTTCTCAGGGGTAACAGTAGGAGGCAGTTCAGCTCTGTAGGGGGCGTTGATTAGGGGAGAGATATTCCCACAGCTAGTCTTTAGGGCCTTGATGTAACAAGTCTTGGAAAAATAAAAAGATCTGTGGACACTGTGTATGTATGTGTGGACTCTGTGTATGTATGTGTGTATGCACACATCTTTCTCTGTTTGAGGAACCCCAGATATAAGAGTCAGGCTGCATTTGAAGGTTGGCATGAAAAAGGACTCAGAGTTAGTTCGGAGTGGCTTTCATTTTACTTTACTGCCACATCAACAAATAAATGGTGCAAATGATGTTTGTGCCATATAATTATATCGATAAGTAGATGGACTATTTCAGTGTCTCTTTAGTTTATTCTAGAAGCATGCTTGAAGTGAGGCTATCAATGCACCCTATGTAGCATGAGAATCTGGCACATTAGATGAGCCTGGAGCTATGGGCTGGATGTCTGTTGCATCAGAAGGCTTTGGGAGGTGCCCCATCAGCATTCAAAGGTCTATCTACTACCATTGTCTTCCTCCTTCAGATAATGCTGCTCAGGGCAGGCCTGGCTGTGGTCCTTCACATTTAGTTTTTGAAAGGCAGAAGCTTTTTCTCACTTTTTGTTTTCTCATTGGGCCCTGACTGATTCTTACTTGACACAAGTCAGATCCTCATGAATGAGCATAAATGAATAGTTACATGATATTAACTGTTTGTTTCTAACACTATTCTAGATCTTACTAGCCCAAAGGGTAATTCGAAATTTTACTAGTGAGCTTGTTGAGATTGGAAAATATGTACAAAAGTTACAAATACTTTCAGAAGACTGAGCGTGAGGGAAACTGAAAGTCTGCTCTTAACATCTGTTCCAGGGACACCAAAATGACACGTCCATCCATTCATTGTTCATTCAACGTACATTTTTAAAAGTCAAGTGTTGTGTTAAGTTCTGAATGTAAATAAGATGAATCACTACTGTGGAAGGAAGATAGAAAAATTGGCAATAAATTACAAGGTATGCGAATGCAGAGATAAAGAAATTCACTTTACTTGGGGAAATCACAAAGACACGACTTTTGAATTGAGACTTAAAGGAAGCAGAACAGTGTTTGATTAAGAAATGAGTATACAGCAATCCATATGGGGTACCAGCTTGCATTAGAAATGTTGATGATGTAGACTGTGGTGGGGTAATAATATAAGGTTGAACTTCTCTCAGAGGAGGGAGTTGCTGTGAGGCTCATCTTTCTTATTCAGATGATACTTTGTGTTCCAACTCATCCTTGATAATTACGCCTGCAATGACAATCCAAATAACATAAAATTGGAGCCAACACAGCATGACATCGTACAGCATAAGTCACTGGCATCTGTAATTCACCAAGCATCTCCATCCTAAGAATGAACTGGGAAAGCTTCTTACCTTAGGATGAGGGTAGTAGAAAAATAGAGAGATGGGATTCATACTACTTTTTGATTTTCCTTTATTGCTCCACAATACCCAATTAAATAGTCTCTCCAAGTTTTGTTAGCACCTGGCATTGAGCATTCCATATGATGGCGCCATGCAAGTGGACTGAGGATGATTTACATATAGTAGTCCTTAATATAGCAAGCTTGGGCAGAAGCCATTTAGAGTTATAAAATCAAATTTGCATATTGGCTGACTCTAGAAGTCAAAGTGGAAGATACGCTGTGCGGAGAAAACTGATGGTAGGTAGATCAGTCCCAAAACCATTGTAATAATTCAGCCAGCGATTATGATGATCCTTATTTAGGGAGGTGTTTTGAAGGAAAATCTGTGGGTCTTGGTGATTGATTGGATATAGAGTGTGAGGCGAGGGAAGGGAGCTGAGGATGATTCAATGTGAAAGTTTTGGATGAATGGTTTTATTCAAAGAGTTATAGGCATTGAATAGATTTTTGTGGGAATAGAGTTGCATTTCAGACTGCTGAGTGTGGGCATGTGATTCCAGGAAGTTGTGCCTAGAAAGCAGCTAAATTTAGAGATTAGTAAAAGGTTTGAGAGCCATTAGTTGTTGAAATCATGGAAAATTATGTGATTGCCTAGGTCTGCTATGCAAAATAAAAGGAAACAAAAATTTAAAAGTCAGGTGGGGGAGGATATTTTAGCAAAGGAGAATGAAAAATAGTGGCCAGAATGGTTGGTAGACAATGAAAATTTGGTAGCAGGGAAACTGTTGGGGTGGGAGAGTAAGGCCATGACACCATTTGGGAACATATTAAATTCTGCTATCTTTGTGACTTTGGTATCATGTACAAATGAAATATCTAGTAAATATTTGGCAATATAAATCTGGAATTAGACATTGGTGAAATAGTGGAACCAGAAACCAGATTATAGCCAATAAGGAGGTGGTAAAATGGAAGCCGAGGATGTGACTAATTCCTTCAAGAGATGTTGCTATAACATATATGAGGTTGGGGACACTTTTTTTAAAGATGGGAAATTCTTTGGCATTTATAATTGCTCACAAAAATGATAATAAAAGAGGCAGAATTTGAAATCATAGGAGAGAGTTACTAATAAATAGAATGTCCCTGGGGAGACAGGAATGGAGGAATCCAGAGAATAAGTAGAAGAATGACCCTTAGACAGGAGGAGAAATACTTCATGCTTGGTACCAGGAGAAATGAGCAATAAAGGTTGCGGCTATAAGCACAAATGTGAAGGCGGAAAGTCTTGGGGATTCTATTGCCTCTGAAGTGAGTGGGTATGTGGGGAAAAGGGTTTAAATAGCCACTGTGAAGAAAGAGAGTGAAATCTGCCCATGAAAACATGGAAGAGTTGCTAGACAGCTACCAAGGCCCATGTGACTGTGGTATGCATGATGTTAGAGAAAGAATAATCTGCACAGTTGTGATCAGCAACACTGGTGTAGTTATAGTGATGGCTCTGATAGTTGAATTGATGTGCATTTGAGCCTTGGGGCAAGAGGGAATTGAGGTGATGAAACATGGAAACTATCCATTATGGGTTCCTAGCCATAGGAACCCATAGGTCCATATTCTGTTTTCCTCTGTTGGATAGGAAAAACAGTGACTAAAAGGGGGATTGGGGATTGATAGATAGGAAGAAAAGGGACAGGAGTCCAGTGAGGGGGAGGGTCCCATCATGGTATAGAGCAGGTGAAGCAGGAGTATTTGAATGATACTTGGAATAGGAAATGTGATCATAAACGTTTGAGTATAGTTTCACACATCAAAGAGTTCTGGGTGATGATGATGTCTGGGGTATGACCTTTTTGGTTAGTGACTGATATGGAGTGAAGGTGAAAGTCATTAGAAATAACAAGCCCCATTAGTAATTAAAAGACTAGAGGAGAAGTCATCCGTTATTATGACTACATGTGGAGTGGGTAAAAGGGGGAAAATAATTCAGTGAATGAAAGGGCATGAGCAGTGGGTAAAGAAAATAAGGGAGAACTGATACTGGCATTGCTGAGTGGTATGAGCCTCAGAGGAGCAGAAAAAAGGGTGTGGAAGTAGGACTGGATAATGGGAAAGATGTAGGCTCTATCTTTGGGTCTTGAGGTCTGTGGACCATGGGAGAATGGGCAACCTGCACGTAAGAGTGTTTTAGAGGCAATCGTGTCCTTAGGAGATAACCAGGCTTTAGTTAGGCCAGGAAGCACAGGGACTATTAAAAGAGCTTTTAAAAATAGAAGAAAGTTTGCTTACTATGGAAGGTTTGTGAGGATGGACAAGAGCAGCAGGAGTTGGGCCAGGGCAAAAACACAGAATAAAATTAGGATGAAAGTATGAGGTGACTAGAAAACCCAGTTAAATCCTGTGTGTGCACGAAAGATAATAATAGATCACAAAGAAGTGAGAATGGTGCATTAAATTGGCTGCAAGTGGATCATGAGAGGTACAGCATGGTGTTAATTGTAGGAATAGAGAATTTGGGGTTCTCAAAGTCAGCTTCAGCCAAAATGAATTGCATTTTGGGAGGAATACTTGTCCTTATGGGTGTTCTGTTTAGGACTCAACATGGTCTGAACCAACCATCAGGTTCCTGGGAGAATCTCAAGAAAAGCCTTCTTGCATAGGAGCTTCCAAAGGGTGGTTGAAGATGGGCCATTGTATGCTAAGGCTAGGGGTGGAGAAGGCCACAGACCTGGTGATTGGAAGCCTGCTTTCTGTGTAAGTTCCATTTATAATTACATAATGATGTTAATTGAAATGACAAGTATTAGCAAAATAATTTATCTACTCCAGAAATAAATGTAATGATGCTTAATACTCTTAATTAAATTTACTTGTTTCAGTATCTGAATAAGAAAATAATTGATTTTAAACGTTAGTTTCCATCACTCTAAGGCAGATATTTATGACTTTGGTGTAAATCATTGTTAGGAAGAGAGAATATTATTTGACCTTTTGCAGTTAATAAAAAGTCAAAGATTTATTTATGAGTTTCTGCAGTGTTGTATTAATTTGTGATGAAGGAAATGTGTGTGGAAGTGAATATTAGGGGAAGATTATAAGGAGAGACACAATGGTGATTACTTTTGCAAATGGCACAACATTTTGCAAATTCTAATGTAGTATATAACCTAGTTAACTTTCTTTCACACAGTGGGTCAATACGACAGTAGAAAGGGTTCCAAGATGGGACAGCAATCTGAGAAAATGTACGTTGAGAGCTGTTTAAGAGGTTTTAGTCTATGAACTAATTCCTTGCACCATTATCTTTAAGAATCATGAATTGAACAGTATAAAAGGCATTAATTTTAATGCAAAAATATGAAATGTATAAGATAATTTGTGGTTTAGGAAGACTTGTTTTGTACCTGGGAGACTGGTTGTATAGGAAACGTGGTGGTAAGGAAAAGTTTCCTATAGGATGGCAACTTCAAAGGGGCACAGAGCAAGTCCGATTGTGGAGCAGGTGAAGAGGAGGGCAGGTGATCAGTACTGATAATGAAATCAGAGTGTTTAAGAACAGCATGCATGATGTGAGGTGCTCATGTGAGAAAGAACATTGGTGGGATCCAGACTGAAGCAGACAAGTGGTAATTATAGTGACAGAGATCAAGGAGAGGCCTAGGATGGGGAAAGAAACTGTTACTAAGACGGACTGTAGATAAAAGGCAGAGTTTGGTTGACATCAGAAGGAGGGACAAAAATGCTGAAATGCTGAAAATACCTCTCTCCTAGACTCCAGAGCATAGTGTTTCTCTAAGACTAAAACTAGATCAGCAAAACAGAATTCCCCTCTGCTCCCATCATGGGCATGACACAGAGTACCAAGCAACAGTGATGTGTTGCTGAGAGAGAAACAAGAACATTGGCATGGAGAGAGACCTTCTCTGTGAGGCAGGTATTTAGGGACTGCTGAAGGTGGAGGGTGAAGCACTGACACTGAGAAAAAAAATCTGTGCACCCTACTCCCACCAAGAATGAATTGATCAAAGAGAAAATACCAAGAAGGCAGATTTAAATCCAAACAAATTAACAACACCTTAAACGTAAATGGTAGCTCACTTCTAGAGGAACTTGAAGACTGTGGTCTACTTAAGATAACTTTACCAACAACAAAATCCATACTCAGTTAAACTCTTGACTAGGTTAACTCAACCCCAAACACTAATAGCCTAATATAAGATGACACTTGGCCGTTCTTGGAATAAATACTACTTGTTTCAGTTTCACTTTTTTTATACACAGTGCCTGATATTAATTAAAAATTATAAAACATATAAAATACCAGAAGAGGCAACCCATTGTCAAGAGACAAAGCAACTGATGGACTAGACTCAGAGATGACACAGATGTCAAACAGAATCTGTGTTGATTAGCTGAGACTGCCATTACAAAATACCTCAGGCTGGGTGCAGTGGCTCACGCCTATAATCCCAGCACTTTGGGAGGCTGAGGCAGGTGGATCATGAGATCAAGAGATCAAGACCATCCTGGCCAACATGGTGAAACCTCGTCTCTACTGAAAATACAAAACTTAGCTGGGCGTCATAGCATGTGCCTGTAATCCCAGCTGCTTGGGAGGCTGAAGCAGGAGAATTGCTTGAACCCGGGAGGCGGAGGTTGCAGTGAGCCGAGATCATGCCACTGCCCACCAGCCTGGCCACAGAGTGAGACTTCATCTAAAAAAACAAACAAGCAAACAAACAAAAATGCAGACTGGATGGCGTAAACAAAGAAACTTATTTCTCACAGTTCTGGAGGCTGGGAAGTCCAAGATCAAGGTATCAGCAGATTCCATTCCTGGCAAGAGCTCTCTTCCTGGATTGCAAACACCTGCCTTCTTGCTGTGTCTCATATGGTGAAAGGAGAGAGCATTCTCATAGCTCTTCCTCTTCCTATAAAAGCATCAGCCCTATCAGATTAGAACTCCATCCTTAAGATTCATTTAACCTTAATCATCTCACAGACTCTATTTTCAAATACAGTGGGGGTTAGGGCTTCAACGTATAAAATTTGGAGGGGACACAAACATTTAGTCTATAAAAGAGACCTTAAAATAACTACAATTAAAATGGTTTTACAACATCTAGATTGACAACATTTTAAACAGATGGAGATTTCAACAGACAGAAGGAAACTAAAATTATCAAATGGACATGCTAGAAATACAAAGATGATATCAAAGATGATGAATTTCTTTGACTGGCTCATCAATGGAGTTCACACAGCAGAGGAAAGAATCAGTGAACTTGAAGACTGGTCAATAGGCATTATTCAAACTTATTAACACAGAGAATAGAGTGGAGGAAATTAAGAAACCTCTAGAGCGTTCAAGAGCCGTGTAACAGTATCAGATGGTCAAGATATGTACTTAGAATATCAGAAGAAAAAAGAAGAAATATGGATGAAGAAATAATGAGTGAGGATTTCTCCCAAATAGTGAGATTCATCAAACCAAAAATCTAAGAAACCCAGAGAATACTGGGCAGAATAAATTAAAACAACAAATAAACAAAAAACCTACTCATATTGTAATCACATTGCTAAAAACCAAGATAAATAAACTATATTGAAGGCAACCAGAGAAAGACATATTTTGTTGAGAGGAATCATGAAGAATTAAAGCAGAGTTCTTGTTAGGAAATTTCCAAGCTAAAAAGAAAATGGAGGGACATTTTTAAAGTACTAAAACAAATCAACCAACCAACCAACAAAGGCAAAACTATAAATCCAGAGTTCTATTCTCAGTGAAATTTTTTTTCAAAAATGAAGTAAATATCATTAAAATAAATGAGAGCTGAGAAAATTCATTACCAGAAGTCTTATGCTAAAATAACTATTGTTAAAGGAAACTCTTCAGAAAAATGTTATGTAATACCAGAGAAAAGTTTGGGTATATATAAAGAAATGTGAAATCATAAAAATGAAGGTAAACATAAAAGACATTTCATTTCTTATTTGCACTATTTATAAATATAACTAACCTTCTAAAGCAAAAGTAGTAACACTGTATTGTGTGAATTATAATATATGTAAAAATAAAATGTACCATAACAATAACATAAAAATTGAGAGGTAAGAGTTAGGAATATATTGTAAGTTTTCTTTTCTTTCTTTTTCCTTTCTCCCTTCCCTTCCCTTTCCCTCCCTTCTTCCCTTCTTCTCTTCTTCCCTTCTTCCTTTCTTCCCTTCTTTCCTTATTATTATTATTTTTTTTGACAGGGTCTCACTCTGTTGTCTAGGCTGCAGTGCAGTGGCATGATCTTGGCTTACTGCAACCTCTGCCTCCCAGGTTCAAGCAGTTCTCCTGCCTCAGCCCCCCTAGTAGCTGGGACTACAGGTGCGTGCCACCACATCCAGCTAATTTTTGTGTTTTTTGGTAGAGACGGGGTTTCATCCTGTTGGCCAGGCTGATCTCAGACTCCTGACCTCAAGTGATCTGCCTGCCTCGGCCTCCGGAAGTGCTGGGATTATAGGACAGAAGATGAGTATGATATCCAGCTCAGGAATTTGATAGCTGTCTGATCTTGGACAAGTTTGTTAATATCCTCTCTCTATGGGAAAAAGGGATTCCTTCTAAGATTCAGTATGAGAATTAAATGAGAAAATGAGGGCTAAGTGCTTAGCACAGTGCCTGTCCTAACAAATGCTTGCTATTTGTACTCTTCTTCTTTTTTTTTTTTTACAAAGAAAATCACCACATGTGTGTCTTCAAGGAACTCAGAGTTTTGTCTTTATATTCATTTTATTCTTTAAGCACCTACTGTCTGCCAGATACTGGATGGTTGAAGTGGAGCATAAAGATGGAAGGTTCCTATCCTAAGATAGAAGGCCAATACACATAGACCAACAGTGAGTAATATATCAATGGACAATTTAGCCAAACAATTTTGAATCTAAATTCATAGATATGAGCTAAAAGTGAGGTAGAAATTTAGCATGCATGCATATGCACGTGTGCACACACATGGACGTACACATTTAAGGGTGCTTTCTGCTTCTTTTCACCCTACCTCCTCATTCCTGCCTTGAACTACTTGCGTAGTAAATTTCCTATATATCTTTACTGATAAGATCTCATGATGAAAATGCTCTTTATGAAAAGTTATTTTGATGATCAAATGCAGGATGGTTTGGAGATATGGTATCAGAAGTCTAGAGACATCCCTCTACTGCCAGTATCCTCCCATGTAAAATAAAGATAGTAACAGGAATGGGGAAATGTGCATTATTAGTAGAAAAACAATTGTCCTCCTGACCCAGCATCAGGGAGCTGTTGTTATAATTGGTTTTACAGCTTGGGGAATGGCTTCGTATTGATCCTTCTGCACACCCTCCCATCCAGCATCCTTGTGAATAGTAATTGGCATTATGTGAAATGACTTCTCCCCAGGCAGGGGAGAAAAGTCGATTACCCTTCAATAAAGCTAAATTAACTGATTCACTTGCTATCTAAACCAAATCTGTGTGCTCATCCTCTTTCTTAAAGAGCAACCATAGGGCGCTCAGTTCAAAAACACAGTGAGCACTACTGAGTGCAGAACACAGGGTGGGTGTTTTCCTTGGTGGGAGAGACGGCCTTCTGCTGCAGAAATTGAAAATGCCAGAGCCTCATTTTCCCCAGCTTCTCTTGCTACTGATGCATAAGCATGGAACCTAATCCTGGCCAAAGGGTCCTGAGGGAACATCTGCTGGGGAACTTCTGAGGCCAAGAAGTGTGGGGAGAAGATTCTCTCCCTGCCTTTTGGCTCCGTGAAATGAGGATGTGCTGTATGAAGCAGCAGTCATGGCAGCCGTCTTGTGGGCATAAAGCAATAAGACTGAGGATGATGCAGCTCTCTATGCTGAAAAAGGCAAAGAGAGAAATGGAAACACCTGGATCCTTGTTGACATCAAGTGTCACTGACCCTAGGAAATTCATCTCTGTTGAGATCATGTATTAGTCTGTTTTCACGCTGCTGATAAAGACATACCTGAGACTGGGTAATTTAAAAGGAAAAAGAGGTTTAATGGACTCGCAGTTCCACATGGCTTGGGAGGCCTCACAATCATGGTGGAAGGTGAAAGGCACATCTCACATGGTGGCAGAAAAGAGAAGAGAGAGGTTGTGCAGGGAAACTCCCCTTTATAAAACCATCAGATCTCGTGAGACTTATTTACTATCATGAGAACAGCTTGAGAAAGACCCACCCCCATGATTCAATTACCTCCCACCAGGTCCCTCCCACAACAGGTGGGAAATGTGGGGGCTACAATTCAAGACAAAATTTGGGTGGGGACACAGCTAGACCATATCAGATCATAACAATGTCCTTAATGTGCCAACGTTTATTACTTGTCTGTTTACTTGCAGCTGAAAACACTCTGAAACAGAATGAAATGTACAAGAGATAGAGCACAGAACTCTTGAGATAGTTGTAGCTGAGGTGAAGTGTAGTGTAGGCGAAAGGCAAAGCACATGTGATCAGAGCTAAGAAAATAAAAGTTAGAAATAGTGGAGCATGAGTGGAAAATTAGGAGCCTTGTAGTATCATATGCTGGGGAGTAATAGGTATAACGTCAGTGATTAGAAACAGGCATCGTTAGCCAGAGATTATGTGACAGAGGATGTGATTTTATTTCTCCCCTATTCCAGGTATCTAAACTTGATGATTGGTGTTTAAAAGACTGTCATTTCTATTTTGGATGTTTTTCATTAAGACCATTATTCTGTTACCAAGGGTGGGAAATGGGGAGCAGAGAGTGCTGGCAGGGGACAAGATTTGCTGTTAACAAGTAAAATATTTTCAGATGTTTCTTGAGTCCAGAAAATATTCCATTGTGTCCCAGAATCATTGCATCCCAAGGATCCATTGCTTTCAGACCTTGTTAAAGTGATGACTTCCTGAAGCAACACTCATAGCCATGGGGTTCCCAACTTCATCCTACCATAGCTTTAATGGCTTTCCCTCACTAGCATATCTGTAAAATGAATGCACATGGAAATCATTGAGCCCAGGATGACTGAGCTCTTGAATGAAGGAAGGACTAAGTTTTTCTTACCTAATCATACACTCCTGCCTTCTAGAGTTGTGGTTTTCATTAATGGGTCATGAAACCAATTTATTGGAGTGAGACTAGCATTAAGAAAAGACAAATTGAATACAATAGTATCGATTAAGTAGAATAGAGAATAATATCAGATAATACTAAGTATCAAAAATATATACATAGTGTCCCCAGAGACTTAGTTCAGTTTTAGATTATTCCCAAAAATACGTTTGTAATTTGTAATTTTTAGTTTTAGTCCCTCTGATTGAATATGGAAAACATTGACCGAAAAAAGTAATATTTCAAAGTTCATAAAACTAAGTAAGTATATATTACATTTAAATAAATTTCCAAATGATGCTGTTTTAAGTTTATAGCATTTATCCTTCTGAAGTTATGGCTTAAAACTGCACTAGGACTCATAGGTGGGAATTGAGCAATGACAACACATGGGCACAGGAAGGGGAACATCACACACCGGGGCCTGTTGTGGGGTGTGGGGAGGGGGGAGGGACAGCATTAGGAGATATACCTAATGTTAAATGGCGAGTTAATGGGTGCAGCACACCAACATGGCACATGTATACATATGTAACTAACCTGCACGTTGTGCACATGTACCCTAAAACTTAAAGTATAATAAAAAAAAAAAAGAAAAAAAACTGCACTAGGACATTGGGGACACTACATTGCTTTGTGAGAGTTGTTTCGTTTTGTGTGAGTGTATGTTGAGAAAAACATATTTGGAAACCACTGTTCTAGTATATTGGACATCTCTATTAACTCCAGCATGTGGATCCCATATGATTTATCAAGATGTCTTAGTTATGTCATCTGTGAGTATGGGCATTAATTAGCATTTGAGCCAGAATCCCTAAAGAAGTTGGATACTGGGTCCAAAGAAAATGAGGCAGAGAATCTAAATATAATTCAAAAGTCTCTGCTTCTTATTTTTGATCTTTTCTCTTCAGAGAAACCTATGTTTCTGGGAGAATATCAAGCTGAGGGGGTCTGCTGAAGGGAGAATATTGGTGTTACCTTCTGGAAAGTGCTAAAACACAGATTGTCCAGTTAGGAAGAGAGGCCCAGTAAAAAAGATGCCATTCATATAGACTCTGCTTGTAACATTCACTTCCCCAGGCCTCTGTCTACTTCTGTTCTTACATCATGACACACATGTGCATGCACACACAAAAATATTTATTTGCTCCACACGTTGGGTTTTCATTTTTCCCAGAGTCACATTTGCAAATGTGCCAGGAAAAGACCTCAGAGAATCTGCCCTCATATAATGAATGAAGCTTTTTCCTAATGCAATGTCCTTCTCCAGTTGGCTGGGAGACAAAATCAAACTCCTTTAATGAATTCTGTTCTTTCTGGTGAAAGGCTTACTATTAACATCATTTTATCTCTCTATTGATCATCTATTTTATATGTATCTATGTATCTATCTGTTATCTATCTATCTTTCAAAAGATGATTGATGAACAATGGTTCTGAACGAGGTGCACTGCTAAACTCTGGGGTTACAAAGAAACATAGAAAATTATTCTCAATCTCTAGGATAAACTCGAGGAGTTTACTGTCTCATGGCTGAGACAGACAGTCATTCCACAGTGGCAATGCAATGTTTCCTTGTTATGATAGAGATGTATTTAGTCAGTATGGGAACACAGGATGGTCAGCCAATTCAAAGAGAAAAGCAAAGCATGAAAAAACTTCCAAGGTTTTAATTAATGACAAGATAAATTAAATACAAGATACCTAGGGAGTGGAGAGTGATGGAATAATAATGGAGGGGACCAGGATAAATGTGGAGAAGATTCTCCAAGCTGAAAATTATAACATGTGCAATGGTACAGAGGCATTAGAGAGCATGGCATAGGAACTGCAAGTAATTTTGACACATAGGGCTTATGCAGCAGAGTGGTGGAAGGTGAGGCTGGAGAACTGAATGGTGTGGGTTATGAAATTCTTACAATTGGAGTGGGACGAATGCAAATCTTCCCTCCCTTCCTTCTGCTGAAGGCAAAGTCAAAAGTGGAATTGCTAGTAATCAATTTTGGGAGAATTTAACCCTATTGCTATTTACAGCCAGTAAGTTGACTTTTGTAACTTGGGTCAGGCTCAGGAGAGTTGCAGACTCTCAGAATAATAAATCAAGGTTTATTGTTTCATAAGACAAAATGGGTAAGGGGTGGGAAGCTTAAAATTAACTCAAATATTTCACCCAAAATCTAAGACATGACAGATAAAACAAGGAGGCAGGTGGACTTAGAGTCTTACTAACAGGAAGGATATCCTTTCTTTATATGAGATGGGGTAGCTTATGTTACCCTTAGCAAAGTGAGCTTGCTTCCTAGGTAAATTGTGAGGAACTCAAGGATAGCTTTCACTAGTGGAGATGCCAGATACTCAGGACTCACCATTGTCCATACAATGTGACCAGAGACCACCTTGTGTTCCCTGGAATTTCAGTGTCTGCATAGAAGTGAACCTCTATTTACAGCTGGCAGAGGTCTCATTCCTTGACTTGGCAAATACACAAACATAAAGAGAGTTTGAGGTCTGAAATGTCTGTACCCTGTGGGGAAGAATCAATCTTTCTGAGGATGGGATGTGACACCAGGTTGCATAACATAAGGAAGTAGTCACCGGTCGGGTGCGGTGGCTCACACCTGTAATCCCAGCACTTTGGGAGGCCGAGGTGGGCAGATCATGAGGTCAAGCAATCGTTACCATCCTGGCCAACATGGGGAAACCCTGTCTCTACCAAAAATACAAAAATTAGCTGGGTGGTATGCGCCTCTAGTCGCAGCTACTTGGGAGGCTGAGGCAGAACTGCTTGAACCCGGGAGGCAGAGGTTGCAGTGAGCTGAGATTGCGTTAGTGCACTCCAGCCTGGTGACACAGAAGACTCTGTCTCAAAAAAAAAAAGAGTTACCAGGGAAAGGGGTGAGATTGTGGGAGAGAGAGGGGATGGCAGAGAGAAAGAGCTTTTGAGGGCCTGAGCCTATAAGGCCTTGTTGGCCTTGTTCTTTTGTGTTACACAAGTGGGTAGTCTGGTAAGATGACATTATAATCTGTTTTTCATATTCTGTATTACTCTCAGGAGAACTCCATAGCATTTCAATAAAAAGATTTTTTTTTTTGTCTATCATGTTTCTGCATGTATGTAGTCTGAGAAAGGCTAACAAAATATTAATAGGAAGTGCTCGGGAAAGAGGTAACTAAGACTTGATTAGGTTTTGTGTGGGAGTTGTGATGGAAACCAGGCTAAAAGGATCACTGGCCCCTCACTGCACTCCCTGACTTTGAGTTAGATGTGAATGGCTGTAGTTATTGGTTACTGCATGAACCAACAATGAAAGATAATAAGATTGGTTTGAAATATGAAACTACACATAAACCTAAGAAGTTCAGGTTTTTTCCTGAAGATAATGTTGTATTATTGAAGGGTTATATGTAGGATGTGAAATGAACATATTTACATTTTAGGAAAGTAAAATGAATTGGCTGAAGTTCAGAAGATGAGTCAAATGAAAGAAAGACCAAGGACTAGGAAACCTTTTACAAGCTCTTGTGGTAACTTAGTGTATTAGTTCATTCTCACACTGCTCTAAAGAACTGCCAGAGACTGGGTAATTTATAAAGGAAAGAGGTTTGACTGACTCATAGTTCTGCAGGGCTGGGGATGCCTCAAGAAACTTACAATCATGGCAGAAGGGGAAGCAAACATGTCCTTCTTCACAAGGTGGCAGGAAGGAGAAATGCTGAGCAAAGGAGAAAAGCCTCTTATAAAACATCAGATCTCGTGAGAACTCACTCACTATCATGAGAACAGCATGGGGGTAACCACCCCATTGATTCAGTTACCTCCCACCATTTCCCTCCCATGACACATGGGGATTATGGGAACTGCAATTTAAGATAAGATTTGGGTGGGGACACAGCCAAACCATATCACCTAGACCTGAAGTAATGATGTTCTGCATCAAGGAAGACAGTAATATGGAGAATGGAAAAATATTAAGGAACTTTAGTAACTGATTGGATATGATAAGTTGCAGGAGGGAGTGCTTAGAAAGAGCTTCCTTTTTTCTGGCCTTTTGGGCTGGCTAGGCAGTGGAATATGTATGTAATAGGAATAAACTTATGGGGGTCCATGGGACATTCTGTTTTTTTTTTCCTGTGGACATATGTTTTTATTTTTAGGAGTGTTATTACTGGTAACATTATAAGACACTGCCACACTGTTTTCCAAAGTGGCTGTATCATTTCTGTCAGCAGTGAATAAGAGTTCTAGTTGCTCCATATCCTTGTCAACTTGTGGCATTATTAGTCTTTTGAATTTTAGCAATTGACATAGGTGTATAGAGGTATTTCATTTTAGTTTTAAATTTGCACTTACCTAATTACATCAAATAAGTTTTAGAAATTCAGTCTATAAATGATAGTTTCTGTGCTATTTAATTTTTAATCCATTATATATGTGTAGATATAAATATATAGCTATACATTCATATCCTAAATTCATAGAGTTTCTATGAGAACATCTTCACATTTTTTATTAAAGGTGCATTTTTTTTAAAAAGGCTTAATTTTTTTAGAATAGTTTCAGGTTCATAGCAAAATTGAGAAGGTACAGAGATTACTCAGCTATCCCTTCACCCTGCACATGCATTGCCTCTCCCATCAATAACACCCTTCATCAGAGTGCTACGTTACAACTGATAAACTCACATTAACTCATCATTATTACCCAAAGTTCATGGCTTACATGAGGGGTCACTCTTGGAATTATACATTCTATGAGTTTGGACAAATGTATAATAAGATGTATCCAGCATTATAGTATCACAGAGTAGTTTCACTGACCTCTGCATTTTGCCTGTTGATCCTTTTCCCCTTCCTGCTGCTAATTCATGGCAACCATTGATCTTTTTACTGTTTCCAGAGTCTTGCCTTTTCCAGAATATCATATAGTCATACAGTATGTACTCTTTCCAGTTGGACTTCTTTAACTTAGTCATATGCACTTAAGTTTCCCCCATATCTTTTATGGCTTGATAGCTCATTTCCTTTTAGCACTGAATTGTATTCTATTGCCTGATGTATCAATGTTTATTTATCCATTCACCTACTGATGAACATCTGGTTGCTTTCAAGTTCTGGTAATTATGAATAAAGCTGCTATAAGCATCTCTATGCAAGTTTCTGTGGGGGTATATGTTTAAAACTCCTCTGGATAAATACCAAAGAGTCCAATTGCTGAATTGTGTGGTAAGAGTTTGTCTGTTTTTTTAAGAAACTGCCAAACTGTTTAACAAAGTGGTGGTACCATTTTGCATTCCTACCAGCAGTGAGTGAGTGTTCTTATTGCCCCACATTCTTACCAGCATTTACTGGAGTCAATGTTCTGGGTTTTGGCTGTTCCAGTAGGTTCATAGTGGTATCTCATTGTTTTAATTTGCATTTCCTTGATGACATATGATGTGGAGCATCTTTTCATATGCTTAGTTGCCATCTGTATGTATTCTTTGGTGAAGTGTCTGTTAAGGTTTTTGGCTCATTTAAAAAAATAATTTCAACTTTTATTTTAGATTCAGAGGGTACCTGTGTAGGTTTGTTACCTGGGTATATTGAGTGATGCCAAGGTTTGGGGTGTAACTGATCCTGTGAGCTAGGTACTGAGCATAGTAGCCAATAGTTAGTTTTTCAGCCCTTTCCCCCTTTTTCCTTCTCCCTTCTAGTAGTCCCCAGTGTCTATTGTTGTCATCTTTATGTCCATGACTGCCCAGTGTTTAGCTCCTACTTATAAGTGGGAACATATGGTATTTGGTTTTCTGTTTCTGCATTAATTTGCTTAAGATAATGGCCCTCAGCTGTATCTATATTGCTGCAAAGGACATGATTTCATTCTTTTTATGGTTGCTTTGTATTCCATGGTATGTATGTGCTACAGTTTCTTTATCTAATCCACCATTGGTGGGCACCTAGTTGATTCCATGTCTTTGCTATTGTGAATAGTGCTGCAATGAACATACAAGTACACATGTCTTTATTTGGTAGAACAATTTGGGTTTTGGGGGTTATGTATGCAGTAATGGAATTGCTGGGTGGAATGGTAGTTCTATTTTAAGTTCTTTGAGAAAGCTCCAAACTGCTCTCCACAGTGGCTGAACTGATTTACATTCCCACCAACAGTGTAAAAGTGTTCTCTTTTCTCTGCAGCCTTGCCAACATCTGTTGTTTTTTGACTTTTTAAATCATAGCCAATCTGACTGGTGTGAGATGGTATCTCATTGTGGTTTGATTTGCATTTCTCTGATAATTTGTGATGTTGAGCATTTTTTTCACTTTTTTTTGGGTTCTTGAGTGTCTCCTTTTGAGAAGTGTATGCTCATGTCTTTTGCCCATTTTAAAATGGGGCTGTTTGTTATTCCTCATTCAGTTGTTTAATTTCCTTATAGATTGTGAATATTAGACATTTGTCAGGTGCATAGTTTGCAAATATTTTCTCCCGTTTTGTAGATTGTCTGTTTACTCTGTTGATAGTTTCTTTTGTTGTGTAGAAGCTCTTTAGTTCTATTAGGTTCTACTTGTCAATTTTTGTTTTTGTTGTAATTGCTTTTGAGGACTTAGTCATAAATTCTTCTCCAAGGTTGATATCCAGAAAGGGCTTCCCCAGATTTTTCTCCAGGATTGGTATAGTTTGAGGTCTTACATTTAAATATTTAATCTGTCTTTAGATAATTTTTATACATGAGGACAGGTAGGGGTCCAGTTTCATTCTTCTGCATATGGCTCACCAGCTATCCCAGCACTATTTGTTGAACATGGAGTCCTTCCTCTATTGCTTATTTTTGTCGACTTTGTTGAAGATCAAATGGTTGTAGGTGTATGGCTTTATTTCTGGGTTCTTATTTTGTTCCTTTGATCTATGGGTCTATTTTTGTACCAGCACCATGTTGTTTTGCTTACTGTTGTCTTTGAGTATATTTTGAAGTCAGTAATATGATGCCCCCAGCTTTGTTCTTTTGCTAGAATTCCCTTGACTGTTTTGGTTCTTTTTTGGCTCTATATAAATTTTAGAATAGTTTTTTTTCCAATTCTGTGAAAAATGACATTCATAGTTTGTTAGAAAGTGATGAATCTGTGGATCGCTTTGGGCAGTATTGCCATTTTAACAATATTGATTCTTCCAATCCATAAGCATAGAATGTTTTTGCATTTGTTTGGGTCATCTATGCTTTCTTTCAGCAGTGTTTTTTAGTTCTCCTTATAGAGCTCTTTCAGCCCCTTGGTTAGGTGTATTCCTAGATATTTTATTTTTTAAATGGCTTTTTTTTTTTTTTGAGATGGAGTTTCTCTCTTGTCGCCCAGGCCGGAGTGCAATGGTGAGATCTTGGCTCACTGCAATCTCCGCCTCCCTGATTCAAGCGATTTTCCTGTCTCAGCCTCCCAAGTAGCTGGAACTGCGCCACCATGCCTGGCTAATTTTTGTATTTTTATTAGAGATGGGGTTTCACCATGTTGCCAGGCTAGTCTCGAACTCCTGATCTCAGGTGATCCACCTGCCTTGGCCTCCCAAAGTGCTGAGATTACAGGAGTGAGCCACGACACCCGGCCTTAAATGGCTATTGTGAATGAAAATGCATTCTTGTTTTGGCTCACAGCTTGAACATTATTGGTGTACTAATAATGCTACCAATTTTTGCACACTGGTTTTGTATCTGAAACTCTAGTGAAGTTGTTTATAAGTTCCAGGAGGCTTTTGGCAGAGTCTTTAGGGTTTTCTAAATATAGAATCATATCATCAGTGAAGAGAGAAAGTCTGACTTCTTTTCCTATTTGGATTCCTTTTGTTTCTTTCTCTTGCTTGATTGCTATGGCTAACACTTGCAAGTACTATGTTGAATTGGAGTTGTGAGAGTGGGCATTCATGTCTTATTCCAGTTCTTGATGGAAATGCTTCCAGTTTCTGCCCATTCAGTATAATATTGGCTGTGGGTTTGTTATAGATGGCTCTTATTATTTTGAGGTACTTTTCTTTCTTTCTTTCTTTTTTTTTTTACTTTAAGTTCTGGGATACAAGTGCAGAATGTGTAGGTTTGTTACATAGGTGTATGTGTGCCATGATGGTTTGCTGCACCTATCAACCCGTCATCTAGGTTTTAAGCCCCCCATACCTTAGACATTTGTCCTAATGCTCTCCCTACCCTTTCCCCCCAACCCCCGACTGGCCCCAGTTTGTGTTGTTTCCCTCCTTGTGTCTATGTGTTCTCATTGTTCACCTCCCACTTATGAGTGAGATACGTGGTGTTTGGTTTTCTGTTCCTATATTAGTTTGCTGAGGATGATAGCTTCCAGCTTCATCCATGTCCTTGCAAAGTACATGATCTCATTCCTTTTTATGGCTCCATAGTATTCCAGGGTGTATATGTACCACTTTTCATTATCCAGTCTATCATTAATGGGTGTTTAGGTTGGTTCCATGTCTTTGCTATTGTAAATAGTGCTATAATAAACATATGTATGCATGTGTCTTTGTAACGGAATGATTTATATTCCTTTGGGTATATACTCAGTAATAGGATTGCTGGGTCAAATGGTATTTCTGGTTCTAGATCCCTGAAGAATTGCCACACTATCTCCCACAATGGTTGAAATAATTTGCATTCCTACTAACAGTGTAAAAACGTTCCTATTTCTCCACAGCCTCACCAGTATCTATTATTTCTTGACTTTTTAATAATCGTCATTCTGACTGGCATGGGATGGTATCTCATTGTGGTTTTGATTTGCATTTTTCTAAAATGATCAGTGATGTTGAGCTTTTTATCATATGTTTGTTGGCTGCATAAATGTCTTCTTTTGAGAAGTGCCTGTTCATATCATTTGCTTTGATGGGGTTGTTTGTTTTTTTCTTGTAAATTTGTTTAAGTTCCTTGTAGATGCTGGATTTTAGACCTTTGTCAGATGGGTAGATTGCAAAACTTTTCTCTCATTCTGTAGGTTGCCCATTCACTCTGATGATAGCTTCTTTTGCTGTAATTTATAGATTTAATGCTTTTCCCATTCAAGTACCATTGACATTCTTCACAGAATTAGAAAAAACTACTTTAAATTTCATATGAAACCAAAAAAGAGCCTGTATAGGCAAGACAATTCTAAGCAAAAAGAACAAAGCTGGAGGCATCCTGCTACCTGACTTCAAGCTGTACTACAAAGCTACAGTATCCAAAACAGCATGGTACTGGTGCCAAAATAGACATACAGACCAATGGAACAGAAGATAAACCTCAGAAATAACACCACACATTTACAGCCATCTGAGTTTCAACAAACCTGACACAAACAAGCAATGGGGAAAGGATTCCCTGCTTAATAAACAGTGCTGGGAAAACTGGCTAGCCATATGCAGAAAACTGAAACTGGACCCCTTCCTTACACTGTACACAAAAATTAACTGAAGATGGATTAAAGACTTAAATGTAAAACCCAAAACCGTAAAAACTCTAGAAGAAAACATAGGCAATACCATTCAGGACATAGGCATGGGCAAAGACTCCATGATGAAAATACCAAAAGCAATTGCAACAAAAGCCAAAATCGACAAATGGGATCTAATTAAACTAAAGAGCTTCTGCACAGCAAAAGAGGCATGTTTCTTTGATGCCTACTTTCTTGAGGTTTTTTTTTTTTTATCATGAAAGGATATTGGATTTTATTGAAAACTTCCCACATCTATTGAGATGATCACAGGGTTTTGTTTTTAATTCTTTTTATGTGGCGAATCACATTTATTGATCTGTATATGTTAAACCAACCTTGCATCCGAAGAATAAAGCCTACTTGATCATGGTGAATTAACATTTTGATGTGCTGTTGAATTCTGTTTACTAGTATTTTATTGAGGATTTTTGCATCTATGTTTATCAGGGATATTGGACAATAGTTTTCTTTTTTTGTTGTGTCTTTTTGCCAGGGTGATGCTGGCTTCATAGAATTATTTAGGGAGGAGTAACTCCTCCTTGATTTTTTGCAAGAGTTTCAATAGAAATGGTATCAGCTCTTCTTTGTAGATGTGAATTCATCTGGTCTGGGTTTTTGTTTGTTTGTTTGTTTGTTTGTACTGATTCAATTTCAGAATTCTATATTGGTTTGTTCAGTGTTTCAGTTTCTTCCTGATTCAATCTTGGGATATTGTGTATTTTTAGGACTCTTATCAATTTCCTCTAGATTTTCTAGTTTATGTGCATAGAGGTGTTCATGATAGTCTCTGAAGATCTTTTCAATTTCTGTAAGATTGATTGTAATGTCTTCTTTGTTGTTTCTAATTGTGCTTATTTGGATCTTCTCTCCTTTTTCCTTGTAAGTCCAGCTAGCAGTTTATTGATCTGTTGATCTTTCAAAAAACCAACTTTTTTGGTTTTGTTGATTCTTTCTGTGGACTTTTGGATCTCAAATACATTCAGTTCCACTCTGATTTTAGTTATTTCTTTTTTTCCGGTAGCTTTGTGGTAAGTTTGTTATTGTTTTTCTAGTTCATCTAGGTGTAATATTAAGTTATTCATGTGAGAACTTTCTAACTTTTGGGTGTATGTTTTTAGGTCTATAAACTTTCCTGCTAACATTACTTTTGCTGCCTACCAGAAATTTTGCTATGTTATGTGATATGGTTTGAATCTGTGTCCCCACCCAAATCTCATGTCAAATTTTAATCCCCAGCATTGGAGATGAGGCCTGGTGGTAGGTGATTGGACCACTGGATGGTTCCTCATAAATGGTTTAGCACCATCACCATAGTGCTGTTCTGTGATAGACTTCTCATGTGATCTGGTTGTTTAAAAGTATGCAGCATCTCAGCTGGGCGTGGTGGCTCATGCCTGTAATCCCAGCACTTTGGGAGGCTGAGGAGGGTGGATCACGAGGTCAGGAGATTGAGACCATTCTGGCTAACACGGTGAAACCCCATCTCTACTAAAAATGCAAAAAATTTGCTGGGTGTGGTGGCGGGCACCTGTAATCCCAGCTACTCAGGAGGCTGAGGCAGGAGAATGACATGAACCTGGGAGGCAGAGCTTGCAGTGAGCTGAGATGCCGTCACTGCACTCCAGCCTGGGCGACAGAGCAAGACTCCATCTCAAATTAAATAAATAAATAAATAAATAAATAAATAAATAAATAAATAAATAAAAGTATGCAGTATCTCTTCACTCTCTCTCTTGCTTCTGCTCCTGCCATGTAAGATATGCCTGTTTCCCCTTCACCTTCTGCCAGGATTGTAATTTTCCTGAGGCTTCCCCAGAAGCAGAAGCCACTATGCTTCCTGTACAGCCTACAGAAGTCTGAGCCAACTAAATCTCTTCTTTATAAATTACCCAATCTCAGGTATTTCATTATAGCAGTGCAAGAACAGCCTAATATAGAAAATTGGTACTGAGGTGTGGGGCATTGCTGTAAAGATACCTGAATATATGGAAGTGACCTTGGAACTGAATAATGGGCAAAGGTTGGAAGAGTGTAGAAGGCTCAGTGAGACAGAAAGATGAAGGAAGGTTTGGAACTTTCTAGAGACTTGCTGAATGGTTGTGACCAAAATGCTGATAGTGCTATGGACATAGAAGGCCAGGCTGAGGAGGTCTCAGATGGAGATGAGGAACTTATTGGGAACTGATGCAAAGAAGAGGGAAAAATGATTTCATGGGTCAAGCTCAGGGCCCCACTGCCCTGCACAGCCTTGGGACACTGCTCTTTGTATCCTGGCTACTCTGGCTTCAGGGGCCCTTGGCTCAAGGAGGCCCAAGTACAGATCAGACCACTGCTTCAGAGGGTGCAAGCCATAAGTCCTGGTGGCTTCTATGTGGTGTTAAGCCTGTGGGTGCACAAAATGCAAGAGTTGAGGCTGGGAGCCTCCATCTAAATTTCAGACAATGTATGGAAAAGCCAGGATATCCAGGCAGAAGCCTGCTACAGGGGCAGAACCCTCATGGAGAACCTCTACTAGGGCAGTGCAGAGGGGAAATGTGGGGTTTGATCCCCCACAGAGTCCCCACTTGGGCACTGCCTAGTGGAGCTGTGAGAAGGCCACCACCTTCCAGACCTCAGAATAATATATCCACCAACAGATTGTACCCTGTGCCTGGAAAAACTGCAGGCATTCAACGAGAGTCCATGAGAGCAGCTGGGAGGGTGGCTGAATGCTGCAAAGCCACAAGGGCAGAGCTTCCCAAGGTCTTGGGAGCTCACCCCTCATACCAGTGTGCCCTGGATGTGAGACATGGAGTTAAAGAAGATTATTTTGGAGCTTTAAGATTTAATGACTGTCCTGCTGAGTTTTGGACTTGCATGGGGTATGAAGCCACTTTCTTTTGGCTGATTTCTCCCTTGGGAATGGGAACATTTATCAAATGCTTATACTCCTGTTGTATCATGGAAGTAACTAACTTGTTTTTTTATTTTACAGGCTCATAGGCAGAAGGGACTGGCTTTTCTCAGATGAGACTTTGGACTTTTGAGTTAATGCTGAAATCAGTTAAGACTTTGGGGTACTGTTGGGAAGGCATGATTATATTTTGAAATGTGAGAAGAAAAGATATTTGGGAGGGACCAGGGGTGGAATGATATGGTTTGGATCTGTATCCCTACCTAAATCTCATGTTGAATTACAATCTCCAATGTTGGAGGTGGGGGCTGGTGGTAGATGATTGAATCATAGGGGTGGTTTCTCATGAATGGTTTAGCACCACCCCCTAGTGCTATGCTTGTGATAGAGTTTTCACAAGATCTGGTTGTTTAAAAGTGAGTAGCACCTCCACCCTCACTCTCTTGCTCCTGCTTCTGCCATGCAAGATGTGCCTACTTCCCCTTCACCTTCCACCATTGTAAGTTTGTAAGTTTCCTGAGGCCTTCCCAGAAGCAGAAGCCACTATGCTTCCTGTACAGCCTGCAGAACCATGAGCCAATTAAGCCTCTTTTCTTTATAAATTACCCAATCTCAAGTATTTCTTTATAGCAGTATAAGGACAGCCTATGCATTATGTCTCTGTTTTCATTTATTTAAATGATTTTTTAAAATTTTTGTCTTGATTTTGTTGTTTACTCAAAAGTCATTGAGGATCAAGTTATATAATTTTCATGTAAGTGTGTGATTTTTACGGATCTTCTTGTCTTCTTTGTATTGATTTCTATTTTTATTTCATTGTTGTCCAAGAGTATGTGTATGATTTTGATTTTTTAAATTTTTTGAGTCACACTTTATTGTTGAACATATGGTCAATCCATATGCAGATAAGAAGAATGGATATTTTGTGGTTGATGGGTGGAATATTCGGTAGATGTCTATTAGGTCCAATTAGTCAAGTGTCAAATTTAAGTCCAGAATTTTGTTGATAGTTTTCTGCCTTGATGATCTGTCTGATGCTCTCAGTGGGGTGTTCAAATCTCCCACTATTATTGTGTGGCAGTTTAAGTCTTTTCATAGATCTAGAAGTACTTGTTTTATAAATTCTTGTGCTCCAATATTAGGTACATACATATTTAGGATAGTTAAATCTTCCTGTTGAATTGAAACCTTTATCATTACATAATGCCCAGCTGTCTCCTTTTTTTGTTTACTATTGTTGGTTTAAAGTCTTTTTCATTTAATATAAGAATAGCAACCCCTGCTCTTTTTTGTTTTCCATTATGTGTGAGATGTTTTGTTTTTCATTATGTGTGAGATGGGTCTGTTGAAGACAGCAGATGAATGGGTCTTGTTTTTTAATCCAATTTTCCACTCTGTGACTTTTATGTGGAGCTTTTAGACTGTTTACATTCAAGGTTAATACTAATGTAAGAGGTTTTGATCCTATCGTGAAGTTGTTTGCTGGTTACTTTGCAGTTTCTATTGTGTGGTTGTTTTATAGGATATGTAGGCTATGTGCTTAAGTGCGTTTTTGTGGTAGTCAGTATTGTTCTTTTATTCTCATGTTTAGAACTCTCTTGAAGCTCTCTTGTAAGGCTGGTCTACTGGTAACAAATTCCTATAGTGCTTGCTTGTCTGAAAAATATTTTATTTCTTTTTCATTTATAACACTTAGTTTGGTGGAATATGAAATTCATGGTTGGAATTCCTTTTATTTAAGAATGTGTAAAATAGGTCCTCAATCTCTCCTGGATTGTAAGGTTTCTGCTGACAATTCTGCATTTAACCTGATAAGATTCCCTTTGTAAACTATCTGTCCTTTTTCTCTGCATGCCTTTAAAATTTTTTTCTTTAGCATTGACTTCGTACAGTCTAGTGGCTGTATGTCTTGGGTCTTGGTGATTTTCATTTTATACAGTTTCTTGCAGGTGTTCTCTGGATTTCTTGTATATAGATGTCTACCTCTCTAGCAAGACAAGGGAAGTGTTCTTGAATTATCCTCAAATATATTTTTCGGGTTGTTTGCTTTTTCTCTCTCAGGAATGCCAGTAATTTGAAGAATTGGTTGCTTTACATAATCACACAATTTCTCAAAGGCTTTGTTCATTTTTTAATAATTCTTTTTTCTTTATTTTTATCTGACTTGGGTTAGTTTGAAAGATCAGTGTTCAAACTCTGAAAATCTTTCTTCTGCTTGTCTAGTCTATTGATAAAGATTTCAATTGTATTTTTAAATTCCTTAAGTGAGTTTTTCAATTCCAGAGCTCCAATTGACTTATTTTTAAGATATTTATCTCTTAATTCCCTGGATCGCTTTAGACTTTTCTTTGTGTTGCTTTTCAACCTTGTCTTGGATCTCATTAAGCCTCTTGGCAATCCATGCTTTCATTTTTCTATATGTCATTTCTGAGCTTCCATTTTGGTTATGGACCATTGTCGGAGAGCTAGTGCAATCCTTTGGTGGTGTCACTACATTTATATTTTTTATAGTTCCAGAATTCTTGTGCTGGTTCCTTCTCACCGAAGATGCTGACATTTCTAATTTTTATAATTATTTTTGTGCAGATAGGATTTTTTTCTTTCTTTTTCTTTCTCTATAATAATATTATTTTTTCTTTCCCTTTCTCTTTTCCCCTTCCCTAGGAGTGTGACTATAGAGTATGTTGGGTAGGGTCTTTTGGCTTTACTTCTATAGCCCTATTCACTTCTTTAGATAGGTTTTATATTGGGTTGTGCAGTTCAACCTACAAGCCAGTAGATGGTGCTTATAGGTAAGACCTAGCTGCAGCCAACACAGCTGGTTATATACTTGATCCTTGTTTATTGGCAGAAGCTCTCTGTTGCCTCAGGTAATGGGCTGACATGTGGAATACACAGTGGTCTCAGCTCACTGCTCAGTTCTAGTGTGGAAGGGGCCATGAAGGCTGGGTTGGATTAGGCAGGTTCACTTATATGTCCCCTGATAGCAGGCACCATCACTGCTGCTGAGGTAGAATCCAGTGGACAGCCACCAAGTACCCAGAGTTGTGCTTAGGTGTGGAGCTGGGAAACATCCTTGGTCTCCAGTTCTTTGCACGGGGAGTGGGGTGGCGTAAACTCCTAATCTAGGAGAGTGGAAACTCAGATGCCTGGAAATCTGCCTGGGTGTGGAGCAGAGAGGGTCCCCCTGCATCAAGATAGCTGCACAGGATGGGTGGGGTGGCTCAGGCTTCTCATTCAGGAGAGCAGTGCTCTAAATGTCTGATCTGCCTGCATGTGTAGCAGAGAGGGCACCCCTGCACCACGATGTGTGTCCAGGAAGGGTGGGGCTAATGAGGCTTCCTAATGCAGGCTAGCTGGTGCTACAAATTCCTGGAAATCTGCCTGGATATGAAGCAGACAGGGCCTCTCTGCATCAGAATCTCTGTACAGGAAGTGTGGTACAGGACAGGATGCTGATCCAGGTGAGTGGGTGCTCTGAATTCCCGGAGATCTGTGTGGGTATGGAGCACAGAGAGCCCCACTGTACCGTAATCTATGTCCATGAAGGGTGGGGAAGCTCAGTCTGCTGTTCCAGGCAAGCAGGTGCTCCAAATGCCTGGATTTCTGCCTGAGTGTGGAGCAGAGAGGGCCTTGCTGCACCACAGTCTCAGAGGAACAAGATGGGGCATTCAGCCATGGCACGGGCAGACCTGTTCCAAGTCGCCAAGCTGGCTCTGGCTGCAAGTCTTGCCACCCAGGAGAAATTGCAGGTATAGCAGCTCTCCTGCCACCCCAGGATCATGATGGGGTACAGCATAGTTCCAACACCTGCTGCTGAGATGCTTTCCATAGTTTTGGCTGTGAAGGCTCCTACCCTGTTCCAGAGCAAATGCTCCAATCTCTGGCCTGCGACTAAAGTGCCTCCATGGTCATGCTGCCAGGTTACCAAAGATCTTTTTATATGCCCAGATTAAAAATGGCTTCCTGCTCTCAGTCTTGGGTCTGAGAAAATGTCTGTAGTTCTTCATGGTATCTTTCTGTCACAACGTCTCCAAGATTCTCCCCAAGTTAGCTCCAGGGCTTGGGAGAAACAAAATACTCTCCCTATGCCTGGGTTGCTCAGATTCTCATTGGAAGGGAGAGTTATGGGGGAGGATCTCTGCCCCTCTCATGTACTGGGGCTTGAGTCATTTTTATCAGATGGATGCTGTCACAGGGACTGTTTTCTGGTATTCTCGTCTCTGGGATCTGGGGTGTCCTTCACAATTATGGTGGATTCCTATTTTTCTTCTTGAATTAAAGCTCACAGAGTTGACATTTATGTGCTATCTTGCTAATTCCACATGAGTGAGGCACACTGAGAGTCTCTAATCTGCCATCTTGGGGAAAAAAACCTTCTAGTTTTGACATGCTGAACTTAAGTTGGTGGTTGAGAAGAGATGCATCGTAGATGCTTGGCAACATAGATATGGATGGAGTTCAGGAGACGAGAAGGCTAGGAATGTAGATTGGGAATTATTAACCATAGCAACTAATTTGAATCCATGGGAACAAATAAGTTTAACCAGAGAGTATGCAGCATGAAAGGGGAAAAGGGAAGATGAAGAATACTGAAAATCGCCAAATTTAAAGGATGATTAGAGGAAATGAATGCAGCACAGGGGTCAGAGATGCAAGAATAAAGGAGATATAAGGAAAAGCAGGAATGATGATATCACAAAATTCAGATGTGGAGAGATTTCCAAGAAAAGAGTGATGGAGGTGATTACCAGTTTTGGCAAGTAGGTATGTGTTAGTCTGTCTGTGTCACTATAAAGAAACTAATACATACCTATATAAACAGACTAATACATACACATGCCTTGGACTGGATAATTTATAAAGAAAAGAGGTTTATTTGGTTCATGGTTCTGCAGGCTGTACATGAAGCCTAGTGCCATCATCTCCTTCTGGTGAGGGCCTCAGGAAGATTACAATCATCGTGGAAGGCAAAGGGAGACACCGTGTCACATGGTGAGAGAGGCAGCAAGAGAGAGAGGGGGGAAGTACAAGGCTCTTTTAAACAAGCTTTCACATGAGCTCATTGAGTGAGAACTCGCTCTTTACTGTGAGGGCAGCATAAAGCCATTCATGAAGGATCCATCCCCATGATCCAAAAACCTCTTAACAGCCCACACTTCCAACATTGGAGGTCACATTTCAACATGAGATTTTGAAAGAAGAAAACGTCCAAACCATATCAAGGGGCTTTTGTTGACCTTGGCAAGACCATTTCAGTGGAGGGGTGGGAACAAAGTTTGGGTGAATGAGAATTGAATAGGAGGTGAAAAAGCAGACTAGGGAAGGTAAAGCCCACATCTGAAACTTTCCTAAGTGCCAATTAGACTAGAACAAACTGAATTTCTTTCTCCCTTTCCCTTTCATTCACTTCCTTCTTCCTCCCAGTTTTCCTTTCCTCCTCCTCCTCCTCCTCTTCCTTCTTCTTCTTCTTTTCTCTCTCTCTCTCCCCTTCTCCTTCTGCTCTTCCGCCTTGCCTCCTCCTCCTCCTTCCCTTTTCCTTCTCTTGCTGCCCCTGTATTTCTATTCACAAATGCATATTGGACACCTACTATGGTCCAGAAACCAGGGAAGACACCAGGTTACAAAGATCCAATATAGCTAGTCTTCTGCAGGCCGTTATCTAGTAAGCAAAACGAGATAAAAATGACATACTGGACAAGGGATTTGTTATATATAAGGCAAAGATAAATAACCATATGGATATTCAATTTTTACATTGTGAGGATGGAATGAAGATGGGGAGAAAAAGAGATGTAAAGTGGGTGAAGATTATGAAGATTGGGGCAAGAGGCATTCCAGGCGCAGGAAACAGAATGGGCAAAGAGTTAGAGGAAATGCAGGAATTTGTACAGGCGACAGTGAGTAGTTCCAGGAAGGTACAGTGTAGAGTGCATGAAGAGAAGAGTGAAAGTGAGCCAGAAAATGTTGGAAAGCTTTCATACTTGGTCAGCAAGGGAGAAACTATGGGGGGTTTTGAGTAAGAAAGAGGTGACCAGACTGTCCTTCACAAGCATTTTTCTGGTAGAAAAGGGACATAAATGATTAAAGACCTCAGGCTTAGACAGAGGGCTAAGAAATAAAAGAAAATAGTTCTTCATATTGTGCTAATCAAACTGTGACTGTTTAATCAATATTCATTGACAATAATGAATAATTAATTTGACCAATAATTTAGTAACCTGGAAAGATCATTTCATCCTTTTGCCTTCTTTTTCTGGCATTTGTTGTTTTCCTTGAAGAAAGAAAAAGCAAATATCACTGTCTTTAGTGTCACATTCATTGAATAAAAATAGTCTAGGGTGATTACGACTTTTTAAAAATCAGCTAATTTACTCTTGCTATAGATTGATTTTTCTAAGCACCTGTTTCACAATGGAAGTCTTAAATCTATTGTGACTTCGGAGGTCGACTTTTTAATAGGCAGCTTATACACTTTCTAAAAACTATTATGATTTAGATCATGCACACTGAAATGAACAAGTGACCAACACAGCTCTTTTGGAGGATGGTCTAATGATGAGTGTCCAGCCTCACAGTGAAAATAACATGTGGGCATCTGGAGCCTCTTGACTCACCTCTCAAAACCCCAATTCTCAACCCACTCAGTACGTGGGATATGAGTCAGACTCACGCTAACAGGGAAAACAGGCCCCTTTTTGGGCACTGGGCATGAATGGCATATTTGCCTTGACATGTGCTGCCTATTTTGTAAGAGGTATTGATATCTTAGATTCATGATTTGGTCTCCCAGGACAGTGTTCCTAGCAGGGAATTAGAGTACCATGGGTGGCCTCCAGGTGGCGTGACCTGTGAGCCAAGGCCTCGTTTTTCACGTAGATTGTTAATAACTCACCCTGATTCTTGGTTTATCCTTCACTTTTCTGTTCTATTCTGGTAATATATATTTTTATTTTCTTTCCTTCAGCAACCATTTGTAGTTGACATGGAGGTTGCTTCATAAAAACTTTTCTCCTTCTGAATTAATCAGTAGATGGAAACAGTTGGAGAAGCCTGGCTTTAGAACAACGGTGATCAACCTCAGGAGAAGGATTCAGAATTTGGTCCTGTTTTTTGTTTTTAATTTGGCAAATAACATTGTATGCATTTACCTTACACAACATGTGCCACTGTTTTTGACAAAGAGCCTCAACAATTATTTCTGAAATTTCAATATATTTTTCAAGTTGCTTAGGTGCAGACCACTGGATGTGTATTGAAATCTCCAAAAAACATACTCTTGTAATCATCCCTGGCCTTCGAGAGTCTGTGTTGGGTCTAAGAAGTACTTAGTAAGTTTTTTGTGTTTTTTTTTTTTTTTTTTTTTTTGAGATAGACTCTTGCTCAGTCACCCAGGCTGGAGTGCAGTGGTGCGATCTCAGTTCACTGCAGCCTCTGCCTCCTGGGTTCCAGCGATTCTCCTGCCTCAGCCTCCTGGGTAGCTGGGATTACAGGCACATGCCACCACGCCTGGGTAATTTTTTTGTATTTTTAGTAGAGACAGGGTTTTACCATGTTGGCCAGGCTGGTCTCGAACTCCTGACCTCAGGTGATCCACCTGCCTTGGCCTCCCAAAGTGCTGGGATTACAGGCATGAGCCACTGTGCCTGGCCTGTAGTTTTAAACATTCTTTAGATTTTGGAGTCACCAGCTTTGCTCTGGCATATCATTTTAGGGTTTTCAAAGAGAACAATTGGTTTTTAATTACAATGTCAATTGAACTGGTCTGAGGAATCGAGGAATTGCTTTTCTTCTTACATGTCCCAAAGACTTCGTATGAATTAACCCTGGACCCAAGAACATGAATGACCCACCTGGCTTTAGCATGAAAGCTTTCTGTGCCATCCTTTCTAACATCCCACTTTGACCCACACTAGGCTTTATCTCTTCAACTCTCAGTAACACAAGACTAGGGCATTTCTTGTTGGCTGGTGCCTCAGCTCCTGCTTGGACCTCTCTAACCTTTCTGTCAGTTCCCCACATCCTTCTTGTATCTCGCCCCCCTCTTCTTGCCTCCAGCTGTTCCTGAACAGCTCTGAAACTCCAAATTTCCTCAAGCAGAGAAAATTTAGCCCTCTTGCTTTCTCCTTCTTCAGGACTTCTTCCAGTTCCTGGCCTGGAGGAAAGCTTAACCTTTCACACAAAGCAGATGTTCAGCTGGGTTATTTTTCTAAAGCAAGAGCAATTTGCACTGCTATGAGCCAGGATATTCTCTAGAGTGCCAAACAGCACAATGGATTCTTGTTTTCGACATCCATTTATTCTCTCTGTTCCTATTGGTGTCTATATTCTTGCTATTGGTTTTAGATTGCAAGCTCTCAGAGCCTGGATTCACATTATTTCTCTGAGACTTCCCAGTATCCCTCCTAAAAAAGTAGCATATCAAGTGCTTAATTGCTTTTTTAAAAAAATGAAGAAGCTTAAAATAGGTTGAAAACTAAGTGGCCCTTGTGAAGGTAGAGCTTGAGTGATTCTGTTGGGGAGCCACTCCCACCCTGGAGGGAAGGTGCCCAGCTCTGAGAGTTCCAGAGCATCTCTAGAGGTAAAAATGAATGGGAGTGTCTCTGAACAGACTGCTTTCTCAAATACTTGGCAAGAAAGGAAGAATTACAGATATTAAGTACAACAAAAACAACTTAGCCAATAACCCACCTATAAGATTCCAAATATTTGGATGGAAATATTACAATTCTGAAAACTATCCACCACCTTGAATGCTGATTACCTAGTTCTTTTCACAAATCACTCACTTAAAAAATATTTTTAATTTTTGGGGGTACCTAAGTGGCTACATATATATTTATGGGGCACATGAGATATTTTGATACAAGCATGTAATGCATATTAATCACATAATGGAACACGGGGTATCCATCCCCTCAAGCATTTATCCTTTATATTATAAACAATCCAGTTCTACCCTTTTCATTATTTTAAAGTACACAATTAAGTTATTATTCACTATAGTTACTCTGTTGTGCTATCAAATACTAGGTAAATTTGATCCTATTTTCTTGTACCCATTAACCATCCCCCTCTTCCTCCAAGCCCCCCACTACCCTTCTCAGCCTCTGATAACCATCCTTCTACTCTCTCTATCCATGAGTTCAATTGTTTTGATTTTTATATCCTACAAATAAATGGGAACATGCAATGTTCGGTTTTCTGTGCCTGGCTTATTTCACTTAACGTAATGATATCCAATTCTGTCCATGTGGTTGCAAATGACAGGATCTCATTCTTTTCTATGGCTGAATAGTACTCCATTGTGTATATGTATCACATTTTCTTTATCCATTTGAACGCTGATGGACACTTAAGTTACTTCTAACTCTTGGATATTGTAAACAGCACTGCAACAAACACAGAGGTGCAGATATCTCCTCGATATACTGGTTTTCTTTCTTTTGGATATATATCCAGCAGTGGTATATATGGTATACCTGGATTATATGGTAGCTCTATTTTTAGTTTTAGTTTTGTTTTGTTTTTCTTTTTCGAGACAGAGTTTTGCTCTTGTTGCCCAGGCTGGAGTGAAGTGGTGTGACCTCGGCTCACTGCAACCTCCGCCTCCCGGGTTCGAGTGATTCTCTGGCCTCAGCCTCCCGAGTAGCTGGGATTACAGGTGCCTGCCACCATGCCCAGCTAATTTTTTTTTGTATTTTTAGTAGAGACGGGGTTTCACCATGTTGGCCAGGCTGGTCTCAAACTCCTGACCTCTGGTGATCCACCTGCCTCGGCCTCCCAAAGTGCTGAGATTACAGGTGTGAGCCACAGTGCCCAGCTATTTTTAGTTCTTTGAGGACCCTCCAAAGTGTTCTCCATGGTGGTTGTACTAATTTACATTCCTATCAGCAAGGTACAAGGGTTCCCTTTTCTCCACATCCTTGCCACCATTTGTTATTGCCTGTCTTTTGGATATAAGCCATTTTAACTGGGACACAAATAACTCACTTTGTCTGGATTTTTGGGCATCTGGTTTGCTATATGAGAGTAGGAAAGAGTGGATTTTGCTCTGAGGGTGAACAGTTTTAGAGAGGTGACTTCCCACAGCTCAGCAAAGAGAATCAAACAGTGTTGCTGGGCACATCATGATTAGAGTAATCTGAGATGATTATCTTCCAGAGAGATAAACAAAATTCTGAGTTCGTCAGGAAAAAATTATGTAAATGCATAAAAAAAAATATAACAATTTAAATCCTAGCCCCACCATGAGTTGAAAGAAGAACCAAAATTTGTATACTAATTTGAATAAAATGTTTGATAGATTGCTTTAAAAATTATGACTGTATGATATTGATGCAGAGTAGAAATGTAAGAAAAGAAATTGCTACTTATATTTATGTTCAGAAAAGGAGAAAGTTTTTTTTTTTTCCCCACGCATAGACTATCAGATAGTTCTAAGCACAGATATGGGAGCAGCCAGAATTGTTGAGGGTGTGTTTGGACATTGGAAGGGAAGTTGGATTGCAGAAGATAACTTAGAACTGGAAAGGGGAGGCCTGGGTTCTGCTGTAAAGCTCTGCCACAGCCTTGCTGTGTGACAAGGGACAGCATGTTTTGCTTCTCTGGGCCTCAGTTTTCTCTAGTGTGAAATGAACACTTTATGTTAGAAAGCCTCTAATTTATTTTTTATCTTTTAAGTGTTAGAATATTGTGATTTTATTTATTTATTCATTTTAGAGACAGGGTCTTGCTGTGTTGCCCAGGCTGGAATACACTGGCATGATCATAGCTCACTGTCTAGCTTCAAACTCCTGGGCTTAAGCTATCCTGCCACTTCAGCCTCCTGTGTAGTTGGTACTACAGGCAAATGCCACCATGCCCAGCTAATTATCTTTATTTTTGTTTTTAGAGACTGGGTCTCACTATGTTTCCCAGGCTGGTATTGAACTCTTGGTCTCAAGCAATCCTCCTGCCTCAGCCTTCTAATATGCTGAGATTATTGATGTGAGCTACTGTGCCTAGACAGGATATTGTGATTCTAAATATGACAGCCACAAGACTGGTTTTGAAACTCCCAACCTTCTGCATTCTACTGGCTTCAGTGCTAATTTCTTTCTCCTTTTTTTTTTTTTTTTTGTTATTCCACTAAACCAGGGGTTCTCCAACTTTAGTGTGCAACAGAGTCACCTGGAGGGCTTTAAAAATGCAGATTAATGGGCTCTATCCCCAGAATTTCAGATTCAGTACATCTGGGTTATGGCCCAAGATTCTGCGTTTTTAACAAGCTCCCAGATGATGGTGATGTTGCTTGTGCCAGGACTGTACTTTGAGAACCACCACACTAAATCATGAGATGCCAGGCCTTTACCTGCAGAGAACACAGAAAAGATCAGAAATAACTGCTCACCCTAACTGCTCCCTGCTGGGGCATCTAAGCCCAGGCTTAACTCTCTAGCTCGCTGTTTCCTGTATGGATCCTCACGAAAGATAAAGATGAAGGAAAGGCAGGGAGATAAGTTTAGGCCCTTTCTACACTGGCTGCCTGGACTCTGGTGTCCAAGTGGGCAGAGAGCAGAGGAAGATTAACGGTTGGTTGCATAGATTTGGAAGCAGGATGCTAAGGGACAAACTGGGTAAACTCCTTGTCTTCTCTAAGCTTCAGTTTCTCAATCTACAAACTGGATCTCATGATATCCACATCAGAGGGCTGCTGACAAGTTTATATGAGGAAATGTACCTAAATGCACAGAAGCGTAGACAGTCAGATAGTGAGGTACTCAATGGAGAGTAGAAGTTGTTATTATTATTAATTTGTGGAGCATTTTCAAGGATTGTCCTTTTAAGGAGACAGGGGCACTGTGTGTTAGGACAGTGTGTCTTAGACTAGGCCTGAACTCTGATGATATTAAGTTTTCTGGGCAGGTCCTGGTTACAGTGGAAACTGACCCCTATGCTAATAGCACATGTTATCCACACCACCAGAAACAGCAAGAGTATTCCAGATACAGTTTACTAGTTTCAATTTTGGTAGCCCCTGTCCTCCAATTATGTTCATATAGAGTCTGAATATGTTCATCTATCCTGACTCTAATTCCCAAGTGGAGCTTTGAAAATGGAGAAACACTGTTCATTTGATGGTGGATTTAAGATGAGTCATCCCCGTTTTTGCTGGTTTTCACTTGCGAACAGGCAGTGGTTAGGGCATAATTTGATCCTCTTATGTTTCACCATGTTCACATTATTCATTTTACATAACAACTAAGCACTCTTTATGGGTAATCACAAAATCCAGCCTTCTGTGCGTATATATGTTTCACACAGTGATGTTGAGAGCAATAATTAATAATGTTTATTAGGAACTCACTATGTGTCCAGCCTTGAGGTAGGTGCTTTAGGGGAATAGAGAATAAAGGTTTAGGATAAACTTTGTCTTCTTTCCTAAGGCTTTTGTCATGGTATGAGCTGGGCAGATAAGGTAAGAGTCTAAACTAGTTATCAAGCATTTGTTGATGAAAAACATCACATTGTCTAAAATATTTAAAGAGGTTTATTCTGAGCCAATATAAGTAACCATGCCCTGGAATATGGTCTCAAAATGTCCTGGAAAGTGTGCTCAAAGTGGTCAGGTTACAACTTGATTTTATACATTTTAGGAAGATAGAAATTACAGGCAAAGGCATATTAGTAAATCAATACATGTAAGACATACATTTGTTCAGCCCACAAAGGTGGGACATCTCCAAGTGAGGGCTTACAGATCATATATAGATTCAAAGATTTTCTGATTGGCAATTGATTGAAATAGTTAAGCTTTGCCTAAAGAGTTGGAGACAGTAGAAAGAAATGCTTGAGTTAAGATAAGGGGGGTTGTGGAAGCTGAGGTTCTTGTTATATAGATGAAGCCTCTAAGTAGCAGGTTTCAGATAGATAGATGATAAGTGTCTGTTTTTGTATCTTAAAAGGTGTCAGACTGTTAGTTTGATCTCTCCTGGATCCAGAAAGACCTATAAACGGGGAGAGATTCTCTACAGATGCAAATTTTCCCCACAAGAGGTGGCTTTGCAGGACCATTTCAAAATATGTCAAAGAAATATATTTTGGGGTAAAAAATTTTGATTTCCTTCACAGCCTGCTATCTGTCATGTGATGCTATACCAGAATCATACTGAAATTTTGTAACTTATTGTCACAAAGAGTCTTTATCAGTCTTGTGATCTCTATTTTAATATTAGTTATGGTCAATTGTGCCTAAACTCCAAAAGGCAGGAGAGCATATCAAGGTATGTCTGACCTCTCTTCTCATCATGGAGGGGAATTCAATTTTTCAGGTTTCCCATGGCCCAGAAGAAGTCTGTTCAGTCAGTTGGGGGCTTAGGATTTTATTTTAGGTTTACACATTGAATTATTCAATTATTTTTTCCAAACCTCAGCCTGGAATGCTATTTCCTTCCCTTCGATTATCCAAATTCTACATGTATTTTAAATCCTGCCTCAACTTCCATCTCCTGTGAAAAGGCTTTCCCAAAATTTACCTATAATGGGAAACAGGAAACTCAGGAGCTGGCCTCAAATGGTCTTTCATAGGGCCACCTTGTTTTGATCTTGTCCGATGTGGGCAAATTCATGTCGGGGTCTTGGAAAACTTCCTCGGTCCAGTGGTCCAAGCATTTCCATCACATCTTATTGATTTTGAATTCAACCGTGAAGCAAAAAGACAAATGCTAAGCCTCCAGGGTGGAGGGTGCAGATGACTGGAGGATTCACATGCCATGGCCTAAGTCCACCTTGAGATGTGGATTGCAGGCTCCAGGGTTCAGTCTTCCAGGGGAGCCAGGAGCAGAGCCAGCTAGGGTGGAGCCTCTCAACCTTCTTCGCTCCCCATGCATGTGGTGGGGCTACCCACAAAAGGCAGCACCTTGGTTTTCTAACCATTTGAAATACATAACTTAGATGATTATATAATAAAGCTGTGAAAATAGAAATGAAAATATATGTGTGTGCTTATATGCATATGTTAGACAAATGGGACATCAAAGAAAACTGTTGCCATTGGGGATATCTGTCTATGTAAATATAAGTTTCCCATAAGAATATGTAACAAGAATATTATTAGTGTTGGAAACTAAAGTTATGAAGGCTCAAATAAAACAATCCTTTCCTACTTATCTGGGTCACAATAAAATAAATTCCATAAAATTTTTCACCCACCACTTTTCTCTTAAATGTATAATATTATATAAAATAAATGAGAATAATGTGGAATAACTGGAACATAAAATCCCTGGGAAATCTGTGAACTTGCCCACAGACTGATATGTGTAAATTGATGGTGCCAGAGAGCCTGCCAGTGTCATGTGATATGCTCCAGGGTCGTCTCTGGAAGGCCTCCAATCACACACTCCAGAAGGTGGTCACCACCAGGAAGAAGGAGCTGAGTCAATTAACATCTTCTGCATATCTGTGGGGATATGCTAAGTCCTTAACTATGCTAAGTTCTTTCAAACATATTCTTAAAACAGCCCTGTAAAACAATATTATTCCCATCTTATAGCTGAGGAAGCTAAGGCTTAGAAAAGTTAAATAACTAATAACAAGTAGAGATAGAATTCTTCTTGCTGTGAGGATTCCCAGAGTATAAGGGTAGAAATAGATACACAAGAAGGTGTCTGCCTTTTAGTGATGACACAAAGGTAAGTTCCTGCAAACTGAACTCTAGACACAGTCCAAATATTCAGAAAGGATGAAATTGGGGACAGTTTTCAGAAGGAAAAGCCAATAAGAGAGAAGGAATTTCTGGTACAGAAGGAGGATCCTAAGCTCCTGGGTAAAGTGCTCAATAGTGGATGGTCGAGGATATCACACGGACCAAACAGTGACCTGGAGGTGACCCAACACTTGTATCAGCAAAGGGGGATGCTGCAGATGGGACCCAAAGGCCTATTGAGGCAGAGCCCAGTGGCCCTTGCTGATGTGTCCTACAAGGAGTACCCCCTTGAGTGCCCCCGGCCAGTCACAGTGAGTGGAGAATAGGCTTGGTCTGGAACTCTGGCCTAAGCCTCTTTCTTTCCCCTGGTCCTTTCACTGTCTGGCTTTCACTGTCCTTGTTTTGGCACACCAAAGCCAAGGCAAGAATCAAACCCTTCTCCTCTTGCCCATTGAGCCAGAGGCCCCACAGTTTCAGGGGAAGAAATCTTTGTAGCCTCTGTGCTCAGGCCATGGTCCAGTGTACATTCCCCTGAACTGTCCTTTTTGCCTCCTATTCTCAGGTTTCTGGATATAACAGAGGCTTCATACTCTGCAGGGATTTCAAGGCAACCTGCTGGGGAATTGTTTGGTAAAACTTCATGCCCTATAAGATAATGGAATTCATCCTGTAGCATGTGATGGCTCTACCCTGGAGAAGGGAGACAGTGCCAGGGGCAGAGACAGCAACCCCACAGATGCCACATCTTTTACCATCCATATTCCATCCCTAGCTCCACCTTCTGTCCCCCTTCCCTTGGTCCCTTGGGAGAATAAAAAATGGGGCACTTTTTGAAGAAGGAAGAGAGTTACTGGAGTGGTGAATTTTTGGATATTTGGATTTTTTCCTCAGGAAAAAGCAAAAGGCTTTTAGGACATGGGAGAGCTCGATGTCTACAGTGTATGGTTGTGAGGGCCACCAATTATAAAAATAACAAGAATCCTTTGCTTCATAGTGTACAAAGACTGCCACTGAGTTACTTTGGATGTTAATAGCTGCTACAACAAGGAAGTTCTGTAGTCAAACTTCCGACTTTTGGGTTGAGGCAGTAAATTCAAGATTATGATGTAAAGGTGTGAAAGGGAAGAAACAATTTCTAACTTTATTCTGGATTCTTCTATTGAATTATTCTGTTTCCTCCTGAAACGGGGTTGATTTGGGAATGGAACAGTACATTGGAGTGGGGATCCCTGAACATCCTCAACCACAATAGAGTGGCACAGGATGGAGCAGGGAATGTAAACACACAACACCTGGCTTTGCCCCCCAAGTAGCTAGGCAGAGGCGGTGCACTCTGTAGAAGGGGGGTCCTCCTGACTCAGGTGGGAGCCACCCCTTTCTCTTCTGTGTCCTCAAGACTGAGCTGAGGGCCTGGCAGGCAAAGGGAAGGCAGCATTGAAGAGCAATTATTCAGATGCTTTATAAAAATGGCAAGGAAGACTTTATGCAAGGCTGTTGCAATGGGGAGAGAGATTGAACTTGACTCTGAATACAACAGAGACAAGTGGAAATTTATAGCAAAATGGTAGGATGAGGAAGTGGATGGAAAATTGCTAAGAGGAACTTGGCTAGGAATTAAGGGTTGGGGATATGTGGGAGGAAAGGAACTTGATTAGATATTAAGGATGGAGGAAGAAGAGCTTGATTGGATGTCAGAGTATCAAGGGTGAAGGAGATTCTCCATACACTGGCTTAGCGGGATTCTTTGCTACAACTGGGCTCAGCAGGCCAAGGACGAGGCCTAGCCAAGGAGCTCAGATGAGCCTGACTAAAGTTTGATCAATGAGGGGGTCCTTGTTAGTGGTTGATCTGCATTTGTGGGTGAATCGAGGAGACAAACTTTAGGGAGACTCATGGCTTTAGTGGGAAGGTGCTGTAGACACACCTTGAGTTGTTCCTCTCAAGACTCATCTTAATCCTGTTCTGATTTGTAGAATTTGAGAGCCAAGCACACACAAATGAACATGTATTTGTAATTTCAATTGGCATCAAGCCAGGAAGGCTTCCTGATGGTGGTAGTGTTGTGTGTGTGTGTGTGTGTGTGTGTGTGTGTGTGTGTGGAGGGGGGAGGGGGGAGGGGGGGTGGGTGGGGTGGGGGATGGTAGTCAAGCCCTGAGAGAGGAGAGGGACAGGAGACGGTGAGAGCCATCCTGTATCACTCCCAGTCTCCTAAGATAAAAGCTGTGTGTCCAGGTGCTCATTATTTTATTCCCCACACCTAGCTCAGGGCCTGACACAAATTACCTAAGTTAAAAAAAATAAAAAACCTTGGCTGAATGAATAAAATAACAAATTATAAACCTGTTCTAACATGCCTAGCTCCATGTAGGGTTTTAGAAACACAGTGAAGAAGATTCTAAGCCTTGACCTTCAGGGACTCACAAATGAGTGCCAGGCACACACCCAGGACACCAACAGTGCTATCCAACCAGGTAAGTGTGCAGAGAGACAGATACAAGAGTTCCATCCTGGGGGCACCATGGAGCGGGCAGCAGTCACCAGCCTGGCCGGCACTAATATTCTCCTGCATTTTACTGTCTCCTTTTCCGTCTTCCTCCTAAAGTTCCAAATTTTAGTCATCTGTGTTGACTGTTAAAGAGACACATTTCAAACATCAAAATTTTGCTTTCATTCAAAGTTGAGAATATTTTCTGAAGGTGACTTCAGTTTGATCTTCTCCTTGGGAAAAGCTATAGTTAGCATTCATTTGAGCACTTATGAGCCAGGTACTGTTCTAAGATTCTTCTTTAATCCTTAAGACAAACTGGTAAAGGAGGTACTGTTACTGACGCCATTTACGAGTGAAGAAAATGAGGCAAAAATAATGTGGCTACGTTACTTGCCTAAGGCCACCAGCCAAAAAGTAGCAGGCTGGGGCTTTCAACCTGTCAATCAGGTTTGGCGCCCACCCTTTTCAGCCCATCTGTTGGATGTGTCTCTAAGACATTCTCCTAACTCTTAAGAGACTGTTCTCCCACCTTCCTGCCTTCTGGAAAAAGCTCAGAACTCTTTCCGGTCAGCATGTGGATAATTTTTGTTCTTTTCATGAACAGGCTAAACTCCAAAATTAAAAGAATGAATGCAATTTGGGACACCTGAGCATTGAGACAGTTCATACCCACAAATATATATGGAGCATCAGCAGTGTCCCTGGCACTGTGCCAGGCTTTAGGAATTCAAAAACAATAGACAGGTTTTCTCTCCCCCTGGAGCCAGCAGGAGGAGGTTTGGGAAAAGACCCTTGGGTAACATGAATTCACTCCATGTATGCTACTACCTTCTTAGGTACACAGGAAGACCCTGTCTATACCTTTTGGAGTGTGTTAAATTATTTATAAGAGCATAAGTTTTATTTTTCTGAAGGAATTTTGAAACTTGAAGGAAAGTAAAAAATATTCCCAAGTGGTTTCTTTCTTTCAAGCAGGCACAGGCACGAAGTGTTAGGATAGCAGTAAGAACCATGGGGGTCTAGGGATGTGCCATAGTGCTCTCCTGACACCAGAACCTATTTGACCCACTCTATAAAATGCACCCAGGACTTTTTTTCCTGAAATAAAACTTTTCCTAAACAAGAATATGATGTCTTTATTTTCCAAACAAGAAGGCAGATCTCAGAGTTTCAGGAAAGGTACAGAGATGTGAAAGGAGAGGGGATAGTGGAAAGTCAGCGGTAACCCAGGGATGACTTTGGAGCCAGACGGAGTGGTTGGAAATTCTTGCCTCCGTCACCTATTAGCTTTTTAAGCATCAATTACCTTGACATTAAGTGATACAACTTATACATTTCAGAATTTTGGGAGGTGTTTGAAATAATTTTTATTGAAGTGCTAGGACATAAGAGGGGTTTAGTGAATATCCAAATGAACTCTCAGTCTTTGATTTGACCCCATTTCTTCTTGTTCATTCCACCACTTTGGATAGGGAACAGTGATTAATATTTTCTTCCATGAGAAACCTGGAATTGGTAGTCAACTCCCAGTGTTAAGTTATTCTGGATACATTCCCAGAAGTTCTCCCCCAGGTAGGGTTGCCGGATAAAACACAAGATACCCTGTGGAATATACTGACAAAACAAAAATTTTTTTAAAAATTTATCTGACATTCAAGTTTATCTAGCCATCTCATATTTTTACTTGCTGAATCTGGTAACCCTACCACCAAGGCCTTAGTTTTCTAACTTCCCACTTTTAAAAGAGCTCATGGCCCATGGCTTCTCTTCTTGAGAACTTCTAATACCAAAACAATACTCTCTGGATTCCTGCCTATTTCCAGGTCTCCTTTCAGACTTCTTCCTTGGTGGATCAAAGTACCTCTGTTGACTTTGTATGTTTCTTTCCATTTCTAAGGTCAATTTTCTTTCTTTTTTCTCTCTCTGTTTTTTTTGTTGTTGTTGTTGTTTGTTTTTTTGTTTTTTTTTGTTTTTGAGACGGAGTCTTGCTCTGTTGTCCAAGCTGGAGTGCAGTGGCGTGATCTCGGCTCACTGCAGCCTCTTGGTTCCCAGGTTCAAGCAATTCTCCTGCTTCAGTCCCCTGAGTAGCTGGGACAACAAGTGCGTGCCACCACGCCGCCCAGCTAATTTTTGTATTTTTAGTAGAGACTGGGATTCGGCATGTTGGCCAGGCTGCTCTCGAACTCCTGACCTCAAGTGAGCCACTCGCCTCAGCTTCCCAAAGTGCTGGGATTACAGACATGAGCCACTACCCCCGGCCACTAAAATCAATTTTTAACAGCTTTGATCTCTTAGAGCTCTCAGTCATATCCCACTTGTGCATTAGAGACATATGCTGGGATTTGTCAGCTTAAAAAAAGGGCAAATCCTTACCCCAGAATTCTTGATATGGGAATGGTTTGCTTTGGGGAAAAGAAGGCACAGACGGTACTTATTTGATATCCTCCAGACTGCATAATATATCCGTGCATTCTTAGGCTTAAAGTTGTTCCAGCAACTCTTTCCTCGAGCAGTTCAGTTCATCATAATTGAGTGTAATCATATGCCAGGTACTCTGCCAATATCTGTGGAGACAAAGAGTAAGACACTGCACCACTCTCGAGGATCTCACTGAGGAGGAGAGGAGACAAAGAAGCGAACAGAGGATGCAATGCTGTGTGTGGTGCAGGCTCTGGCAGAGGAAGGCTGAGGACAGTGCAGGAGCACGGGGTGGCGCCAGGCCTGACAGGGAGCACCGTGGAGGAGCAGACTCTGTTGACTAACTGGTGAGATACCAGGTGAAAATAGGTGGTAAAGGAATTCTAGAAAAACGAAACCACATAAAGGCATGGCTACACCAACAACCAGACGTAAGCCAGGGAACTTCGTTTTTCACACTGAGATCCATGACTAGCTGCTCCGAGTCAGGTTTCCCACAAGTCTTATTATTGTTATTATTATTTTTACTCTTATTACCTGCTCCCAAAAGAGAGACAAAAAGAAGAGAAGAAAAACTATTGAAATTGTATATCCTTATATCCTTTTGGTCTAGCATACCAGTTATCTTACACTATAAGTTCTTAGAAGATGAGAAACGAAGAATGTGTATTTTAAAAGTGCCTGAGGGTCAGAGAGACACCTGTTTAAGGGCAATACAAGGAACAACGTGACAGGTAACTAGCTTACTTAAAGTTTCCTTGGGTCACAGCATTATGATGTCATGTCATCAAATCAGAGTGACATAAGCATTACTATGACCAGCTCCTGCCCTTGTCACTTGCTTGAACTCTAGCTTCTTGGGAGTTGGTGTTAGGCTGTTCCTCAATGTATACATCCATCCGAGGTCTGTGCCTCTTTCTCAAACATTTGAAAGAATTGAAATCTCAAACCAACAGTTAGTCAATCCCCTTATATCCAGCATGGATCTTCACAGAGGATTTGCAGCATCTTTCTCTCTCTAAATAGAGTATCACTCTGTTACCGAGGCTGGAGTGCAGTGGCACAATCATAGCTCACTGCAGCCTCAAACTCCTGGGCTCAAGTGATCCTTCTACCTCAGTCTCTTGAGTAGCTGAGACTACAGGTGTGGACTACCACATCTGGCTGATTTTAAAATATTTTGTGGAGACAAGATCTTGCTATGTTGCCCAAATTGATCTCAAATTCCTGGGCTCAAGCAATCCTCCTGCCTTAGCACATCCCAGCACATCTCAAAGTGCTGGGACGACATGCTTGAGCCACTGTGCTCAGTCACATCATTCTTTAAGCCTACGTGTGGAGGGCTGCTGATGTGCAGGACACAATGATCAAATGGAGTTATAGTGACAAGTGTGACATTCCAAGATCTGTGACCTTGTATGGTCTGCTTCTTAGGAAAAGAATAGATGAAGACATGGAAAAGAAGATATTTTATGGAATGATCCAAACTCATTAGCAGAACATCCTGCAGCTGGAGTAGGCCCTGGAAGGGCAGAGTGCTGAAGTGGAGTTGCATGGGATTGGGCAAACTAACGTTTCTGAGCCTCAGTTTCCTCCTGTGTGCAATGGAGACTATAGTGCTTATCTCTGAGGAAGAGTTGTGAGGATCAAAGGGGGTAAAAATACTTGCCCAATGCTTAGCAATATGTCTGGAACAGAGTTAGAACATAATGCATGTTAGAGTGCTTTATTAGAATAGTCTGAGGTTGCATATTCTTGAGCCTGTGGGAATCCCAGGTTCTGCACCCCTACTGAACTATCCCCTTTCTATTACTTAAGCCAGCCATCTGCCCTCCCTTTACCCCTGTCTTAGTCTGTTTTTTGCTGCTATAACAGAATACCTGAAACTAGATAATTTATAAAGAACAGAGGCTTATTTCTTACAGTCCTGGAGACTGGGAAGTCCAAGACTGAAGGATTGCATCTGATAGGAGGGCCTTCTTGCTGTGTCACTCCGTGGTGGAAGGTGAGAGGGCAAGAGACAGCAAGAGTGGGCGGACCTAACTTTTATAACAAACCCATTCCCATGATAGTAGTGACATTAATCCATTCACGAGGGCTCTGCCCTCATGACCCACTCACCTTTTAAAGGTCCTACCTCTTAACACTGTTGCACTGGGGATTACGTTTCCCGTGAATGAACTTCGGGCACGCATTCAAACCATAGCAACCCCAAACACATGCACCCCCAATCTAATGCCGCATTCAACATGTCCTCAAAGTCTCAAACTCCTAATCAGAGTAGTCTTCTCTTGAGGCCCAGATCATTTAATTTGACACTTCAATGTCCAGGAATAGAAGACTGCCTCATACAAGATGTCTTTGTGGAATGTCTTCTGGAAGGTAATTCAGCTGATTGATTGCAAGCACTGTCGTACATTTCATGTCTGTCGTGTCAAAAATATAGGGTCAGAATACATTTACACTAATTAATTGCACTAATTTTTAAATATGTGAGGTTAGGGCCACTTGAATGTATTATTTAGATTTATGTAAAATAGATTAAAATGGCATAATTATCATACTCTTAATTACAATTATATATATATATTATACTTTAAGTTCTGGAATACATGTGCAGAAAGTGCAGGTTTGTTACATAGGTGTGAAAGTGCCATGGTGGTTTGCTGCAACCATCAACTCGTCATCTACATTAGGTATTTCTCCTAATGCTATTCATCCCCTGGCCCCCCACCCGCGACAGGCCCCGGTGTGTGATGTTCCCCTCCCTGTGTCCATGTGTTCTCATTGTTCAACTCCCACTTATGAGTGACAACATGCAGTGTTTGGTTTTCTGTTCTTGTGTTAGTTTGCTGAGAATGATGGTTTCTAGCTTCATCCATGTTCCTGCAAAGGACATGAACTCATCCTTCTTTTCGGCTGCATAGTGTTCCATGGTGTATATGTGCCACATTTTCTTAATCCAGTTTATCATTGATGGGCATTTAGGCTGGTTCCAAGTCTTTGCTATTGTGAACGGTGCCGCAATAAACATACATGTGCATGTGTCTTTATTGTAGAATGATTTATAATCCTTTGGGTATATACCCAGTAATGGGATTGCTGGGTCAAATAGTATTTCCAGTTCTAGATCCTTGAGGAATCACCACACTGTCTTCCACAATGGTTGAACTAATTTACGTTCCCACCAACAGTGTAAAAGAATTCCTATTTCCCCACATCCTCTCCATCATCTGTTGTTTCCTGACTTTTTAATGATTGCCATTCTAACTGGTGTGAGATGGTATCTCATTGTGGTTTTGATTTGCATTTCTCTAATGACCAGTGATGATGAGCTTTTTTTATATGTTTTTTGGCTGCCTAAATGTCTTGATTTGAAAAGTTTCTGTTCATATCCTTCACCCACTTTTTGATGGGGTTACTTGTTTTTTTCTTGTAAATTTGTTTAAGTTCCTTGTATATTCTGGATATTAGCCCTTTGTCAGATGGATAGATTGCAAAACTTTTCTCCCATTCTGTAAGTTGCCTGTTCATTCTGGTCATAGTTTCTTTTGCTGTGCAGAAGCTCTTTAGTTTAATTAGATTCCATTTGTCTATTTTGGCTTTTGTTGCCATTGCTTTTGGTGTTTTAGTCATGAAGTCTTTGCCCATGCCTATGTCCTGAATGGTATTGCCTAGGTTTTCTTCTAGGGTTTTTATGGTTTTAGGTCTTATGTTTAAATCTTTAAACCATTTTGAGTTAATTTTTGTATAAGGTGTAAGGAAGGGGTCCAGTTTCAGTTTTCTGCATATGGCTAGCCAGTTTTCTCAACACCAGTTGTTAAATAGGTAATCCTTTCCCCATTGCTTGTTTTTGTTAGGTTCTTCAAAGATCAGATGGCTGTAGATGTGTGGTGTTATTTCTGAGGCCTCTGTTCTGTTCCATTGGTCTATATATCTGTTTTAATACCAGTACCATGCTGTTTTGGTTACTGTAGACTTATAGTATAGTTTGAAGTCAGGTAGCATGATGCCTCCAGCTTTGTTCTTTTTGCTTAGGATTGTCTTGGCAATATGGGCTCTTTTTTGGTTCCATATGAACTTTAAAGTAGTTTTTTCCAATTATTTGAAGAAAGTCATTGGTAGCTTGATGGGGATGGCATTGAATCTATAAATTACCTTAGGCAGTATGGCCATTTTCACGATATTGATTCTTCCTATCCATGAGCATGGAATGTTCTTCCATTTGTTTGTCTCCTCCTTTATTTTGTTGAGCAGTGGTTTGTAGTTCTCCTTGAAGAGGTCCTTCACATCCCTTGTCATTTGGATTCTTAGGTATTTTATTCTCTTTGTAGCAATTGTGAATAGAAGCTCACTCATGATTTGGCTGTCTATTATTGGTGTATAGGAATGCTTTGATTTTTGCACATTAATTTTATATCCTGAGACTTTGCTGAAGTTGTTTATCAGCTTAAGGAGTTTTGGGGCTGAGACGATGGGGTTTTCTAAATATACAATCATGCCATCTGCTAACAGAGATAATTTGACTTCCTGTCTTCCTATTTGAATACCCTTTATTTCTTTCTCTTGCCTGATTGCCCTGGCCAGAACTTCCAATACTATTTTGAATAGGAGTGGTGAGAGAGGGCATCCTAGTCTTGTGCTGGTTTTCAAAGGGAATGCTTCCAGCTTTTGCCAATTCAGTATAATATTGACTGTGGGTTGGTCATAAATAGCTCTTACTATTTTGAGATACATTCCATCAATACCTAGTTTATTGAGTGTTTTTAGCATGAAGTGGTGTTGAATTTTATCGAAGGCCTTTTCTGCATCTATCGAGATAATCATCTGGTTTTTGTCATTGGTTCTGTTTATTGATTTGCATATGTTTTAACCAACTTTGCATCCCAGAGATGAAGCTGACTTGATCATGGTAGATAAGCTTTTTAATGTTCTACTGGATTCAGTTTGCCAGTATTTTATTGAGGATTTTCACATTGATGTTCATCAGGGATATTGGCCTGAATTTTTCCTTGTTTGTCATGTCTCTGCCAGGTTTTGGTATCAGGATGATGCTGGCCTCATAAAATGAGTTAGGGAGAAGTCCCTCTTTTTCTGTTGTTTGGAGTAGTTTTAGATGGAATGATACCAGCTCCTCTTTGTACCTCTGGTAGAATACGGCTGTGAATCCATCTCGTCCTGGTCTTTTTTGGGTTGGTGGGCTATTAGTTACTGCCTCAATTTCAGAACTTGTTATTGGTCTACTCAGGGATTTGACTTCTTCCTGGTTTAGTCTTGGGAGGGTGTGTGTGTCCAGGAATTTATCCATTTCTTCTAGATTTTCTAGTTGATTTGCATAGAGGTGTTTATAGTATGCTTTGATGGTAGTTTGTATTTCTGTGGGATCAGTGGTGGTATTCCCTTTATCATTTTTTATTGTGTCTATTTGATTCTTCTCTCTTTTCTTCATTATTAGTCTGGCTAGTGGTCTTTTTGTTAATCTTTTCAAAAAACCAACTCCTGGATTCAATGATTTTTTTTGAAGGGTTTTTCATGTCTCTATCTCCTTCATTTCAGCTCTAATCTTAGTTATTTCTTGTCTTCTGCTAGCTTTTGAATGTGTTTGCTCTTGCTTCTCTAGTTCTTTTAATTGTGATTTTAGGGTGTCAATTTTAGATCTTTCCCACTTCCTCCTGTGGGCATTTAGTGCTATAAATTTCCCTCTAACCATAGCTTTAGCTGTGTCCCAGAGATTCTGGTACGTTGTGTCTTTGTTCTCATTGGTTTCAAAGAACTTGTTTATTTCTTCCTTAATTTCATTATTTCCCAGTAGTAATTTGGGAGCAGGTTGTTCAGTTTCCATGTAGTAGTGCAGTTTTGAGTGAGTTTTTTAATCCTCAGTTCTAATTGGATTGCACTGTGGTCTGAGAGACTGTTTGTTATGATTTCCATTCCTTTACATTTGCTGAGGAGTGTTGTACTTCCAATTATGTGGCCAATTTTAGAATAAGTGTGATGTGGTGCTGACAAGAATGTATATTCTGTTGATTTGGGGTGGAGAGTTCTGTAGATTTCTATTAGGTCCACTTGGTCCAGAGCTGAGTTCAAGTCCTGGATATCCTTGTTAACCTTCTGTCTCATTGATCTGTCTAATATTGACAGTGGGGTGTTAAAGGCTCCCATTATTATTGTGTGGACGTCTAAGTCTCCTTGTAGGTCTCTAAGGACTTGCTTTATGAATGTGGGTGCTCCTGTATTGGGTGCATACACATTTAAGATAGTTAGCTCTTCTTGTTGCATTGATCCCTTTACCATTATGGAATGCCCTTCTTTGTCTTTTTGGATCTTTGTTGGCTTAGTCTGTTTTATCAGAGAGTAGGATTGCAACCTCTGCTTTTTTTTTTTGGCTTTCCATTTGGTAAATATTTCTCCATCCCTTTATTTTGAGCCTATGTGTGTCTTTGCACGTGAGATAGGTCTCCTGAATACAGCACAGTGACGGGTCTTGACTCTATCCAGTTTGTCAGTCTGTGTCTTTTAATTGAGGCATTTGGCCCATTTACATTTAAGGTTAATATTGTTATGTGTGAATTTGATCCTGTCATTATGATGCTAGCTGGTTATCTTGCCCATCAGTTGATGCAGTTTCTTCATAGTGCCAATGGTCTTTACATTTTGGTAAGTTTTTGCAGTGGCTGGTACCGTTTTTTTCTTTCCATATTTAGTGCTTCCTTCAGGAGCTCTTGTAAGGCAGGCCTGGTGGTGACAAAAATCTCTCAGCATTTGCTTGTCTGTAAAGGATTTTATTTCTCCTTCACTTATGAAGCTGAGTTTGGCTGGATATGAAATTCTGGGTTGAAAATTTTTTCTTTAAGAATGTTGAGTAATGGCCCCCACACTCTTCTGGCTTGTAGGGTTTCTGCAGAGAGATCCACTGTTAGTCTGATGAGCTTCCCTTTTTGGGTAACCCAACCTTTCTCTCTGGCTGCCCTTAACATTTTTTCCTTCATTTCAACCATGGTGAATCTGATGATTATGTGTCTTGGGGTTGCTCTTCTCAAGGAGTATCTTTATGGTGTTCTCTGTATTTCATGAATTTGAATGTTGGCCTGTCTTGCTAGGTTGAGGTAGTTCTCCTGGATAATATCCTGAAGTGTGTTTTCCAACTTGGTTCCATACTCCCTGTCACTTTCAGGTACACCGATCACATGTAGGTTTGGTTTTTTCACATAGTCCTATATGTCTTGGCGGGTTTGTTCATTCCTTTTCATTCTTTTTTCTTAATATTTTCTTCAATATTTCATAATTTCATAAGTTGATCTTCAATCTCTGGTATCCTTTCTTCTGCTCAATTAATTTAGCTATTGATACTTGCATATGCCTCACGAAGTTCTTCTGCTATGTTTTTCAGCTCCATCAGGTCATTTATGTTCTTCTCTAAACTGGTTATTCTAGTTAGCAGTTCATGTAACCTTTTATCAAGGTTCTTAGCTTCCTTGCATTGGGTTAGAACATGCTCCTTTAGCTCAGAGTAGTTTGTTATTACCCACCTTCTGAAGCCTACTTCTGTCAATTCATCAAACTTCTCCATCCATTTTTGTTCCCTTGCTGGTGAGGAGTTGTGATCCTTTGGAGGAGAAGAGGCATTATGGTTTTTGGAATTTTCAGCCTTTTTGCACTGGTTTTTCTCATATTCATGGATTTATCTACCTTTGGTCTTTCGTGTTGGTGACCTTTGAATGGGGTTTTTGCTTGGTCTTCCTTTTTGATGTTGATGCTATTGCTTTCTGTTTGTTAGTTTTCTTTCTAACAGTCAGGCCTCTCTTCTGCAGGTCTGCTGGAGTTGGCTCGATGTCCACTCCAGACCCTGTTTCCTGGGTATCACCAGCGGAGGCTGGAGAACAGCAAATATTGCTGCCTGCTCCTTCCTCTGGAAGCTTCATCCCAGAGGGGCACCCACCAGATGCCAGCCAGAGCTCTCCTGTAATGAGGTGTCTGTCAACTCCTGTTGGGGGGTGTCTTCCTGTCAGCAGGCATGGGGGTCAGGAACCCACTTGAGAAGGCAGTCTGTACCTTAGCAGGGCTTGAGTGCTGTGCTGGGAGATCTACAGCTCTCTTCAGAGCTGGCAGGCAGGAACGTTTAAGTCTGCTGAAGCTGCGCCCACAGCCACCCCTTTCCCAATGTGCTCTGTCCCAGGGAGATGGGAGTTTTATCTATAAGCCCCTGACTGGAGGCTGCTGCCTTTCTTTCAGAAATACCCTGCCTAGAGAGGAGGAATCTAGAGAGGCAGTCTGGCTACAGCGGCTATGCAGTGCTGCCATGGGCTCTGCCCAGTTCAAACTTCCCCACAGCTTTGTTTACACTGTGAGGGGAAAATTGCCCACTCAAGCCTCAGTAATGGTGGATGCTCCTCCCTCCACCAAGCTCGAGTGTCCTAGGTCGACTTCAGACTGCTGTGCTGGCAGCAAGAATTTCAAGCCAGTGGATCTTAGTTTGTTGGGCTCTGTAGGGGTTGGGATCCACTGAGCAAGACCACTTGGTTCCATGGCTTCTCCCCCTTTCCAGGGGAGTGAATGTTTCTGTCTTGCTGGCATTCCAGGTGCCACTGGGATATGAAACTCCTGCAGCTAGCTTGGTGTCTGCCCAAATGGCCACCCAGTTTTGTGGTGGTATAGGCACCCGAGGGAATCTCCTGGTCTGTGGGTTGTGAAGACCATGGGGAAAGCATAGTATCTGGGCCAGATAGCACCATCCCTTATGACACAGTCCCTCATGGCTTCCCTTGGCTAGGGGAGGGAGTTCCCCAACACTTTGAGCTCCCCAGGTGAGGCGACACCCCACCCTGCTTCTGCTCACCCTCCATGGGCTGCACTCACTGTCTAACCAGTCCCAGTGAGATGAACCGGGTACCTAAGTTGGAAATGCAGAAATCACCTGCCTTCTGCGTTGGTCTCGTTGGGAGCTGCAGACCGGAGCTGTTTCTATTTGGCCATCTTGCCTGGGAATTATCGCCTAGGCATTATTCAGATTTATGTAAAATAGATTAAAGTGTCATAATTATCATTCTTTTAATTACAATTATAATACTGGCTGTCACCCAAGAAATGTGGTTTGAAGACTAAATTATAATTCTCTTAAAGCTTGGCTTTTATCAACAGAGACATAGCGTAAACCTTTCCAATCATCTGTTCAACTGATTTCTATGTAGGCCTAGTATTTGAAAGGCAAGTGACAGTTTCAGTCACCTTTCTAGTAACCTTTCAGATCAAAGAGAGACACAGATGTATAACACAGCATAAGGAAGGTGAAAAGAAAGCACTAGGGTAAAGAATTAAAAGTGAATATGCTTTATCATCTGGGTATAATATTCAAATAGCTGAGAAAATCTACAGATAGGTCATGTTATAAGCAAATATGATAAAAATTTAATGTAATAAAACAGACAGATTAGGGAATGAATAATTATATTAAAGATGAATGCTTTGCTTTACAAAACAATTCACCATAGGATACACAAATGCCACTTTTCTTGGTATATTTAAAATGTGACTACTATTTAGAAAGTAATTTATACACAGATTTGCAGAAAATTATACTATATAAGATATGTATTGTATATAGTACATATATGTATTTTATGCATATGTACATAAAATATATGTATTTTATTTGCAATCCAATTGGAATTATGGATCAAGGATGGCCCTGAAAGAAAAAAGTAAGGAAAAATACGAACTTGGCATTGCCTAGATGGTAAGAATAGGAAGTTAGTATTGTTATTTTTATGTCTTAAAAAATATGTGCAACAAACAAACATCACTCAATAACTGAGGAAGCTGAGATATTTGAGAGAAGCTGTTATGATGCAGTTTGCAGAAGCAAAGACTGAGAAAACTTTGTGAGATTCGGGTCAGTGAGGGCTTAATGCAGAGAAAGGCTACCAGCTGGGCCCCTTACTATAGTGCTCCGGTAATGATGACGGTCATGGCTGGAAGTGGTGGTGACATATATCAAGAACTTACAGTGTTCTAGGAACTGCGTTGGGTATTTTAAATAAATGATTTCTTTCAGCTCCCGCAGCAACCATTAAGTTGGGATACTATTATTACCCTTTTCTACAGCTGAGGAAACTGAGGCTTAGGAAAGTTTTCCAATACATCATCGGCAAGCCCAGATGTGTTGACTCCGAAACCCAGTGCTTTCAAACATTGTATAGAGAGTGTAGACATTTTATTGTGAGACCCAACCGTGAGAGATTCAAAATTCGAACACACTGCTAAATATTCATGGTCATATTTGTTGACAGAGAAAGCATACTTAAAGACAGATGGGCTCTTAGTTGCCTTGGGTAATCTAGATGAGGATCAGGGTAGCACAAAAGGATTTTGCAACCTTCACATGTGGTGATTCTGTAGCAATTAGTGGCTGCACCTCTATAGTAATTTTTTTATTCTTTATAAAATTTATTATTTTTATTTTTGTGGATACATAGTAGATATATAGATTTATGGATTTATTTTGATACAGGGATACAGTGCATAATAATCACATTTGGGTAAATGAGGTAGCCATCACCTCAAGCATTTATCCTTTGTGTTACAAACAATCCAATTATACTCTTAGTTATTTTTAAATGTACAACAAATTATTGTTGACTATAGTCACCCTGTTGTGCTATCAAATACTAGATCTTATTCATTCTGTATAATTATTTTTTGTACCCGTTAAACATCCCCACTTCCCCTCTCCCCCACTACTCTTCCCAGCCTCTGATAAACCATCCTTCTACTCCCTATCTCAATGAGTTCAATTGTTTTAGTTTTTAGCTCCCAGAAATAAATGAGAACATGCAAAGTTTGTCTTTCTGTGCCTGGCTTATTTCACTTAACATAATGATTTCCAGTTCCATCCATGTGGTTGCAAATGACAGAATCTCATTCTTCTTTTTGTGGCTGAATAGTACTCCATTGTATACTATTTATGTATGACATTTTCCTTGTCCATTTGTCTGCTGATGGCCACATAGGTTGCTTCCAAATCTTGGTTATTGTGAATAGTGCTGCAATAAGCATGGAAGTGCAGATATCTCGTTGATATATTGATTACTTTTCTTTGGGGTAGAAATCCCCCTAGTAGTAGGATAGCTGGATCTTATGGTAGCTCTATTTTTTTAGGAACTTTCAAAATATTCTCCATAGCAGTTGTACTAATTTACATTACCACCAGCAGTGTGTGAGGTTCCCTTTTCTCCACATCCTCGCCAACATTTGCTTTTGCCTGTCTTTTGGATAAAAGCCATTTTAACTGGGGTGATATATCTCATTGCAGTTTTAATTTGCATTTCTCTGCTGATCAATGATATTGAACACCTTTTCATATACCTATTTTCCATTTGTATGTCTTCTTTTGAGAAATGTCTATGCAGATATTTTTCCCATTTTTAAATCGGATTATTACATTTTTTCCTATAGAGCTGTTTGAATTCCTTGTATACTCTAGTTATTAATCTCTTGTCAGATAAATTGTTTGTAAATATTTTTTCTCATTCTGTGGGTTGTCTTTTCACTTTGTTGATCGTTTCCTTTGAGGTGCAGATGATTTTTAACTTGATGTGATGCTGTTTGTCCATTTTTGCTTTGGCTGCTTGTGCTTGTGGGATATTATTCGATAAATCTTTGGCCAGTCCAATGTCCTGGAAAGTTTCTGTAATGTTTTCTTTTAGTATTTTTATACTTTGAAGTCATATAGTTAAGTTTTTACTCCATTTTGATTTGATTTTTGAATGTGGTGAGAGATGGAGGTTTAGTTTTATTCTGCATGTGTATATCCAATTTTCTCAGCACCATATATTGAAGAGACTATCCTTTTCCCAATGTACGTTCTTGTCACCTTTGTTGAAAATGAGTTTGCTGCAGATGTATGGATTTATTTCTGGGTTCTTTATTTTGTTCCTTTGGTCCATGTGTCTGTTCTTGTGCCAGTTACCATGCTGTTTTGGTTATTATAGCTCTGTAGTATAATTTGAAGTCAGGTATTGTGATTCCTCCAGTTTTGTTTTATTTTTGCTCAGGATAGCTTTGGCTATTCTGGGTCTTTTGTGGTTCCATATACATTTTTTGATTGTTTTCTCTATTTCTTTGAAGAATGTCATTGGCATTTTGATATGGATTGTGTTGAATATGTAGATTGCTTTGGGTAGTATGAACATTTTAACAGTATTAATTGTTCCAATCCATGAATATGAAATATCTTTTCATATTTTTGTGTCTTCAGTTTCTTTTGCCAAAGTTTTATAGTTTTCATTGTAGAGATCTTTCAGTTCTTTGGTTAATTCATAGGTATTTAATTTTATTTATAGCTATTGCAAGTAGAATTACTTTTTAAATTTCTCTTTCAGATTGTTCACTGTTGGCATATAGAAATGCTGCAGATACTTGTGTGTTGACTTTGTATCCTGCAATGTTTATATTCAGTTTATTCAGTTAATAAACTGAATTTGTTTATTAGTTCTAATAGTTTTTTTGGTGAAATCTTTAGGTTTTTCCAAATATAAGTTCATATCATCTTCAGACAAGGATACCTTGACTTCTTCCTTTACAATTTGGATGCCCTTTATTTCTTTCTCTTGACTCATTGCTCTAGCTAGGACTTCTCTGTATTGAGCAACAGTGGTGAAAGTGGGCATCCTTGTTGTGTCCTAGATCTTAGAGAAAAGGCTTTCAGTTTTTCCCCATTCACTATGATACTAGCTGAGAATCTGTCATGCATGGCTATATAGTGTTGAGGCATGTTTCTTGTATACATAGTTTTTTGAGGGGTTTTAATCATGAAGGGATGTTGAATTATTGAATGCTTTTTCAGCATCAATGCAAATGATCATATGGTTTTTGTCCTTCATTCTGGTGGTGTGATGTATCATATTGATTGATTTTCATATTTTGAACCATCCTTGCATCCCTGGGATATATCCCACTTGGTTATGATGAATGATCTTTTTAATGTGTTGTTGAATTCAGTTTGATAGTATTTTGTTGAGGATTTTTGCATCAATGTGTATCAGGGATATTGGCCTGCAGTTTTTTTTTTTTTAATTTGTCTTTGTTTGGTTTTGGTATCAGGGTAATACTGGCCTTATAAAATGAGTTTGGAAGTATTCCTTCCTTCTCTATTTTTCAGAATGGTTTGAGTAGGGTTGGTATTAGTTCTTCATTAAATTTTTGGTAAAATTCAGTAGTGAAGTCATCAGATCCCAGGCATTTCTTTGCTGGCAGACTTTTTGTTACAGGTTCAATATTGTTATTTGTTATTGGTTTGTTCAGATTTTGGATTTCTTTATGGTTCAATCAGGTAGGTTGTATGTATCTAAGCATTTATCCATTTCTTCTAAGTTTTCCAATTTCTTGGCATATAGTTGTTCATAGTATCCTTTAATGATCCTTTGAATTTCTGCAGCATTGGTTGTACTGTCTCCTTTTTCATCTTTGATTTTATTTATTTGACTATTCTCTCTTTTTTCTTAATCTGGCTAAAGGTTTGTCAATTATGTTTATTTTTTTAAAAAAACAACTTTTTTGTTTTGTTGATCATTTGTATTGTTTTCTTCATTTCAATATTGTTCATTGATTTTTGTTATTTCTTTTCTTCAACTAATTTTGGGTTTAGTGTGCTCTTGTTTTTCTAGTTCTTTAGCATATATCATTAGCTTTCTTCTTTGACATTTTTCTAATTTTTGATGTAGGTGCTTATAGTTATAAACTTCCCTCTTAGTACTGCTTTCACTCTATCCCATAGGTTTTAGTATGTTGTGGTTCTATTATTATTTGTTCCAAGATATTTTTCAATTTATTTCTTAATTTTTTCATTGACCCACTGGTCACTCAGAAGCATATTGTTTAATTTCCATGTGTTCGAATAGTTTCCAAATTTCTTCTTTTTATTGATTAGTAGTTTTATTCCATTGTGGTCACAGAACATACCTCATATTATTGCAATTTCTTGAATGTTTTATTACTTGTTTTGTGGCCTAAGACGTGATCTATCCTTGAGAATAATCCATGTGCTGAAGAGAAGAATGTGTTTTCTGCAGCTGTTGAATGAAATGTTCTGTAAATATCTATTAGGCCCATTTGTTCTGTAGTGCAGATTAAGTCTGATGTTTCTTTGTTGATTTTGTGTCTGGATGATCTCCAATACTGAAAGTGGGCTGTCTCCAGGTATTATTGTATTAGAGTCTGTCTTTCTCTTTATCTTTAATAATATTTGCTTTATGTATCTGGGTGTTCCAGTGTTGGGTGCACATATACTTACAACTGTTATATCCCTTTGCTGAAATGACCCCTTTATCATTATTGTCTCTTTTTATAGTTTTTGTCTTGAAATATATTTTGTCTGATGTAAGTATGCTACTCTTCCTCATTTTTGCTTTCTATTTGTGTGGAATGTCTTTTTCTATGCTTTTACTTTCAGTCTTTATGTGTGTGTTTCTTTACAAGTGAATTTTTTTTGTAAACAACAGATTGTTGTGTCTTATTTTTTAATCCATGCATTCATTTCATGTCTTTTGATTAGAGAATTTAGACAATTTATACTATGTTATTACTGATAAGTGAGGACTTACTCCTGTCATTTTATTGTTTGTTTTCTCATTGTTTTGTGGCCTTCTCCTCCTTCTTTCCTTCCTTCTTGTCTTCCTATTAGTGAAGATAATTTTCCCTGCTGGTATGTTTTAATTTGCTGCTTTTTATTTTTTGTATATCTGTTTTATGTTTTCTGATTTGAGGTTACCATGAGGCTTTCCAATAACATCTTATAACCCATTATTTCAAACTGAAGACAACTTAACATTGATTGCAAAAACAATCTAACAAACAATGAGAAAATCAATAAAAACTACACTCTAACTTTATCCCACCATTTTTAAACTTTTTGTTGTTTTTATTTGTATCTTATACTGTCTATGTCTTGAAAAGCTGTTGTAGTTATTAGTTTTGGTATGTTCATCTTTTAATCTTTCTACTCAGGATATGAACAATTTACGCACTACAATTACAATGTTATAATATTCTGTGTTTTTTGTATACTCACTATTACCAGTGAGTTTTATACCTTCAGGTGATTTCGTATTGCTCATTAATGTTGTTTTCTTTCAGATTGAAAAATTCCCTTTAACATTCTTATAGGACAGTTCTGGGTTGATGAAATTCTTGAGCTTTCATTTGTCTCGGAAAGTCTTATTTCTCCTTCATGTTTGAATGATATATATTATTTATTTAAATTTATTGATTTTTATTGATTTTCTCATTGCTCGTTTATTAGATTGTTTTTGCAATCAATGTTAAGCTGTCATCAGTTTGAAATAATGGGTTATAAGATGTTATTGGAAATATATATATATATATCAGATATGCTATTCTAGGGCACTATTTTTTTCCCTTTAGCTTTTTAAATATGTCATGTGACTCTCTCCTGGCCTGTAAGATTTCCATTGAAAAGTCCGCTGCCAGCTGTGTTGGAACTCCATTATATGTTATTTGTTTCTTTTCTCTTGCTGCTTTTAGGATCTTTTCTTTATCCTTGATCTTTGGGAATTTGATTATTAAATGCCTTGATGTAGTCTTCTTTGGTTTATGTCTGTGTGGTGTTCTATAACCTTTTTGTACTTGTATATTGATATTTTTTTCTAGGGTTGGAATGTTCTCTGTTATTATCCCTTTGAATAAACTTTCTACCCCTTTCTCTCTCTCTCTGCCTTCTCTTTAAGACCAATAACTCTTAGATTTGCTCCATTGAAGCTGTTTCCTAGATCTTGTAGGCATGCTTCATTTTTTTTTTCTCTTTCTTTGGCCTCCTCTGACTGTATATTTTTAAATAGCCAGTTTTCAAGCTCACTAATTCTTCTGCTTCATCCACTCTGCTATTAAGAGACTTCAGTATGTCAATTGTATTTTTCAACTCTAGAATTACTGCTTGATTCTTTTTAATTATTTTAATCTCTTTGTTAGATTTATCTGATGGAATTCTGAATTCCTTCCCTGTTGATATGGTTTGGCTGTGTCCCCACCCAAATCTCATCTAGAATTATAACTCTCGCAATTAGCACATGTTGTGGGAGGAACCTGGTGGGAGGTGACTGAATCATGGGGGTGGGTCTTTTTGCTCTCTTCTTGTGATAGTGAATGAGCCTTATGAGATCTGATGGTTTTAAAAATGAGAGTTTCACTGCACAAGCTCTCTCTTTGCCTCCTGCCATCCATGTAAGATGTAACTGGCTCCTCCTTGCCTTCCACCATGATTGTGAGACCTCCCCAGCCATGTGGAACTGTAAGTCCAATAAACCTCTTTCTTTTGTAAATTGCCCAGTCTCAGTTATGTCTTTATCAGCAATGTGAAAACAGACTGCTACATCTGTGTTATCTTGAATTTCTTTGAGTTCCCTCAAAACAGCTGTTTTGAATTCTCTGTCTGACAGGTCACATATTTCTGTTTCTCCAGGATTGGTCCCTGGTGATTTATTTAGTGTACTTGGTGAGGTCATGTTTTCCTGGATGGTCTTGATGCTTATAGATGTTTGCCAGTGTCTGGGCATTGAAGAGTTAGGTACTGATGATAGTCTTTACTGTCTAGGCTTGTTTGGACCCATTGTTCTTGGAAGGCTTTCCAGGTCTAGAAAGGATTTGGGTGTTGGGATCTAACTTTTGGTCACCGAAGCTGTATCTGCATTAGGGGGCACCCCAAGCCCAGTAATGCTGTGGCTCTTGCAGACTTGCAGAAGTATCACCTTAGTGGTCTTCTATAAGATCTGGAAGGATTCTTTGGTTTACTAGGCAGAGACTCTTGTTATCTTCCCTTACTTTCTCCAAAACAAACAGAGTCTCTCCCTGTATCGAACTTCCTGGAGCTGAGGGAGGGGTGACACAAGGACCCCTGTGGCCACCACCACTAGGACTGTGCTGGGTCAGACTCTAGTGCTCTACAATCAGCAGAGGTCAAATCCAGCCAGGACTCTGTCCTTTCCTTCAGGATGGAAAGTTTCCCCCAGCCCCAGGTGTGTCCAGAGATACTGTATGGTACCTGGGGCCTTGAGTTCAGAAAACTTAGGTGTCTACCTCATTCTCTATTCTACTGCATCTTAACAGGCACCCAAACAACAAGACAAAGTCTTTCCCACTCTTCCCTCCCCTTTCCACAAGCAGAGAAGTCTCTCCCTGTGGCCACTACTACCCCAAGCCTGCAATGAGTACTACCTGGCTAACAGCAATGTTTAGCCAATGTCCAGGACCGAGTGCTCTTCAATCAACTTGTGGTGAATTTGCCAAGCTTGAGACTTTCCCTTAAGGGAGAGTGAATTCCCTTTAGCCCAAGGCAGGGCCAGTAATGCTGTCTAAGCATCAAGGCCTGGACTTGGGGACCCCAAGAACCGGTTTGTTGCTCTACTCCACTATGGCCAAGCTCTTACCTAAGCTGCAAGACCCAAGTCCCCTTTATTCTTTCTTCCTCTTTTCTCAAGCAGAAGGAGTCTCTCCCTGTAGCCACTTCAGCTGGGAATGTGTTGGGTCACACCTGAAGCCAGTATGTCTGAGTCTCACCAAAGTGCCATGGCAAGACCTTCCTGGCTACTGCTGCTGCTGCTTATTTGGAGTCCAAGACTTTTTAGTCAGCAGGTGATGAATCCTGCCAGGACTATGTTCTTCCCTTCAAGGCAGTGGGTTCCTTTGTATCCCAGGGTGTGTCTCGAAATGGCATCCATGAGCTAGGGCCTGGAATGGGGACTCTGTCTGGTGCCCTATCCTATTGTGGTTGTGTTGGTATCCACGTTGTGAGACAAAGTTCTCTTTACTCTTTACTCTCCTCTCTTCAGATGGAGGGAAGGGATCTCCCCTGGAGCTGAAAGCTGTACTTCCTGGGGTTGGGGGAGGTGTGGTACAAGTAGTACCTTTTTATCTCACCAGGTCACATGCCTCCCCCAACCAAGTCTACTGGCTCTGAGCCCAGAAGAGCATCAGGACTTGACTAGGAATTGCAGTCCTTTTGGCTTAGTCTTTTGAGTTTATTTAGAATCCCAGAGCACTTTAGCCCATGGTGGTAAGGCATGCCAGAACTCAGGTTCCAACCACTGGGATGGGTGATTCTTCTCTGGCTAGGACTGGTCTAAATGCTATCTCTGTGGGTGCTGGGTTAGTTTTCCTGGTGTTGCTTCCCACTGTGACAGGGCATCACTGATTTCCAATGCAAAGTCCCCCATCACTGCATTCTCCTTCCCGCAAGTGCGCAGATTCTCTCTCCTCTCCATCCAGCTGCTGCTAGAGGGTAGGCGAGAGGTGGCATCAGCAATTCAAGACTTTCTTTCCTTTACTCTCTTCAGAGCCTCTTTCAGTGATATGAAGTTAAAACCAGGTCCTGTGATTGCTCACCTGATTTTTTGTTCTCGTGAAGGTGCTTTTCTTGTGTGGATAGTTGCTAAATTTGGTGTTCCTGTGGGGAGGACAACCAGTGGAGGCTTCTATTCAGCCATCTTGCTCTGCTTCCTCCTCTACAGTAACATTGCCAATAATCCAAATTTTCAGATGTGTCACCATAGCTGTTTACTATGATTTAAAGTGACCACATTTTAAAATAAAATATAGATGCTGTGGTTGGCCAAAGTTTGATTTGATTTGATTTTTTCTGATTTGTGAGTTTTTAAAGAAAAGGTCTCACCAAACTATAAAAATGATATCAAGTTTAGTTACATGTTCAAGGGATCTCATTTGTTTAAAATACACGTAATTCATAAATCCAGGGTGTTTGGAAATTCTCCTGTGTGTAGATGTGGGAGCTCTCTGGGAGCTCCATGTTGACTGGTGAGTGAGTGTCCCTCTGAAGCCTTTTCTAGCTGGAGTTGCCAGGCAGCACTTCTCATTTCAGATCTCATCGAACTCTCTTTTGACCATCCGTCTGCCTTGAAGCTCTGCCTCTCTGTCTTTCTTATCAGTCTCATGATTGAGTGGTTTAATATAGTATTTGTGAAATGTCTTCCCACTAAACCAGTAGCTTTTGGTAATTTGTACCACATGCTGTCATCTATTTTGGAAATTTTAATTTGGTAAAATCCTCTGTGATGGAGTGCATATGAAAAAGCCATACAAAAGAAGATTATACTGTATTGATTTCTCTGGATCTAATTGTTCTCTTGAGTGCTGGTGAATTTGACTTTTTCTTTTCCTCATATATACTTGTAAAAATGCATAAATGCATAGAATTTTTGATAACATATGTAAATAATGCTTCTTTTTGTCTGACTGAAGACATTATCAGCTTGAAATGCTAATTTTTTTGTATCACAGCAATTCAGTAACTAGAAGATTTTTTATCTGAAAGCAGTTTTTAGCCTCTCAAGAAAGAAACAGGTTAGTAGAAGAAACAGGCTATGCTTATTTTCTCCACTAGAAGAGCATTTTCCATTTGTATTAAGATTACATAAAAGTAACCATTAAAAGTAGCTTATTTAAAAAGCAATTTATTTAAAAAGACAGTTAGTGTAGTCTGTGCCAACATAAACTCAAATAATTGATTCAGTTAACTGAGGCAAAATTTAATAGTGTTTAGCCTGAAAAACTTGTTTGGGAGTGGCCTACTTTGGAGAAGGGGAAGAGTAATGTTAAATCCCTTTTTATGACTAGAATTTTTAATTCATTTTGAAGTAACCTGGTTTGTAACAATGATGCTTTGTGTCTTAAAGACATTAGCTCCCCAACTTCTTTTAGGTCACAATAATCCTAATATATCTTTTTATATCTTTTCAAATTTTCTCTGTCCTTCTGTTTTTGGTTGGTCTCTTATTTATTTTTTATACAGTTTAACAACACAGGGGTGTCTCATTTTATTTTATGTTGATATATTGCACTTCTCAAATATTGCATGTTTTACAAATTGAAGGTTTGTGGCAATTCTGCACTGATAAGTCTCTTGGTACCTTTTCCCCAGCAGTATGTGCTCACTTGTCTCTTGTCACATGTTGGTAGCTCTTGCAATATTCCAAACATTTTCATTATTATTATATCTGTTATGGGTATCTGTGATCACTGATCTTAGATGTTACTATTGTCATTGTTTTAGAGCATCGTGAATCTTGCGCATATAAGATGGTGAACTTAATAAATGTTGTGTGAATTCTGACTGTTCCACAACTGGCTGTTCTCCCATCTCTCTCCTTCTTGGGACTATTTCCTGAGATACAACATATTGAAATTAGGCCAATTAATAACCCTACAATGGCCTCTAAGTATTCAAATGAAAGGAAGAGTTGCACCTCAGTAACTTTAAATCAAAAGTTAGAAATGATTAAACTTAGTGAGGAAGGCCTATTCAGAGTTGAGATAGGCCAAAAGCTAGGCCTCTTGTGCCAAACAGTTAGCCTAGTTGTAAATGCAAAGAAAATATTCTTTTTTTTAAATACTTTAAGTTCTAGGGTACATATGCACAATGTGCAGGTTTGTTACATATGTATACATGTGCCATGTTGGTGTGCTGCACCCATTAACTCATCATTTACATTAGGTATATCTCCTAATGCTATCCCTCCCCACTCCCCCCACCCCACGACAGGCCCCAGTGTGTGATGCTCCCCACCCTGTGTCCAAGTGTTCTCATTGTTCCATTCCCACCTATGAGTGAGAACATGCAGTGTTTGGTTTTCTGTCCTTGTGATAGTTTGCTCAGAATGATGGTTTCCAGCTTCATCCATGTCCCTACAAAGGACATGAACTCACCCTTTTTTACAGCTGCATAGTATTCCGTGGTGTATATGTGCCACATTTTCTTAATCCAGTTTATCATTGATGGACATTTGGGTTGGTTCCAAGTCTTTGCTATTGTGAATAGTGCCACAATAAACATACGTGTGCATGTGTCTTTATAGCAGCATGATTTATAATCCTTTGGGTATATACCCAGTAATGGGATGGCTGGGTCAAATCGTATTTCTAGTTCTAGATCCTCGAGGAATCGCCACACTGTCTTCCACAATGGTTGAACTAGTTTACAGTCCCACCAACAGTGCAAAAGTGTTCCTATTTCTCCACATCCTCTCCAGCACCTGTTGTTTCCTGACTTTTTAATGATCGCCATTCTAACTGGTGTGAGATGGTATCTCATTGTGGTTTTGATTTGCATTTCTCTGATGGCCAGTGATGACGAGCATTTTCTCATGTGTCTTTTGGCTGCATAAATGTCTTCCTTTGAGAAGCGTCTATCCTTTGCCCACTTTTTGATGAGGTTGTTTGATTTTTTTCTTGTAAATTTTTTTAAGTTCTTTGTAGATTCTGGATATTAGCCCTTTGTCATTTGGGTAGATTGCAACTCAGGATTAAGAAACTCACTCAAAACCACTCAATTACATGGAAACTGAACAACCTGCTC